>NC_139036.1:8198302-8511259 GCF_964662115.1 Mustela nivalis
CCACTACACCCTCCAGTTCACTGGCCCGTATCTCCAGTCCAGCAACTCAATAAACTGAGTAGATGACAATGCTTGGAAGCAGCATTCGCGTTCAAATCTGCCCTTTTGAGTCACAGCTTTCCAAGCTGTGGCTCACAGGGCAAGTATAGAAAAAAAATCCAGCTCCCTGGACTTGGAGGATCGAGAGGGGTCAAAAAAGAGCAACAAGAAGACAGACTAAATGCCAGAGACTTCCCTCCAGCCTCTGACCTCGGAAAGAATATACTTACCACACAACCCCCCCACGTTAGACCAGTGCATCCGGGTCAGGAATATATTATCCAAACGAGCCACCTTCAACCTAAGAAGGACATGAACGTTTGAACAGGTCAGACCAGGTGGATCAGGGACCCTCTCTTCTGCTTCAAAAACACTCCTGTCTCTCACCCGGGCTTTGAAGCCCCATGAGCATCTCCGCCCCATAAGAAAATGGTTGACTCACTTGTGCTCCTGCATGAGCCTCTGCACGCCTTCTCCACAGTTGAAGAGGTACCTGCAAGACGAACACCACGCAAGATACTCAGACGGGACTCTGGAGGGTTTGGGCCACGGGTTTGGATGTTTTACTGAACACTACAGAAAACGGGGGGGAAAAGCCCCCAAACCCCACGTGGTGCTACTACCGGACTGCATTTCTGGCGTGAGGACAGTGGTGGGGAACCCTCCCGGACGGAGGCCAGCAGGGGACTGGGTCCTTTCCCCCGTCACCTGACCTGCTACCCCACACGCCAGCCGTGAGGTCCCGGTATTGGGGCGCACGGCTCAACGTGTGCCAAGTGGGCCTCGGCGCCGCAGGCTGAAGAGAGGGCGCTGGGGCTCCCGGGAACCCCACGGGCGTGGGATGTAAGACCCCGGGGAGCTCCCAGCCCCTCCCCGAGGGTCCACTGTCCGCTGCAGCAGCGGAATCCCGCACGGGTGCCGCGTCGGGGACCCCGGCGCGCAGCACGCGGGGCGGGCGCAGCGCACTGACCGGTTGTACTCGGAAAACACGTAGAGCGCCGCGCCCACGTCCCGGCCACCGGCCGCCACCACCTGCAGGTACACGGTGTTCGGCCCCCCGGGCTCCCACGCCGCGCCGCGCTTCTCCCGCGTGCGCAGGTGCCGCAGCGGGTCCTTGGGCGGCCGCTGGCGGCGGGCGGGTCCTTGCGACATGGCGCGCCCGGCCGCGGAGCGCAACAACAGTACCGAGCGGAGAGCCCACATGCACCAGCCTCCTTCCTAACGCTGCCGGTCACCGGGCTCCGCGTGCCCCACGCCCCGCCCCTCCGTCCCGCGTGGCGGGCCCAGCCAATCAGCGCGCCGCGAGCCCAGCTGCCCGCCTACGCGAGGCCGCGCGCCCAATAGCGAAGAGCCTTGCCCCTCGCGGCCTGTCAATTGGCGACGACCATAGAAGAGGCGCGGGCTAGAGTGCCCCGGACGGCCCCGCCCCTTGCTTCCTTCCGGCTTCCCAAGCGTCGATTCTTTCCGGAAACTCCTCTTCTCCTGGGGCGGGACTTCCGGGAGGGTCGCGCTGGAGACGGCGGTCCTGGCACAGGAGCAGCTTGTAGGGATTTCGAGGCTCGCGGTGGGGAAAGGGCTGGGCCTGCCCTGGTGCGCTGTCTCCGCCGATCGTGTCCCGCTGGCCGAGTCGGCCTTTGGAGGGTTGGTTTGTTCTTACAGTAGCAATAACGAAAGGGAAATAACAGGCTTTTAAGTCACGCAAAATACATTGGAACGACCTACAGCGGCCGAAGAGACGCTGGGGCGGGGGGGGGGGGCGTCGCTGGGCTGATGTCCCAGGACAAGCCCTTTGCAGAGCAGAAGAGGACTTCCTGTCCCCTCCCACCGCTGATGAGGATTTCTCGCCGAGCCGGAGCTCAGTTAAAGCCTCTCGAGCTCGGAGCAGCGTGAAACGTGGAGGGTGGTTCACCTGCAGCCCCCCCCCCCCCCAAAGCGGAACCGGCGCGGGAAGGTCCGCGCACAGCTGCAGCCCTGCGTCCTGTGTTTGGAGTCGCCCGCCGGCGAGGGTCGGGAAAATACTGTCGCCTGTAAAGGCCTTAGGCCGAGAAAGGACTGTGGCATTGCCACCCCCACAAGTATTCAAAACAGAGACAACAGGGGTGACTTGGTGGGTGAAGGGTCTGCCTTGGGCTCAGATCCTGATCCTGGGGTCCGTGGGATGGAGCCCGCAGCAGGCTCCCTGCTCAGAAGGAGCCTGATGCTGCTTTCCCCACCCCCCACCCCCCACCAACGCTCGTGCTCGCTTGCTGTGTCAACTAAATAAAATCTTTAAATAAAGGCAATACCTGTTCTGCCCAATGAAAAGGCAACCTATAGAATGAGAGAAAAGATTTTCAAACCATGTGTCTGATAAAGGATTAATATACAAATTCTGTAAGGAACTATGGTTCAACCCCCCCCCCCCCAAATTCCAATTTAAAGATGGGTAAAGGGATACACATTTTTTCTTCTGAGGAAGGCCTACAAATAGAGAACAAGTGCATGAAACGGTGCTGAACAGCACTAACCAGGAAAAGGCAGATGGAACCCACAAGATACCACCTCACACCTGTTAGAATGGTTTTACCAAAAAGATGAAACAAACCGCCCCCCCCCCCAAAAAAAAAGGTGAAGCAAGTGTTGGCAGGATGTGGAGAAAAGGGAAACTTGAGCATAGGTGGTGGGAATGTAAACTGGTGCAGCCTCTAGGGAAAACTATAGGGAGGTGCCCCTAAACGAATTTAGAAATAGAACCATAGAATCCAGCAATCCCCACTCTGGACATATATCCAAAGGACATGAATTCATTGTCTGGAAGAGATAGATGGAGCCCACGTTCACTGCAGTAAGCAGGACCTGGAGTAACCTGAGTGTCCACTGATGGGGGAATGAATAAACAAAATGTGATATATGTATATCTGTGGATAAATACATAGACTTGTAACTAGAATTGTATAATATACATAGTTTGTATATATACAATAATACACATCAAGTATAATTATTGCATATATATGTATATATATGCAGCATTATTCAGTCAGCAAACAAGGATTTGCAACATTATGGATGGAACTTGAGGGCATTATGCTAAGAGTGAGAAGTCAGAGAGACCTACTGCATGATCTCAGTTATAGATGGAAATTTGAATAAAGAACTGAAGTAGTGATGAAGGAGTAGAAGGCAAGCTGAGGACAAAGCCTGAGCTGATGCCCTGAAACCCACCCCCCAACTCTGGGTGGGAACTGTATGACATTTTTCCAGGGACCTCCCAACCATCTTAAGGTCAATACCTTGCTGGAAGGGAAAATGAATTTACCTGGACAATGGCAAGACTTCTGGTGTGGTCTAAGTATTTGCAGGTGGGTCCTCTTTAGCATATGGAAGTTCTTTTAAAACCTCCCTTTTTCTCTTACCTCTCCCAACTCTCAGGTATATCATCACTACTCTGCAAGATCCTGGGGGCAGCCCTTCTTTTCTGCCCACGGGTCCTGTCCCCATGCTTTAATAAAATCACCGTTTTTGCACCAAAGAGGTCCCAAGAATTCTTCCTTGGTCATCAACTCCAGACCTCACCCCACCGAACCTCACCTATATTCAAAAACCACATCACTAGAAACAGAGTAAGTTGGTGGTTACCCCAGGGCTGGGGGGTGAAGGTGTTCAAAGGATTCAAACTCCTTTATAAGTTCTAGGAATCTAACATGCAGCAAGGTGACTATAATTAACAGTACTATATATTTGAAAGTCACTAAGTAGATTTTTTTAAAAAATTTATTTATTTGACACACAGAGAGAGATCCCAAGTAGGCAGAGAGGCAGGCAGAGAGAGGGGGAAGCAAGCTCCCCGCTGAGCAGAGAGCCCCTGGATCCCAGGACCCTGAGATCATGACCTGAGCTGAAGGCAGAGGCTTAACCCACTGAGACACTCTGGCTCCCCAAAAGTCACTAAGAGTAGATCTTAAAAGTTCAGACCACCACACACACAAATAACTGTGAGGTGATGGATGTTAGTCACATGGTAGTAATCGTTTTGCAATATAGACTTCAATTGTCCTCTCCTGCAGCTTAAACTTATGCGATATTATATGTCAATTACATCTAATAAAACTGGCCGAAAGGGGCGGGGAACAAAACAAACTGCTAATTTTTTTTTAAAGTTGATGCAATAAAATACTATTTTTTCCTTTAGTGAATGCTTTTTCTTTCTTTCTTTTTTTTTTTTTAAATAAGAATTGATTTTAGGGCGCTTGGGTGCTTCAGTTGGTTAAGCAACTGCCTTCGGCTCAGGTCATGATCCTGGAGTCCCCAGATCGAGTCCCATATCAGACTCTTTGCTCAGCAGGGAGTTTGCTTCTCCCTCTGACCCTCCCCTTCTTGTTCTCTCTCTCTCGCTCTCTCTCTCATCCTCTCTCTCTCAAAAAAAATCTTTGAAGAAAAAAAAAAAGAAATGATTGTAGAGAGAGCATGCATGGTGGGGGAGGGGGCAAAGCGAGAGGGAGAATCTCCAGGGGACTTCTCGCCTCCATCTCAGGACCCCGAAATCGTGACCCACGACCTGAGCAGAAATCAAGAGTGGATGCTTAGCCGACCATAATACCCAGGCACCCCTTGAGGAATACTTTGATCCTTCTTAAAAAATACTAAATTCCACACATGAAAACAAATTGTGGTTCTGTTTTGCTGGTTCCCTAAGCTCGTGTCAGAATAATCCCAAACTGCATAGAAGAATCACTGTGGGTCATCTGTTTGCATAAAATTCCAAGAGATGGGTGAAGAAAGTAGGGCAAGTGGGTAGTTATTGGGTTGGCTCCAGGGCCTGGGATGCCTTTCTGCAATGACGCTCTGGGTCCCAATTATTATGCCTAAAACAAGAAGACAACAGCCCAGAGTTTCCCCACCTTCGTTTATCCTGGAATGCAAATCCCACGAATTATCCGTCTGGTTGCATTTGTCAGTCTGGTTCTCCGCTGTATCATCAGCTCCTGGGATAGGGCCTGATTATGGAAGGCAAGTAACACTAGGAAATTAGGAAGAACACAGTAGTAGCTGCAGTGAATCCACGCCCCTGCTGTTGAACAGGGGCCAACACTGGATCCAGACAGCAATAGACGTTAGTTCTCAGATGGGATGGTCTGACCGGTGCTTCCAGAAGGAGGAGTCAGAGAGTCAGAGACAGAAGTTGGGAGTAGAGGGAGCCTGACAGGAGAGCAGCAGGAGAAGGACACGGAGGCCCTGGGCTTTCCAGCAATATCAGCATTTTCTACAACCCAACTACTTCCTCTAGCATCGAGCCTCTTAATGTTGTCCGTTGCTGTGTATACATACAATGACCCCCAAAGTCAAAGGGCATGAAGACCACCGCCAATCATTTCAATGTTCACAGTTTTGCTCACTGAGGATGGCTTATCCTCTCTGTCCCTTGTGGTGGCTGCGGGGGTACCCTAGTGGCTGGAGGCTCCTGCCTGGCCCCCCTCCCCTGTCTGGGGCCCTGATGCTTGCTAGGGTTTGGGGGGACACCTTCAAGCGGACTCATCCTCCACCAAAACCTTCCCATCCGGTAGTCAGGCTGAGCTTCCCAATAAGGCAAATGTAAAACACCGGTCCGTGCTCCAGAATCACTAGGCTAAGGTCTAAGCAAGTCACAATCAGACCCACCCAGATTCAAGGGGAAGGGCACTAGATCCCACCCCATTGACCTTCTCCATACATATTCATTCCCATATTTATCCAATCAACACGTGGAGCTTATACAGGTTCTTGATCTTGTGCTAAGACCTTGGTGTACGCATACGAAAAGGACCAACAAAATCTTATCCCCCCAGAGCTCCAAGATGCTGTCTTGGGGTCTGGGCTGGGGATGTGGCCCCAGAGCAGAGGAAAATGTTCTACGGGAACGTAGACAATGATTTTGTCTTCACTGGGTCTAACTCAGATGTTCCTGCTTTCGACCTACCTCCCCCACCCCTGCAGGAAGCGGACGACTCAAGATTGTCTTAAGCCAAAGTCTGAAACAAATCATAGTCTTCCAAAGACAAATTATATTGCCCTCGGGTTCCTCAGCCGGTTCTCAAAAACTTGTCACTAATTCCTTGTCACTAAGAACTTTGAAACAACTCAAGTAGGAATTTCTTAGATTTAGCATCCCCGGCTACATTCCCCGGGGGGCTGTCTCATTGCTCGCCTCCCCTCGAAGGCAGGAAGAGCCTTCTGCAGGCTTTGCTTACCGGTCTAACACTCCACATGCATCACTTCACTTAATACTCCTCACAAATCTGCTAGGTGCTGTCCTTACCCCCTTTCACAGATGGGAAAGCAGGCTCACAAGCTCAGTAAATTGCTTATTGTCCACACACCTGCCTGACTTCACAGCCCACAGGCCTCACCAACAGGCCGGTTTATCAGTGCCTAGGGATAGGATTCAGATGCTTTGGCCTACACTCCCTCCCGGTTCAGAGAGGGACTCAGATGTATAAGTATTTCTACACAGTCAGTACATGTGCAGGATTGAACGGAAGTACTTTTCATACAACTTTAAACTTGGGTGTCCTTCCCGGATGGCGGTGTCCATACCCTAGGTCAGCAAGAAAAGGCCTGGGGACAAATCCGGCCCACCATCTGTGTTTGTAAATAAAGCTTTATTGGCACATACCTACGCCATTTATTTACATGTCCTTGAACTCTGACAATGTGGCCCTTTATGGAAGCTGTTTGCAGATCTTCGTCCGTCCTGCAGACCAATTTTTTAAATAAATCTCATCATTTTCTTGGGCATAACAACATTCTGTTGCATCACCGAGTGTGTTAAAGGTACTTTTGTGTTTTTAAGAATACCACCATTTTGCCAGAAGGGAGGAAGGTGGGGAGCCCAGGGGAGGCCATGGGTCAAATAAAAGGCATTGAGAGCACTCTTGGTGTGAGGAGCACTGAGAAATGTATGGAATTGTTGAATCACTGTATCGTACACCTGGAATTAATACAACACAATATGATAATTGCACTTCGATTTCAAATGAAAGAATACTAGTTTTTAAGACTCTGGTGTATATTTTAACATACCAGGAGTCAAGAAAGAAAGAATGAGAAGAAAAATGGGCTCAACCTGTCCCAGGCTCTGAGAGGCTACAGCTTGGCCATGGTGAATGCCTCCTGCGCTTTGTTCATTTTGGATCTTCTCTGGCAAGCACAGTGCCAGGGACTTGGGGTCGTGGTGGAGGGATTCAGTAGGTGTCTACTGATGGCATAGAGGGCGTGCCTGGTGTCCCTTTGCTCCAGCTGCCATAACAGTGATGCCACAGACTACGGGGCTTAGACAACAGAAATTAATTCCCTCACCTTTCAGAGGCTGGACATCCGAGGTCAAGGTCGTCAGGGTTGGTGTCTTCTGGGGCTCCTCTTTCTGTGCCTTCACACAGCTTTTCCTCTGTGCTCCTCAGTTCAGCCCCTAACAGCTCACTCTACCCTCTCCTCCCCCAGCCCCCTTGTACCTGGGACGCCCCCTTTATCTGCTTCCCGGAGCATTACAAGGGAGACCTCGGGGAGCCCTCTCTCCCTAGGGTCCCAGCTATAAAATATGAACCAGAGTCTGAAATGAAGGGATTCAAACTCTCGCCTAGAAGCAGAGGGAGAGGCCATGAGGCACCGCTCTCTCCGCTTTATAGGAATATTCTTCTCAGTTGGAGGGAGGCTAGCCCTTCCCCCAACCTAGCAGGTGTGCTCCCACAGCTCCAGGCTGGAGAAATTAAGTGTTACGATTATCAGCACACCTTCAAGATCCATCTTACGTCCTCAACGAAACATTGTCTGGGAGGCTTCTACAGCCTGCCCACCGTGTCGCTCTGCCTGCAGGTGTCAGGGTCAGCATGGGGGACGTGGTCACGGAGAAACGGTCCCCAGGGCTGCGACGCCCGCTCTGGACACTAGAGGGCGCACCAGGGCCGCAGCTCACACCTGGGTTGGGGGCTTGTTTTCAGTGGGACATTGCTGTTTCCAATAAGGAGAAGGCATTTTTTGCATGGAGCACTGGGTGTGGTGCATAAACAGTGACTCTTGGAACACTGAAAAAATAAAATTAAGTTAGAAGAAGAAGAAGAAGAAGAAGAAGAAGAAGAAGAAGAGGAGGAGGAGGAGGAGGAGGAGGAGGAGGAGGAGGAGGAGGAGGAGGAGGAAGAGGAAGAGGAAGAGGAAGAGGAAGAGGAAGAGGAAGAGGAAGAGGAAGAGGAAGAGGAAGAGGAAGAGGAAGAGGAAGAGGAAGAGGAAGAAGAAGAAGAAGAAGAAGTCACTATCCATCCAGAGGCTTCTAAACTATAGGGAGGCTGGCAAATGTGAACCATAGTATTTTGCCCTCACCAATTTATTTATTTTTATTATTTCTTAAATATTTTATTTATTTATTTGACAGACAGAGGTCACAAGTAGGCAGAGAGACAGGCAAAGAGAGGGGAAGCAAGCTCCCCACTGAGCAGAGAGCCTGATGCAGGGCTCAACCCCAGGACCCTGAGATCATGACCTGAGCTGAAGGCAGAGGCTTTAACCCACTGAGCCACCCAGATGCCCCTGCCCTCACCAATTTATACTGAACCTACCTTGAACCTACCTTGAACACCCATCCACCCAGGACTCAGAGCCCACTGTTAATATTTGCTACACAAGCTTCGTGACCCATCTATCATCTGTCCTTCCCTCTGTCCATCCAACAATCTATGTCATTTTTGTACACTTGGAACACAGCAAAGCACATTATTTTGAAATTTTCTTCTTCTTCCTTTGAATCTCCCCTCTCTCACTTTAAGCAGCTAGTGAGGTACCTTTAAAGTCTCCCCGACTGTAAGACTCGGGGAAGACTGGCTGCTGGGGGCCTCTGGGCAGACGGAACCCAGGGTCTTTCTCAAGATGGCAAGCATCTTAGATCCCTGCGGCCTGATGACTGAGGACCAGATGGTCTCCCCTCCATTTGCCTTGGTAAATGTGTTGGCTTCCTCTGTACCCCACGTGATGGACTGAACTGTGCTCCCCCCAAATTCTAGGGCTAAAGCCATGACCTGGAGTAACCTCGGGACGCGACTGTATTTGGATATAGGACCCTGCATTAGGCCAGTAAGTAAATGGGGGTCAATTAATTGAAATGAGGCCATGAGGGTGTGCCCTGATCCATTTGGACTGGTGTTCTCATAAGTTGAGGAGATGAGACACAAGAGAGACAGCAGGGACGATCTCACACTGTCCAAGTCCAGGACACGGTCCAAGAGAGGACACAGCCAGGTGACAGGTGTTGGCAAGCTTCCAGAGAAAAAAAAACCAAAAAAAACAAAAAACAACCAACCTGGATCGTGGACTTCCATCCTCCAGAAACTGTCAGAATTACATGTCTGTTGTTGAATTCCACCCCCTACTCCCCAATCTTTGGTATTTTGTTACATCAGCCTGAGCAGACTCCCATGAACCTGACTTGGCCCCTGGGAAACCCAGGGATTCCGAAACAAGCAGGTCTGAATTTTCCGCCAACCCAGCATAGTGCCTCAAAGGCCGGTGGGAGAAATAAAAGGATTTTTGCAGGCCCGACTTTTTTCTTCCTTTTTTTGGTGGGGAGCCCCATCCAGTCCCCCACGAAACACCTGAGGCAGGAGGGCGTTAATGAAGGAATGCCCTGGGAGCCGAAGAATGGGGTCAGGCAAGGCTTCTCACGGGACACGGGGCATGCTTGCGATTGTGAAAAATTAGTAGGAGGCTTCTAGAACGGCAAGGTGGGGAAAGCTATTCTAGCCAAGGGAACAGGTCGGAGACACGGAAGACGGGAGGATATCGGGAAAACGACCCACAGTGGTTCACAGAGTGCCAACTCCGTGACGGGCGTGCTTCTGTGAATTTAAATATATAAATCACGTAGCCCTCACAACCATCCGGTGGGGGTGTGCTATTATAATCCCCATTTCACAGAGGAGAAACTGAGGCACAAAGGGATCCACCTGCCCGGGATTACAAAGCTTGTAACTAACAAGAGTTCAGATACAAACCTGGGTCCCCTGCTTCCCCCGTCTCCCTCCCCCCCCACCTCACTCTTTAGCCCCCCACACAGCTGCCATCACTGAAACATTAATTCAGGAGGAAGTAGGGCCGGGGACAAGGCCAGGAG
This sequence comes from Mustela nivalis, assembly GCF_964662115.1. Classification (NCBI taxonomy): domain Eukaryota; kingdom Metazoa; phylum Chordata; class Mammalia; order Carnivora; family Mustelidae; genus Mustela; species Mustela nivalis. The sequence continues at coordinate 8,208,453 of NC_139036.1, forward strand.
ATGTGCCTGGAAGCCAGCAGACGTCCAAAGATGGAGGGACCGCCGTGGCATTTCTGGTCTTGGTTCTGCTGGCACCACGGGAACTCCCAAGGGACCCAGGTTTACTCTTCAATTCTTAGGCCACACTGGGGTTGTTGGATACATTCTCCGGGACCTCGACAGAATTTTTACGTGCATCGGGGTTCCTCAGGTCATGTGAATTTGAGAAACACCATAGCCGGGATCCTAAGTTTGGGCGGGGAGGTGGTAGACACAAGAGACTGGATGCTGGGAATCTAGCTGTGTGCCTGCTAATGGCCCAGGGTGTTGGGAGGGGTCCACGGAGGAGGGGGCCATGGCACACCTGGCATCTGGGGTGCTGTCATGGTGCTGTCAGGAGCCCATGGACTCGGGGGTTCATGGGCATGAACTAGACCAGCCAGGTCACGTGCGACAAGTTTTGCAGCTCCCCAGGATGAGGTGAGGATTACAGGAAGCAGTAGCGGTAAAGGCTTGCTAAAGGATCAAGTATGAATTCACCGTGGTCTCCCCCACTCCCTCTTTGTCAACCTGTACGCGTCCTCCCCTCCAGACTCTGCTGCCCTCAGGGACAGGACATGGGTGGGGAGCCAGTGCAGGGTGCGTGGGGGAATAAAGGAAACTCGGAAATCAAGGGGAACTCCAAGGATTGGGCCCGGCAGAGCGGGCAGATGATGTTGCCTTTTGCGGGATGGCGGAAGGCAGAGAGGAGAATAGGGTTAGGGCGACTAGCAAGGGTCCCATTTCTGTCATGTTATGTTTGAGCGGCCGATCGTGGATGGACGTAGCCCGTAGTGAGTGGCAGGTGTCACTGCCGTTCGAGACGAGCTCAAAAGTGTCAGCGTAAATTTGGCATTCGTGGACATTCAGATGTCACTTAAAACCCGGGAGCTCATCGAGATCTCCGGGGGAAACTAGGGCCGTAGGGAAAATGTGCAGGGGCCCAACCCAGAGAGAGAGAGAGCAGCTGCATTCCTGACACCAAAAACCAGAGCCGTGGAGCCAGAAACAAAGTCGAGCCAGAAACACAGCCCAAGCAGGAGCCGCCGATGAGTCAGACTGAAACCAGTTGAAGCAAAGAAAGAGAAGAAGGTACTAGAGCAAAGGCGGTAAATTCAAGTTCCCAAATGCCAAGAGGTCAGGCTCCACAAGAACACAGGAGGGGCCGCGAGGGGTTGCATTAGCCCCACTCTGCACACTACCTCAGAATCCTTCTTTTTTCTTTTCTTTTCTTTTTTTTTTTTTAAGATTTTATTTATTTATTTGTCAGAGAGGGAGAGAGAGCGAGCACAGGCAGACAGAATGGCAGGCAGAGGCAGAGGGAGAAGCAGGCTCCTTGCCGAGCAAGGAGCCCGATGCGGGACTCGATCCCAGGACGCTGGGATCATGACCTGAGCCGAAGGCAGCCGCTTAACCCACTGAGCCACCCAGGCGTCCCCCTCAGAATCCTTCTTAACACTGTTTCCGGATGCGGCCGCCCAGAGATTCTAGGTGGCCCGTGCGCTAACTCTGGTTGCCTTTCCTGCTATCACCCAGTCCCCTCGTTCTGCAGACGAAGAAACTGAGCTCTAGAGAGAGTTGTCTCCCAGCATTTCGCCAGCAGACACCCCGTGTTCTGCCTTCCAGTCCGGCAGAGTGGTGTGGCCCCGAGGGAAACTGTTGATGTGGAGTCCATTGTGCTTTTGTGGAACCGTTGTGTACCAGTCAGGCTCCTCCAGATATACCAGTAAACAGAGAGTGTGTGGGGGGTAGAGGGTAGGAAGAGAGCAATTTATTTGAAGGAATTGGCTTATAGGGTCATGGTATCGCTGTGGAGCAGCGATAATAACGATCCTGCGTCCGGTTGGGTTTCAAAAAAAGCCAGGCGCTTTACGTCATATGGCCCTGGCTTATATAGGGGAGCTAAGCCAATCAGCATAGACAGCGATATGCATCCACCAATCTTAAGCTTGTTACCAAGTGCCCACAGCAGAGCAATAGTTCAACAGCCAATAGGTAGTACTTCCTGTTTACAATCAGTCACTCTAGACACACCTTCTGGCAAGTCGCCAGGCGCCCTTTTGCAAAGCTCCGCGGTTGACAGATCTCCGGGCCCCTGGAGCATCTGCCCTGGACACATGGAAGCTGGCAAGTTTGAAATCTGCAGGGTGAGCCAGCCGGCCAGAGACCCAGAAGACTTGTGGATGAAGCCGGAAGGCTGCCTGCCTTCAACTGATTGGACAAGGCCCACCCATGCTTTGAAAGGGCCTCTGGTCTGCGTTATTCAAAGTCTACTTATCTAAATATTTCCCTTACCTAAAAAAATACCTCGACAGAAATATCTAGTATAACGTTTGACTCAACATTCTGGTACTGTGGCCTGGCCTAGCCTATCGGACACATTCCCACTCCCCATTCCGTGTTGGTTTAGATTGGCTTAAGACACTGAGTTAGGGGCGCCTGGGTGGCTCAGTGGGTTAAGCCGCTGCCTTCGGCTCAGGTCATGATCTCAGGGTCCTGGGATCGAGTCCCGCATCGGGCTCTCTGCTCAGCAGGGAGCCTGCTTCCTTCTCTCTCTCTCTCTGCCTGCCTCTCAGTGTACTTGTAATTTCTCTCTGTCAAATAAATAAATAAAATCTTAAAAAAAAAAAAGACACTGAGTTAAAAGTCGTCTGATGTTAGAAGGAAAGGTAGAAATAGGGAGAAGTGACCTGGGCTGACTGCCCCTTGCTGAGGGAGCATCTACAGGGAATCTGGCTTTGGTGATAATCATGTCATCTGAGATGTCAGGACCCTGAAAAATGTTCAAGCTACAGTTTTTTCGAGGACTTGCTATATACCCAACACTGTGTTGAACACTTGCTTTTTTTTTTTTTTTTTTTTTCCGGGATTAGCTCCTCTGGGATCACCCAAGCCCCTGGGCAGGCTCTGTTGCCTCCCCCAGGACTCTGACCCAGGAAGCCAGCCATCGAACCTCTTTCTTGGGGGCCCAGCAGTAATTCTGGTCCCTTCCCCACAGATCGGAGGGCAGTTCTCAAGAGGGGTGGCGGGACAAGAATTCCTCCTCTCCTTTGGGGTCCTGAAACCATAGCCCAGAAGGCTTCTTTGTTTTCTGCTCCCCATTCTGCCCAATCTCCGCCCCTACAACTGGGTCCACAGCTTAGATGGGGAAGTACAAACGGGCAGTCTCTGGGAAGAAAAGTCAGTTCAAAATCCAAAGACAGGGGCACCTGGGTGGTTCAGTGGGTTAAGCCTCTGCCTTCTGCTGGGGTCATGATCCCAGGGTCCTCGGATCGAGCCCCGCATTGGGCTCTCTGCTCAGCGGGGAGCCTGCTTCCTCCCCTCTCTCTGCCTGCCTCTCTGCCTGTTTGTCATCTCTGTCAAAAAAAAAAAAAAAATCCAAAGACATGATCCCTGCTGGTTCTGTGGGAGTCACGAGTCACCATATCTTGGCCAGCGTCCTAATGCTAGAAAGGGGAGGAGGGTAGGTTCAGAGGACTGCAAATAACTATTATTTACTTAAGACAACGCTACAAGCTCCTGTTTGATAAGAGAGAGAGAGAGAGAGATAGAAAAACCTCATCAAGATCTTGGATGCAGCTTTCTGCGCCAATTCTGGTTCCTTCTTTTGCCCCACCCCCGCCCCACCCCCACCATACCTAAAGCAGCCGGCAGGCGACAACCACTCTGCTTCACAGCTCAGCTGGCACAATGCCGGGAGAGCAGCCAGGGGCCTGGGTTCAATCTACTGATAAGTCATCAATGTCTTTCTCACCCAAAACATCTGGTTTAGGATCCTGAGTTATGAGCTAATATTAAATATAAAACTTTATAGCATCACATATATAATACTGTTGATTAGAAACATCAAGAAAAGTAATTGACTGGAGGGGACTCTGTGTGACCAGCTGGTTGAACATCTGGACGGGCTCCAAAGGGGCCTGAATTGAATTCCCAGTCCATCCATTCTTTCTGGTCAGGGGTATTATTCCGACTCTCTTTCTTGGATACTTGCGTTTTATGTTAAAAAAAAAAAAAAGACAACGGGAATGCGCGTTCCAGTTTGCTGGAAAAGACTAAAATAAAATAATGACCGTTTTTCTCCTCTCTTCCATCCATTCTTTAGACGGTTACTTTTTGTTACGTCCTTAGCCGCGTTGTGTTATGCTGACCACTAGGTGGCGGCGTACACTCATTTATTTTTTTCCCCCCTCCACCCGCTGAGGTTTGCACGGGAAGAATGTACCCGCCCCGGTTCCATCTGCTTTGCAGCCCAGCAGAGCAGGAGCGGGAAGAGCTCCTACCAGTCTGGGGCCCTGTTCTCAGGGGGCCCCACTTGACATACATTACTCCGTTGTCCACAGAATTCCTTTGCCAGCTGCATTCCTGTGACCAAGAACCTGAAGGTAAACCAAACCTTCAGCTGACGCTCTATGTTCTGTTTGCTGAATACTTGCTTCCCACCAGGACACAGTGGGTCTGTTCATCTTCTCTGCTCTGTTCGAGGGTCCAGGATGTAAGCAAGGCGGTAATTTCTTTCCTGGAATCTCCTTTCAAACAGCATCTTTCCTGGGCATCAGGCACAACCTACTTTGCATCTCGTGCACCGACTCAGATCGGTTCTGAGTTGCTGCTCTGAGTGCAGTGTTAAGAAGGACTCTGAGGACTTACCGTCCAAGCTCGGAAGGCAGGAGTGCGATGCTTGACTGGCAATGTTGGCTCCATATTTGCGACTCTCTGACTTTACCCTGTGACTTGGGGAGGGCTGTGCGAGGTCCCTGGTTACATGACATCATCTTGATCTGATCTGTATCATTTTATATCCCCCATCCCACCCCAATTTTCCCCACATTTTGCATCCTGAAAGTTGTTGCTCCGGGGAAGGGCAGTGAGCCTTCCTCGTTACACACACCATCTCTCTGCCCTGCTGGGCTCCAGCTTCAGGAGCCAGCAAATCACCGTAGCAGCCCCCTTCCTCCAGCACAGGGCCAGCTGGGGCAGCAAAAGCCACGCCTCTCTGTGTCACTGAACCTCTCTTCACTGAGCGCCCGTGATATTCCAAAATAAAAGGGCAGAGATGGGAGCATTATTACAAATCTTTCAACTACTCGTAGAAGCTGGTCTTCCGGAAAAGACATGCCAAGAGCAGAGATTCTCAAAATGTGGATCCTGGTCCGACAGCATCAGCTTCACCCAAGAACTTGTTACAAATGCAGATTCTCAGTTCCCACCCAGACCCACTGAATCAGACACGTCCCGTGTGCCACCCAGCTGCCTTGGGTTTTAGCAAATCTTCCTGGAAATACTGATGCCTACCCAGATTTGAGAACCAGTGGGTTTGCATAAAGGCTTCCCTCGCTTCCTCCCTTCTTTCTTTCCGTCCTTGTTTATTGAATTCCTTCCAGGAGCCAGGTAGGACATTAGCTTGGTCCTTGTGCTCATGGAATTTACATACTAATGGAAGAGACAGGGACAGTCTGGATCTTTGATGATTGGCCTTATGATAGCGCCCCTGGGGTCGTTTTTCAGGGGAGCCTGGAAACCTAGGTTTTTCTGTGAAATTTCCGGAAATGTGTACAAACACTCCGGAGGCCAAGAGAGAGAGGCGTGGAAGCCAAATTTGGGCCCCTAGGAATGTCCGCTTGTGGGAGCCTTGGTCTCTCTCCCGCCATCTAGTGGCGGCGATGGGTTGGTGCAGCCTCTGTATTTCTACGGAGCGGAGGTGAGTGGGACACGCTTCTTTGTTCCTCCCTCGTTAAATCTGCGTTTTGGTTTCCAAAACTATTGTTAGGACCAGGTTTTGTCTAATGGCCCTCCTCTTCCTCCCCCTTCTAGAAAGCCGTTAAGCTGGGGCGGGGAGTGGGAGCTCTGCAAGGTTTCCTAGAGCCCCAGGTGGGGTGTGTGATGACAGCCTGGCTTGAGGTCCTACCTGCTCCGCTGTGGGGGGGACGGAGGGGAGCGGGGGTTTTTAGAGCGGTTCCAGCAGCCCGAATGAAACATGATCAACACATTAACCTGTCTGGGTCCAGATCCAAAGAGCTGGGATGAATGGTATATGGACATTCTGGGCTCCATCCCTGGATGCTTAAGGCTTTTTGTGAATGAGCTTCATGGTGGTCTTCTTTGACCATCCCCCCCTCCCCCCGCGCCTCGCCTTTCCTAAAATTATATGCAAAAGTCTTTGCTTGCATATCTTTCTTGGGGAGAGCTGCTGGCTCTCTTGAGTCCAATTCTCAAAGGGCGCCTATAACTTGGGGAAGGGGGGGACAATCTGCAGCCCCCGAGTTTCAAACCTCAGTGGCCTTGAGTCCTTCTGTTTCACAGAAGCTCTTGGAGTCCTGCTTTCACATACAAACTCCAGCAAAACCAACCAACAGCCCTGCTTCATGATGTCTACATTTCTGAATTCTATCCTCGGCTGTGTTTAAAGACGCTGGGCAACAACTCTTCGTTTTGGATGCAAGCATCCGAAGATTTTCTGCTGAGCAGCCAAAAGACAATGAGCTGGCCTTCGAAGGCAGGGGACCAGGGGCTCTGAGAGCATCCTAACCCCGACAGATCGTATCCAGGGCAACGAAGGGTGCTTACTCCCTGTCCGTCCCCAGCTTTCTGCCATGGCACTCAAGGTTGCTCAGGCACATGGCTCGGTGCTAAGGGACACTGTCTCCATTCTCCTTTATGCTCTTTCATATGGGTGGCACCTGCAGTTTGACTAAGGGATAGCTAAGACCCCTAAAAATTTCTGAAACCTCCAATTCAATGTCCACCTGCCATTTCTGTCCAGGAGAGAGTCTACAGCTTTCTGCCAAGCTGCTCGCTTGACCCAGCAAAGCACCACCCTGCAAAGTGATGACATCATCCTCATCACATCGGGTCCGTGGCCGAGGGCTTCATACGTGCCGTCAGGGGTCAGAGTGTTCTGGCAAGTCTCAGCAGCCCCTTGGGAGGTCCTGGCATGATGCAAATGCAGCCCCCCCACCCCCATCCCTTCTCTTCATGGAAGCTTCTGGCACGGCCCTCTGGGGTGGCTAGGGTTCCTGTGAACCTGACTAGGGTAGTGATGGGCTTTCAGAGGCTGGCCCCGGGTCATCTTCTGTCTTCATCTTCTGGGGCTCCCTCTTTTTCCGTCTTCTGTTTTGACCTTTCCCTGTCCACCTGCAAAATTAAAAGACCGATTTTTGCCATTCTCTGCCTTTTTGAGGATGTTGTTGGGACAAGTAGGAAAGTAAATGAAAAGGGCTTTGAGCTCTTGACAAAGCAGATGTGGGGTGGAATTTTCCAGAGGACCAAAGGACAGAAGACAGAGGACGGAAAATTGTCCCAAGGCTTGGGGCTGGCATTGCTTTCCTTTTCAAGAGGTTAGGACTTTCCAGCTAGGGGGTGGCCAAATTCACATCACAGTGGGGGTCCTTTGCAGCCAGGGACTGGGGCAGTGGGGAAAAGGGTGAGACACACAGATTGGGTAAGGTAGGAAGGTGGGCGCCTCCCTGACTTGGGAAAATGGGATTTCGGGATTTCAGTTTCGTCTTTGTAACTTCTTTGCCCTGAGCCCAGTGTTTGGCAGTGGGGAGCAAAGAAAAGGCTGGTTTGAGCCCTGTCCCCCTGGGATACAGGCGAGTGGGAGGTCTCAGCACTCTGGGGAGAGAGCGCCATGCACTAGGAAGGTTCTGGGTTTGCTGAAAAGTGAGCAGCACACACTGCAGGGACATGGCTAATTCCTCTCCCTGCCCTTCCCTGCATCTTCCTGGCTGTTCCAGCCTCAGAAAGGATAGGCAGGGGCTCGCGGTGGGGGGAAGAAACCTGGGGGAGAGGGGGAACAGAATGTTCACTCTGCTCTTGCCCAGCTCGGGCAGAATGAGGTGCAACCTGAGGCACATCTCTTCATCTCTCTGAGCCTCTGTCTCCACACCTGAGGAGTGTGGACATTGGACCTGATTCCCTGGTAGAGATCCAGATCCGGGGCTCCTGCCTTTCTGCTTAGTGGGAAGAAGGAGCTCATTTGACAGATGGAAGGTACTTGTCTTTTTGCAAACATTGACTCCCAAGTTTATACAATTTTCAGACAGAGATGTGCCCGCTCTACCACTTGGAGTGCAGTTTGATGAGTTTCCACAAAGCCATACCCTTGAGCTAGCACTGCAATCAGCATTCACATGGCCCCGATGGTGGCTTAAAACCACACAGATTTGTTCTCTTAAGGCTCTGGAGCTTAGAAGTCTAAAATGGGTTGGCAGGGCTGAGTTCCTTCCGGAGGTTCTGGGGGTGAATCCATTTCTTTGTCTCTTCCAGCTTCTAGAGGCACCCATGTGCCTCCGCTCATGTCCTTGGTCCCTCCACTCTTGGCTTCCCCTCTCCTACGGTCTTCTCTGGCTCTCCTGCCTCCCTCTGATAAGGATCCTGGTGACCACCTGGACCCATGTGGATAATCCAGGCCAATCTCCCCATCTCACAATCTTCACCCTAATCCCACCTGCAAAGACACGTTTGCCGTGGAAGGTCCCCTATTCACAGATTCTGGGGAGCAGCACGGGAACATTTTGGGAGGGGGGCTGTTAAGCAGCCCGCCACCCTCGCACCACACGGGAGGGACCTTCACACCTGCACCCAAGCTTCCCATGTCGGCCCTCCAACATGGAGCCCACACCCACCTGCTCCGTCCTACCTGCCTTTACACCCTCGCAAGCCCTTCCATACCCCTAACTCCGTTTACCCGTCTTGGCCATCATGTGAGGTAAATGCCATTTTTATGCCTGTTGGATAGCCAAGAAAATCGAGACACACAGAGGATCAGTCACACAGCTCACATGGCGTCCCTCCCGCCAGCCACTGTGCAGACACTTCCTGCCCCTCTAGAACCTGCCCCCATGTGTGGTCAGCCTGGCCCTTGGGACCAGTTTCCTCGCTGCCTGTGAAGGGGACCAGAACATGGTATCCCAACACACGCCATGTTGCTGAAGGCAATTGAGAATCAGCAGATGCAAAAAGAGCTCGCTGACCTCCCCATTCCTCCCTTCAAGCAGGTCATAAATTTCCCACGAGGTAGTACGATTCTCACACCAATTCGGAAGTGCAGTTTTTCCAAGCAATTCTCGGAGACTGAGTGGACGCCCTGTGATTCACATCAGTTCTGACGCCCTCTTCCTGGAGATTGCCGAGGTCTATGAGGCTGCCCTTTCCCAGCCCCCCTCCCGATGTCAGATGCCAAAGGCAAGTCTAAGGTGTCTTCTGTGTTTCTGACCTACCAGGGATAGACAGGAGGCTCCAGCAATGCTCTCCTTGGGTTCGATTAATATGCTAGAATGGCTCACAGAACTCAGGAAACCGGTTCACTTCCTAGGTTGTTTTGTTACAAAGGGCATTAAAAGATCTGAATGGGGCGCCTGGGTGGCTCAGTGGGTTAAGCCGCTGCCTTCGGCTCAGGTCATGATCTCAGGGTCCTGGGATCGAGTCCCGCATCGGGCTCTCTGCTCAGCAGGGAGCCTGCTTCCCTCTCTCTCTCTCTGCCTGCCTCTCCGTCTACTTGTGATTTCTCTCTGTCAAATAAATAAATAAAAATCTTTAAAAAAAAAAAAAAAAAAAAAAGATCTGAATGAACGGCGGAGTGAGGAGATGCGTAAGGTGAGGTCCCGAGATCAGAAGTTTCTGATGGTGTGGAGTTTGAGTCCCAGCACATGGATGCATTCTGGTCTACCAACCTGAGTGCCCTCTGAGCCCTCTCCATCTGGGTTTGTGTAGAAAATCCATTCCATGAAACCATGGGCCATTAGGGACTGACTCATCCTCTAGCCCACTCCCCTCCCTGGAAGTCAGGTTGGCCTGAAATCTCCAACCCTCTAACCATGGTTGGTTCCCCTGGCAAAGTATCTCCCAGCTTTGAGGGATTTCCAAGAGTCACCTCATGATCTAGACTCAGGTGTGGTTGCAAGGGGCTGATAATGATTAACAAAACACCTCTATCACTTTGATGGCTGTGACATGATTTCGGGAACTGAGGACAAGGGACCAAATATAGCCAAAGGTGTTCCCATTCCTCTTACCTCCTAGGAGACCCCATTTATGAGCCAAGAGCAGGAACAAAGACCAAACTGTGTTTATTATAAACTACAGTATCACAGAGAGCTCCCTTCCCTGTCTCTGTACCAGGAAAAGGAGAACCCTACCTACCCCAGAATGGGGGAATTCCACTCTGAGAAGAATCTGTACAAATGAACCCACTAAAATTATCCCTAGCTTCCTTTCATTTCCTCCATATTTGTCCTAGTCCCTTTCACACGATTCACTGCTGCTTTCCTTTTGTCCTGTCCCAGTTGACTTACTAGGTTACCTGTATATTACAAAAGATTTTCAAGGATACAAATGATGTTCATTCACGTCTCCAAGATGAATCACTCTTGGTCGAAATGGCAGAGAAGCTCTCAGACCTCTCCCCTTCTTTGGTTCTCCATTTCTAGTACAGGAAAACATCTGTGGACATGAAGAATATTACCATCCAATACAGCTATGTTTCCTCTTAGTAATTTTTCATCTGCTGACTCTCACCAGACTCCTTGGCTATCAATTCCCACTTTTCCTTGTTGTGTTCCAAAGTGAGCCCAGCCTCTCAACCAGACTGCAGAGGTCCCTACATTTATCTAGATGACTCCCCTTAAATAAAGTCTTCTTTATAATTTTTAACAAGGGTCACAAATAATGTTCTCATTAACGCTGGTGGGGAGCCTGCTCGGCTTTCAAGACCAGGGTCTGTGTTACTGCTTGGAAGGAGCCTTTCCTGCCTGTTCACATCACTCCTTGTCTACATTTCTTCGTCTGTTTTACAAGTTTCAGTGGAACCCCTAGACTTGGACACAAATCATCATAAATACTCTATAATGTTTCCTCTAGCAAAGTGTTTTCAAACCTTAACAACACATTATGGAATGCGGGATTCATTATGGGAACCAGACCCTACACGATGTAGGAGGAACCGGGCAAGGAAAGGTCCAAAAAGGGGAGTTTAAGATCCAGAGAAACATCAAATATCAGGTCCCCCTCCCCCAGAAGCCCCAACATAGAGGATGAGTTGGGGTCCACAGGGCACTGGGGGAGGACTGAACTTTCAAACCCTTCACAACAATCCATAGTAAGAAATACCCTTATATCAAGATTCAGTAGAAAGATTGAAGGCAATTGAGAATCAGCAGATTCTCAATATATGAACAATGGAGAGAATGAAACTGCCACAAAATAAGACTAATCCTTACAACATGCAACTCTGATACAATAAAAACTAGATCTGGTCTTCGCAGCTCAAGTCCTTGAAATGTCCTCAGGGAGAGGAGTGTCTTTTGTTCTTCACAAGGAACTCCTTTTAACCAGTGCATTATACTAATGAGGTGACTCTCATCAGCTTGGGCACCTAGACAGCTTTAGGATGGGAGCTGATCCAACCTTGCAACCAAGTTTACAACCAGAAGCCCCACCCTATGACCTCCCTGGAAGGGAGAGGGGCTAGAGATTGAGTTAATCACCAAAGGAAAACGATTGAATCAATCATGCCTCCAGAATGGCATCTTGTAGAAGACTCACAATGATGAAGTTTGGGGAGCTGCTGGGTTGGTGAACACACCCCAGCACCGGGAGAATGGTTCACACCAACACCATGAGGACCTAGGCCCCTCTTGCCCTCGGGACCCTCCTTGACCCCACCCTATAAGGACCTCTCACCTGGCTATTCATTGACATCCTTGATATAGTCTATCAGGGCTGTTCTTGGTTCTGTGAGTCATTCTAGCAAATCATCAAAGGTGAGGGGTATCATGGGAACGCCCCAATTTGTAGTCAGCCAGGCAGAAGTGCAGATGCCTGGGGACCCCCTTTGCAGCTGGCATCTGAAGTCGGACTGAGCCCTTCACCTATGGGGGTCTGCACTCATTCTAGGTAGCATCAGAATTGAACTGAGGTTTTGGACACCAGTCATTGTCAGCGACTTGGAGAATTGGTGGTTTGGGGGATGTAAGAATGACAAACAGCAAAAATACTCTAACGGTTTCTACACTGTTCTATCAACTTTCATTCTATTCAAGTCATTTTTTTAAAAAGTACTGTTTGTAACCAGCTACATTGATTTCATAACTCTCTACTTGAGCACAAACCATGGTTAAAAAAACACTGTAATATACTGGAGGCTTCTTAAGAGCAGGAACACTGAGATTTGCTGGGCTTCTCCAATGCCCAAGACGATACCCAGGATGGAGATTTCACTCTTATAAGTTCATGGCCTAGATGATTGAATGAAGGAACGAATGCTTTTTGGTATGGTCCCCACTGGTTCAGGTTTCACTTTTATAAATCTCCCCAGGGACATTCAGGCGTAAGCCGTGTGAATTTGTTCCTCAAGTTCAAGTCGAGTTTTGCCTGCTGGAATTTTAATTTGTTAGTTTGCTGTGGGAACCATCTTGAGTAGGTGTAACTGGTGCGGTCAGTAGGGAGAGCTGCCTTGCCGAGTACAAAAATCGTTAAAGGGCATTGGTTGCTCCTAGGTGTTATTTTCCTCAAGGTGGGGTGACTACATAAATTGCCTCTTTCAATTTTGAGGTGCTCCTCTGCCAGGAGCATGGCGAGGTAGAGCAACTCCTTCCCCAATTCCGAGCATTTCACAATAACAGCTCCCTTATCGTCCTTAAAGTTTGCTCTTTGAACAGCTGTGAAGACCTCCAAGGTCTCCATTCCAGGTGGAGACTTAGGAAACACCTCAATCTCATCTGTAAAGCAAGGCTAAAAGTCTTCTTACAGGTGCTTACAGGTCTGCAGATGGCTAATTGCTCTAATCTCATGCTACTTCTCATTACCTTCAGTTTGAGAAGGTGACATCTTCTGGCCTTGTCCTAAAATTCTGGGGCAGAACCCTGTCTGAAGCCCATTGACCCTTCTACACTGAGTAGACACAGCAAATGGTAGCTGAGTGATTAAACCGATAGTATCAAGCAAAGTTCTGATTGGCGACAGACCCAGTCTGACCTGTAACATCCAGGTCTCAGGGGCTGTTGGGATGGCCAGTGGGGTCGTCTCTACCCGAGAATGGTGAAGACCTCTTCCCCAACTAGATCCGAACCTCCAGCCAACTCCACATAATGCTCAATACAGATTTCCTGAAACTGATGACCGATGCATGAAACATACCCTTATTCATTTCCCATGTGGAGCCTATAAAGGTGAATTTTCTCCCTCTTGCAAAGACTCTCCCCCATCTGGTTTAAATTTGTGTGAAGTGCTGCCTGCCGAGAAAAGGGTTAATGATGACCGGGAGGGAGAATTCTGTTTACTCGGCTGGGCTTTGCAGGAATCCAGTTTCTCCCACAAGTTGAGCCCAATCAGAAACAATCCAGAGGACTAAGCAGGGCTTCCTGTGAGCCCCAGAAGGATCCTGTATTCCTAGGACAAATATGGCACAGGGATCTGGAAATTCTGGTGATGATAATGGCATTGATGGCCCCCAAAACAGAGCTGTTGGAAGAACATCTGCAGAGAGTATGACTCCACGGCCAACTTAATAACAACTAGCACTTTAGTAACATAATGAAACTCACATTGCTTTAATTGCATAATATACAAGCTCAGGACGGTAACATCGTAACATCGCCTGTCTCAATGAGATACAAATTGGATGCAGAAGCTTGAGCCGATTGGCAAGCGCTCCTCCAGGAATGATTATTTTTATAGAGACCTCATTTATGACCAGACTTCAGCCTCATAAAGATGGGCTTCTTTTTTTGAGATAGCCATTTCCAAAAATTAACTCCTTCAAAAACTAACTTCTTTTGTGGTCCTCCTGAAACAGGTCCAAGAATGTGACATCCTCCTGCAAGCAAAGAGGAACACTTGGATGTGCTGGCTGGGACACGTTCAATAATGATTTCCTTAAGGGCTTGACATTAGAAAGGAATTCACATGGGGCCCAAGTGAGCCATTTTTCAGAAGGGCCACTCTCTGGAGACAGTTCATTTGCAAAGCCGGCCAAGCCTGATTTAAGCAGACTTGTGTAAATCTCGCTGTTATGATATTAAGAAAATGAGCGGGGATGTTTAATCACTTTATATTTTCTGTGAATGCTGTAATGATAATACAGCATCTTCTTTGGCTGCAAGCGCCATTATCATCCTATAAGAAGGATAATAAAATGGGGGTAGTATATTAAAATGCAATTTAGGATAAGGCATTGCTACGTGTGACGGTGAAAACGTTTGCAACCTTCTTTGTTAAGAGGGTTACTTTCCATCCCAGACTTGCTAATACTCTGCTGAGGCCAACGGGGTGGTCAATACTGCATCATTTGAAATTGCATTGAAATTTCCCATATTTTATCAAGCTCTACCTCCAAAGCTGCCCTCTTAGGTTAAGTAGGGCAGTTGTGATTTCTTCTCGTTTTTCAAATGGGCTCAGCCATGTGTGGAACTCCCACTAGCAACGGGAACAGGTTGACTCTGATGACAAGTTTTCTGCTTACAAGGGAAGCTCAGGTTTCTACCCCACCGCACCAGGTGGTATCATTTCCTGTAATTCCCTTCTACCATCACTATACTCAAGAGGGACAACCAAGTAGCATCCAGAACCCCTAAGTTGAACCTGATAATAGGCAGTTGCTGTGCAAATAAAATCTATTGGCATCCGTCCATCACTGAGGTGAGATTCATACATCTAACTCCACCACCTCCCACCTCCACGTCCCAGTGGATAACCCAGAATAATAGGGCACTTCTGCTCTGGTTTTAACCAGATGAGTAACCTATGCTCTTCTATTACTGTGCCATTCAAAGTCTGGTCTGCGGACCAGAGGCATCAGCAAAACCTGAGAGCTTGTCCAAAATGCAGAAGCTCCGGCCCCCCCCTGAACCCACTGGATCTGAATCGGTATTTTCACAAGACCCCCAAGGGCGTCCCCTGAGTGTCAGGGTTGGGGACTCGAACTTCTGCTTAGCGCCATCTATATTATGGAGTGGGCTATGTGGTTCACAGGCAAGGAGAGCAGACGAGGACAGACCAGCCAGAGTATTTCTACCTATGTGCTCACTTTCCATACAGAATGAAGGAGAAGTGAGACCAGAGACCGGTGTTGACTGTGCAAGAAAGGGTCCAGGAAGGGTTTGGAAACACAGAGGGCCCTGCCGGTAGCCTCCTGCAGACGTCTGGTTTGAGGATGCTTTCAAGGGAACAGACAGCGATAGTGATTTTTTGAAAGGACAGTCGCTCCCAGAGCCGCCTGATCATGAGCACTTTGGGGGGATATGGTTGGAGCGACGGCTGGTCTGCTCCTGAAGGCGGACGCCATCAGGCTGACCGTTCCTAACGGCAATGACTGACCTGTCCGATGGGCTGTGAGCTGGAGGAAAACCGAGGCTGCTGATTTCTTCCATTCATGTCTGGGCTCCTTCGAGGTGTGAGACTGATGACTCTCCTGGGTTCCAATGTCAAGACCTCCCCTCCAGGCTGGGCTAACTTGGCTCCCGCCGGAAGCTGTGAATTTATGCAGCCAAAGCCCCAATTCCTTCCCTTGTGTGTGAACCCTACCCCCCACCCGCGCCTCCACTCCTCTCCCACTGGCATCTTTGCTTTTTGCAGGAGGTGCCAGATGTCAAATCACTTCATAGTCTGTGGCTTCGAGATCCAGGCAAACGTCCACGGAGGAGGAGATCGTAACCACCGAACCTCGATGTGAGCAGAGGGCGCTGGAGTGTGTTGTGGGCGAGTCTGTCGAGCGATTTCAAACGACTCCCCAGGGAGTTGCTTGTCAAATTTTTGGTGTGTTCAGGAAATGTCTGCCCCATTTTACATCAACATTTTCAAACTGCGAGGGAGTGAAGTGTTGAATTGGGACAATGCGTGAGTGAGATGAATGGATCCCAGTGCCAACAGCCAACCAGCGTAGGGACGCCAAAGTTCCCCGTTTTATTTGAATTCTTTGGTCTGACACAACTGTTTTTGATGTTTGGCTGCTTGGAATTTCGATCCCATCTCCATGTCCCAGGAAGCCACAGTACGTGGCAGCCTTTATAAGGAGATCATGGGAGGAGAGAATTGGGTCCCTCTTAGCCATCTGCCATCGCTCTTTATTGCAAAGTCCTGAAGGGACCAAGTCTATCAAGATGGAGTGAAATATGCTTTGAATCACTCCCTTATTCAGTATCCCGTGGCATGATAGTCAAGGGCTCAAAGCACTTATGTTACCATCACTAGGACTTCCAACTGTTTGGGGCTCTACTCAAAGTTAACTCTGTCCCTGACACCTCCTTCCTTCCCAGCTGGGACCCATGCCTCCTTATAGCTTCTGCTACCTCGTGCCTGGCTGGCCAAGGCAAGAATGTCCCAACAGTGAAGCCTGTCAATCCTATATGCTGATTGATCAGTTACACACCCTCCTTCCGTTCAAATCCTTCCCCCACATTATTAAAAGAAGAAATGCTGCCTCCCCTGCATCACACAGCCTGCTCAGACCCCCTTGTCTACGAAGGTGCAGCCCAGGATTTTGTGCTCCCAGATCCTGATCCTTTGGCCAGACCCGTGGTCCTCAAGGTGTGGTCCCCAGTGCAGCCCCGCTCACACCATCACCTGGGAACTTCTCAAGCCCAGTTCTGGGCATTTTATTTTATTTTATTTTAAAAGATTTTATTTATTTATTTGAGAGAGAGTGCACAGGTTTGGGGAGGGGAAGGTCAGAGGGAGAGGGAGAAGCAGGCTCCTTGCTGAACAGGGAGCACGTGTGGGACTCGATCCCAAGACCCTGGGATCATGACCTGAGCCAAAGGCAGACGCTTAACCGACTGAGCCACCCAGGCACCCCCATTCTGGACCTTTTAAAACAGAAGCTCTGGGGGTGGGCCCAGCTTCTACAACCAAAATAAAAATACAGCGAAGCCCTCCAGGGGACTTCGGTGCACACACAAGTCTGAGAACCACTCCTCTCTCCCACACCTAGTGTCCTAGTGTGTATGTGATTTTAGCCACTAACCTGTAAGGTCCCTGAAGGCAGGACTTAACCAGTCTCAGAGCTAGGCATTGTACTAAATGTGGCTGTGGAAATTTAACAGTAATAGCTAAACTGAACTCTTGTATGTCTGACGAAGTGCTGATCCTATCTATGTGCATGGGGTCTAGCTCAGAAGGACCCCTGGAGACAGGCAGCATTATAACCTGCCTTTTACAGATGAGGACACCAAGGGTCTGGGAGGTAAAGTGGCTTGCTCGAAATTCCATGCATTGTATGGGAAGCCGAGATCGGAACCAGGGCCAGACCCCAGGGCCCAAGCTCTTCCCTAGCGGCCTCTCCTGCTTGGTACGTGCTTATGGAATCGACTTTTGCCATTTGGACCCCACCATGTAGCCCATGGAGGGAAAGTCTAAAATGTCCTAAAGGGGAGAGCAGACATGCACAGCATCTTAGCGGGACAGAGAAGTCTTGGGTTTCTTTCAGAAAGGAAGGCATGATTTCCTTAGGGAATCAAAAATACATTCTCAAATTGCCTTAATTTCACTCCTGATGGACCCGGTTATCTTAAGCCCCAATACAGGGATGGTGCCCAATGGACTCAATACCATTGATTCTTAAGATCTCAGATTGATGAAGTCCCAGAACCTAAGTCAGGTTCGGTGGGGTGAGGAGGTTCGGAGCTGACGACTAAAGAAAGAATTCTTAAAATGACACCAATGGGTGCAAAATGGTGGTTTATTAAAGCACGGGGACAGGGCCCGTGGGCAGGCAGAGATGCGGCTGCCGCGCCGGGTTGTTAGGAGTGGTTGGTTATATACACAGGAGTTGGGTAGGTGAGGACAAAGGGGTGTTCAGAAGGGCTATTGGGGCAAAGAATACTATCAGGATATTGAAGGCTTAGTTGTTATCAAGTAAAGACAATTGGGAGTCTCCTGGTGGAATGTTACATTAATCTCATTAATGTTACATTAATGAGATTTAGGTTTAGAAGAAATTTAACTTTATTTACTTTTCCTTCTACCTCTGCCTCCTTCCGTTTTTCATGGAGGGGAGGGTGACATTAGGGCTTGAGGAACTGAGTTCTGTGTCTTTGGAAATTGGGCTATTGATAAGGTAACTTCTTTGTTGTAATCTCAAGGACATTTGCAAACCAAGGAGACTCCTGTCTTGTAGGATTGTGATCTCAGCAAGTTAACTATTTATCATTTTATGGCAGTCAGGGGTGCCTGAGGAATGCCACACATATGGAGGGGAGCGGATGAAGGGGGGGGGGTGCAAGGCGCCAGCTCTTGCTTTGTCCTCAGCCAGCCTCCTGCTCCCTCATCAAGATGTCTTGAATTCTGCGTCAGAAGGTGCAGCCTTCTGGGGAGCTGGGTGGAAAGGGTTAGTGGCTGAAGGGAGAGGAGTGTTTGCAGGCTAGCGCTCCACGGAGAAGCTCGAAACACTTAGGATCCATGTAACGTTAGCCATAAACCACTGAGCCCCCCGCAGGGCCTCCCTGCCTCCATCTGTACAATAGGGATGATGGTAGCAGCCATTTTGTCTGTATGCAGCTCACGGGAGACAGTGGCTAGGAGAACGTTTTATTAAATAAGAAGTGATGTCTGGAAAGTTCCACATTCTTTGCTCTGCCCACTGGCAAGTCACGATGTGGGGGAGGGCGGCCAGGAAAAGCCCACCTAGTCTTGACTGCCGACAAAGGTGGGATTCTCTTCTATGTGCCCTACCTTCCCCAGGACATGCGCGGGCGACTTCTCAGTGCCTTGTACGCATGCGGGCCTGCTCCTGTGGGGCTGGGAATGAGTTCGTGGTCCTTTTCTCACAGGGATTCTCCAAGGGAAAAGCTGCTTCAGGAGACCAGCTGCAGAGAGCCCTTCTTGAAGAACTTCGGGCTATTTTGTTTCCCAAGCCTTGGGAACAATGGCATTGCTCAGCTTGGATTTCCACTTAGCTATCTGGGTTCCCCACGCAGAGCAGCCTCCCCCAACCCCCACCCCTACCCCATTCCTTCTCACCCATCCCTCTTCAGTCACCAAAGTCCTTTCGAAAATGTCTTCACTTTCACGTGACACCAGCCCCGAAATCCCCCGTTCCAAATAAATGAGAAAGGAACCCCGTTCCGCCAGGTTTTGCTGGTGCCCCGGCCACCCGAAGCCAAGGATACAATTTCCAGGCGAGGCAGGGTGCATGTGTGTGTAATTGTTTCCTCAGAGAAAGACCATGAGAGCCTGCTGCAAATGAGGTGTTAATGATGAGCGCCACAGGGTTTGTGACTGGAGCGGAGTCCCATCTGGATTGGTGACATTAGGTTGCTTTTTAGGGATGTGGCCCTTCACAGAGTTCCTTTCCCTCTGGCTAGGGAGCATCCCACAATAGGAAGTCAAAACACAGCCAAGCAAGGGAAACAGATTCTACCTTCTTTGCTCTGCTGTTGAACCGGGATCCCGCTGGTTTACCCCCAGGGGTGTCTCATCAAGCTGGCCACCAGATCTAGGGAGGGGTTTCCTGCTGGGAAAAGAACCTAGGACATTGCCGGTGGATGCGTTTTTGCCCTCGGCACAAACAGTTGGGCACTGGGTGAGGATTCAGGGTCTCTGGTGTTCAGTTTGAAATCTGAGGTTCGGAGGAAAAGTTACTCCGACAGAGTTCTGGAAGTTGGAGGAGTAGGAGGTTCCTGGTCTATAACATAGGTTTAATAATACCAGTCGCATCTCGTTTTAACCTTCGAGAAACTCTCTCAGATGACATCTTAGATCCACAAATGACACCATTACCAGAGTTTAGGTCCAGCCACCTTATTTTATTTTAACCAAACAACAGACATGCCAAGAGGCGAAGCGTCTTGTCCAAGGACAGCGGTCAAATGAGGCTGAGACTGTGGTCTTCCAATTTTGAGGGGGATTGTTCTTGGTTCTAATTTTGGCTGAAATCCCCATCCCCACATTTAATTTAATCTCTCCCTTTTGAAGATAGGACAATGGGATAGATAAAATGGGGCCAGTGAGAGCTCTCCCATGAAGCTGAGACCCATTGGGATGTCTGCAGTACTATCAGAGAAGTGACAAGTTTTGAGGTAGTAGTTCCCCCCAAATGTCGTATAACTGGTTCAAATTTGGAATTCATTTCAAAGCCAGCTGACTTTGCGCAAATAAATAAAAGAGTTGCCTTTATCTCGTTAAAAGGCAAAGAGAAATTTCTAGAATGTTTGCTGGATGGCGCAAGTGGGAGATGTTAATCTCTCCAGACTCTCGAGAAAGGCCTGACGTTCTCTGGTGTTCATCTACATTCTGAGGAGGGATTTGGCTGCCGAGTGCGGTGGTGAACACAATTGGATATGTTTCATTAAGACTGCACCTCCGTCTTTTAATTAACTTCTTGTTCCTGTCTTTGGTGAAATATTAATTATTTTTTAATCATCGCTGGGATGCACTTTAAGGAGAAGCAGCTGGGATCATCCAACCTTAGTTTCATTATACAGATAGGTGTTATAATAATTAACTTAATTAGCTTGTCACTGCTTGCATAAAATATGGCTGTATTTGGAGAACAGATATTGCTTTGCTGATCCAAGGTTAATTAAAAAATTGAGTGTACAAAAGGTCAGGTTGAATGGAGTTGGTGACACCCCGATATCTGGCCAGCGGGATGAAGAATGTTTCCACGGGGGCCGGGACCGGAATCCAGCCATGACCATTCTGAAGCCAACCTTGGGGAGAGCCAACTATCATTAAATCCCGTAGGCTGTAGCCCATCAGCAGGATTCTCTGTATCCACTGGGGACTCCGTGAACCTCCACGGGATGGACAGGGAAACCAACAAGACACTTTCTTCAAGTGGAAGATGGTTCTTTATGGTCTCTAGAGATCTGGGTGTACCTGAGCACAAGGTGGTAAAAACAAGAAAGTATGTTCTGGGCAGTAGGTAGCTAATATTTACTGAAGGCAGCCCACGGTAGTGAGCTAAGTGATTTACATTAAAAGCTCATTTAGGGGCACCTGGGTGGCTAATTGGGTTAAAGCCTCTGCCTTCGGCTTGGGTCATGATCCCAGGGTCCTGGGATCCAGCCCTGCATTGGGCTCTCTGCTCAATGGGGAACCTGCTTCCTCCTCCTCCTCCTCCTCCTCTCTCTCTCTCTTTCTGCCTGCCTCTCCTACTTGTGATCTCTCTCTCTCTCTCTCTTTCTGTCAAATAAATAAATAAAATATTTATATATAAAAAAAGCTCATTTAATCCTCACCACAAATCCTACAAAGCAAACAAAATTGTCCCTATTTTAGGGTCGAGAAAACTGAGGGCCAGAGAGACTAAGTAACTTGTCCGAGATTACCCAGGTAGGTAGTGGCAGAGCCAGGATTTGAATTCAGGTAAGTTTGTCTCCAGAGGCTAATTCTTGATAATTGCTTTTAATGGAATAGTAACTCTGCCATATGCTGCCTTATCATAATAATGTGAATGGAAGTAAGTAGCATTTCCTGGGGGAAAGGAGACTTTATGAAACACAGACTCACTCCTGCAGAAGCTGAATCCCTTGCAAGGAGAAATCTGATACTAAACCAGACTGTTTCATCCTAATTAAAATGCTGAGGAACTGGTATGGGATTGGAAAAAGAATTTTGCTCGGTCCTCGTCAATACGTGGCAGTGTTTAATGTGTAAAACCGTTTTTGTTTTGTAATTATATGGTGGCCCATTAAAGCTTGATTTGCTTTCCCAATCGGTCAAGCCTTCTAACAACTCATTTGGTGGAGAGAAGGTGCTTCGTGGGGAAATTGATGACTTCCGAGACATTGAGATAAGAGCACACTGGGTCCCTTGCAAAAGACGCATCGAATAAGAGGTCGAGCCATCCAGAAAATAACAGAAATCTCAAACAGAGGTGGCTAAAAATAGCGCAAGACCCCATTGGCATCAGCTCGGAAATGTTCACTGTGCTCTTTGGTGCTCGGAAGGGGATTTCATATTCAACAGGTGCTCCATAGACGGGGTTGGACTGGCACTGACCCGGAGCATTTGTTCCTGTTTCTAGAAAATAATCGTAACATCCTTTGCTCTGAATCCTCATGGGCTGCTGGGTTCCACGTCACCTGATGCTTTACTCACTCTCTCCACTGGAATGACTTAAAACTTATTTTCAATGCGGCTAGTTGCTCAGCCCTGCTGTTACTGTTCTTTAGGCTGTTATTAATTTCCCCCAGAGTGACGTGTGGTTTGGACTACATCATGCTGATGTGGTTTGTCATCTATGATGCTAAATGCAGGACAGAAGCTTGGGAAGGAGGGAAACGAGAACGTGGAAAAAAAAGTTCATACTGTTGTGGCTGTGAATCACGTGTCGTATGCTGCTACTATTTGGGTCAATACTGTCCCCCCCGCCTTTTTTTTTTTAAATCTGAAAGGGGAAATCAGAGAAGCCATAATAGGGCTTGGGACCACACGTCGAATCAGGAAAAAGAGGTATAAAGTTCAGTAGTACGTACAGTGTATCGTCCCTAGCTCTGGAAACAGCAGTGTCTGGGAAAAGAAGGAGCATGTTGTCTAGGAGGAGACAGCAAGACCTGCCTTAGCTCCCTATTTCCTTGAGCGGATGGGAGAGGGCAGGTGGCAGAAAACTGGAGGCATCTGGAAGGGTGCCCTGGCAAAGGGAATGCATTCACAAACTGTGGAACATTCACTAGTAATTCTATCCACCAATAAAAATGACAAATTGTCGGTATGCACAATGGTGTGGGTGGACTTACTTTTTTAAATTTTTTTAAAAAGATTTTATTTATTTATTTGACAGAGAGAGAGATCACAAGTAGGCAGAGAGACAGCGGGAACCAGGTTCCCTGCTGAGCAGAGAGCCCAATGTGGGGCTCAATCCCAGGACCCTGAGATCATGACCTGAGCCAGAACCAGGAGTTGGAGGCTCAATGGACTGAGCCATTCTGGTGCCCTGAGAGGTATGGTCATTTTAACTAAATGACGTTCATATTTCTACTCTAACATGGGCTTGAAACAGTTTTCACAAAGAGATACCATGTTTCTTTTACATGACATGGGTGCCATGTTACTTTGCCCCTGAGAGTTGTCCAAGGTTTACCATGAAATACTAAAAAAGGCTAGAAGGCTTGCAGGGTTTGCTGGTTCCTTGGGGGCCCCCTGTCAGTGGAGCCCCAGGATAGGCATGCAGGCAAGTGGAGCCCAGGGGAGCACCCTGAAATGTCCCCGCTCAGCTCTCTTTAAACCATGCCTCTGCCATACGAACAAAGACCATGCAAAGGGTTGGGTGCGTATGTGTTTGTTTTACTGGAAAATTCAGTTACCTCCTGTGATGGGGGCTTGTTAAAAGTGCAGAACACCAGGAAAAGCCAGACAAGGAGGCTTCCAGAGGGCAGGAACTCTAGGGTGGTTTGGGGTCTGAGATGCTTTAGTGGACTTTGTTGGCTGGAGTGGGTGAGTCTTTGCTCTG
This sequence comes from Mustela nivalis, assembly GCF_964662115.1. Taxonomy (NCBI): domain Eukaryota; kingdom Metazoa; phylum Chordata; class Mammalia; order Carnivora; family Mustelidae; genus Mustela; species Mustela nivalis. The sequence goes on from NC_139036.1 coordinate 8,231,860, forward strand.
TGTCCCATGCTAACATTAGTCATAACTCAGCGGGGCTCGTGTCTGGTACTTTCTGTCTCATTACTACCTGGTTTATTCCTTCCCTTGATTCTTCCTATCCTTTGTCTACCTCTCCTAGATCTACCTTTCTTGAAGCTTCAGCCAATGACTACAATTGAACCTTAGCTTGGCTATCACCGTTAGCTGCGTGTTTCTTGATGTAGTCAGCCTGGCCCAGGGACATTGACGTGCCAAGAACTTTAAAGGTTCCAGGAGTTTATCTCACTTGTGAGCTATGAAGCGAAGCGGATGGGTCTGGGTCAGAGACAAAAGCCTTTATTAGAGCTCCACGCTTTGGCAGGTCCCCAGGGCTCCCATGTCTCATGGGGGTTGATGCTCATGAACTAGAATGATGCTTTCACAAACAGTGGGTTGCATGAACAGAGAGGAATCCTGAGCTTGGGAGACTGGGTTAAACAGGTCTGCTCCCCGGCTAGGGGGACATGGTAGGTCATCCCCGAAGGCTGCCTGATGGAGACACAGCCCTGAGAAATGCACCAAGCAGACAGGGGTCAGGATCTTGCCTTCTTGGCATTCCAGGAGCCTTTGGTGGTGGAGAGTGGCATCTCCCGGCCACAACCTCCCCAGCCGATTGTAGAAATAATGGGGAATACAATCAAACAGTAACTAGGATATAAATGCTCTCTACTTTCTATCACAAAGTATTTCTAGAAACTTCATCACTGTAAGATTAAAAGTTACTCTCGATTAAGGCTGCTCGCCCACCTCCCTCTGGATCTCCCCAAGGCCATCGAGCAATCCATCCATCTCAATGGGAACCCAAAAAATAGCTTTGCAACAACTTCCTTCTTCATCTTTGGTCAAATCCCAGACCTCCTCTTCTGGGTGGTTTATCAGTCTTTTATGCAGTTGGCTGGGTGGATCAAGGTACAAAGATCGTCTCCCTATCATGGAAGACGGGCCATTTTCCTGGGGTTGTCCTCCTAGGCATAGGTAAACACTGGACTAAGGAGGCAAGCTTCAGTTTCCCGAGTGCCACCGTAGACCAGGTAGTGGGTACGGTGATTAACTTTCACAACTCCACAAGGGAGATGATTCTACAATCCATGTTTTATAGCTGGGGTAACTGATATTTACAGAGGCTGAGAAATTTCTTAAGGTCACCTCATTAGGAAGCTGTGAGACCAAGTTTTGAGCCCAAGGCCTGAGGATGACCAAGCCTTCACCACTCCGCTGGTTTGTTCTCCGATGTGGAAAGCCTTGGTTCTCTGGGATTTTCTGCTGCTGGCCTGGCGGATCTATGTTGCCATATGGGGGGAAAATCCTAGAATCGGGGCCTTTCTATCTATTTCATAGGGTCATTGGGATTTGCAGATAGACACCAGATTGCTCTAGAAACTGTCAAGCAGTCCACGGCTACAAGCGATCGCTGCTTTTTGCTCTCAAATATCCAAAAATACAGACTCTGGCTTCAACAGGCGCTCTGTGATCACTGACAACAAGCATTGGTTTCTGGGGGCCAGACGGCTCTCTTTTGATGTGTCAATTCTGGATGCCTTGAGAAGGATGCTGAGTCCTCTCTGGGACTGATCAATGAAGAGAGAGAAGAGGGTGGTGTTCATGCCTGATACTCTGTGCTGTTCTTGGGGGGAAGCAGAGACATGCGAAGACAAAAGGAGTGTTCCGTGATGGCCCCCAAGAGTTGTGGGGGAGCCCCACGTCCGGGCATCCGGCAGAAGTCCTCTCGCTCTCACTTCCTCAATTCCGGAGTGTTCTGAAGTACACCCAACACCCTGCAGCTTGGATAATCTTTCATCCTGGAGGCATGCCGGAGCCTGCCCCAGGGATGGGGAGCTGGGCTGGGAGCCATAATGAGAAGCAAATCTCCCTGGATCGCGGCCCCGTGATGTGATGAAAAGCTCTGACTGTGGATGAGATAAGCCTCGCAGAATGGGAGCAGCACCGCGGATCCCAGAACGTCTGCGTGGCTTCTATTGAAACCAGGCCTCCTCCCGTCCCATCAACCACGCAGGCTCCTCTCTCCCTCCTCCCATCAGTTCAGGAAATGGTTGGCAAAAGCACACTGACAGAAGCCCGGGGCCATGACCCTGGGGGCAGCGATGCTGGGTGTGCAGGGAGATGGGGCTGTGACATCTGGAGTGGTCTTCGGGGACAGCTTGGGACCCCCCCCCCCAATTAAGCACGCCTCTGTCTGGGTGGCCAGGCAAAGCCATCAGGGACCCGAGTGAGCAGCCGCTAGTTGTCACCACTCCCCCCCCCACACACACAGAAGTGTTTTGGAGCCGTTCACAGCATGTCGTGTTCCTCATTGTCCAAGAACTCCCCTTCCACTATTAAAATGATTTTAAACATATTTAAACAAAAAAAAAAAACACCCCCGGCCCCAGTCCTCGGGGGTAAACACTGCTTATGGGGTAGACATCTTTCCATTGTTACCAACACACGGCCACGTGCAGATAAAAACAGGATCAAACTCCAGATCCAAAGGGTCCTCGGTGACTGCCAATAGCCCCACGTGGTTGTTCAAATTAGAATTAATTGAAGTAATTAGGGGGCGCCTGGGTGGCTCAGTCGGTTAAGCCTCTGCCTTTGGCTTAGGTCCTGATCCCAGAGTCCAGGGATCGAGTCCCGCATGGGGGGTGGTTCCTGCTCAGCAGGGCATCTGATTCTCCCTCTGCCCCTCCCCCTGCTTGTGCTCTTCTCTCTCTGACAAATAAATAAAGTCTTAAAAAAAAGAATTAGTTAAAGTGATGAAAATTAAAGATTCCATTTCTCAGTAGCACTGGCCACATTTCACGTAAAAGCTGCAGGGGGCTGTCCTCCCTGGAAGATATGGACCGTATCATCTCATCTCACTGATCTTGAATGTCTTATGTGTCATAAAATAGATATTATATATATCAATTATATATATTATTTATGATATGTTATTTATAATGTATTATCAGTAATATACTTATATAATATATGATTATATGATAATGATATGATTATATAATACACTTATATGATATTATTAATAACTATTGATTATTATAGTTATTATAGCATATACATATTTATAATTGTCATTACAATTGATGTTATAATAGCTATTATTAATAAACATATTAATAATGCAAGTATAAAATTAATGATTATTAATATAATACACAAATGTACTGATAATGATATATTAATAAATATATATTAATACATGATAAAATACATTGCCATTATATATTATTATGTAATATATAATATATAGATATATCTATCAATATATATTATATAGGGGTGCCTGGGTGGCTCAGTGGGTTAAAGCCTCTGCTTTTGGCTCAGGTCATGATCCCAGAGTCCTGGGATCGAGTCCCACATCGGGCTCTCTGCTCCGCGGGGAGCCTGCTTCCTCCTCTCTCTCTGCCTGTCTCTCTGCCTACTTGTGATCTCTGTCAAATAAATAAATAAAAATCTTAAAATATATATATATAATATATATAGATCTACCTATCTATATATATAATTTAGATCTACCTATCTATAAATATAATATGTATAGATAATGTTATTTATAATATATATAATTCCACCATATATATAAATAAATATCATTTATATATTATCTATAATTGAATATAAATATAATACATAAAAATATAAATTAAAAGATATTAATATTTTTATATATTCTCTCTCTCTCTTTCTGTATATAAATATACTGGATCTTCTTTATCCATTCATATGTCCATATGGTATTTCATGGTGTAAATGGAAAACCACTTTTTAAAACCATTTCTCTAAAAAAAGAAAAAGTAAAAGAAATAAAATAAAATCATTTCTCTAAATTTCAAAATTCGAACTATTTCTAGCCTATCATGACCATAACAACGATTCCATAAACTTTCTAAAAGCTGAAAGTTTATTTGCATGTATGGTTAACGTCCTTATTTTTATTTCCAGAGCAGGTCACTATTATTTTCAGGGTTTTTCCATATCTGTAACAAAATTAATGTCCAGAAATAAATTTACACTCCTCACAAGTAGGTCATGAAAGTGCCTCTTACTCTCAAATCTAACCAACGGTTCAGAAAATCACTGCCCCTTTGATGGCTGAAGCAGCATTCTCTCAAAGATGCTTTTCTTTTTTAAAGATTTTATTTATTTATTTGACAGAGACACAGCAAGAGAGGCAACACAAGCAAGGGGAGTGGGAGAGGGAGAAGTAGGCTCTCCACTGAGTAGGGAGCCTGGTGCGGGGCTCCAATCCAGGACACGGGGATCATGACCTGAGCTGAAGGCAGACGCTCAATGACTGAGCCACCCAGGCACCCCCTTAAAGATGTTTTTTGATGCATTTCTCAGATGTCTTATAGGGTTGACAACTGGGTGTCTTTTTTCCTTCCTTTCCTTTCCTTCCTTCCTTTCTTTTTTCCTTCCAAGATTTCATTTATTTGAGAGAGAGAGAGCACAAGCAAGGGGGAGAGGCAGGCTCCCCACTGAGCAGGAAGCCCCATGCTGGGCTCGATCCCAGGACCCTGAGATCATGACCTGAGCCAAAGGCAAAAGCTCAACCGACTGAGCCACCCAGGCACCCAGGTTTGTGTTTCTTCTGCGACTTGCTTTTCCTGAGCTTTTCTCTGTCTTGTTTGTCTCTTTCTAATTGATTCACATAAGATCTTTACATATGGAGGAATGAAGTTTCTACCGTATAACTTAAAAGATCTTGTTTGGGTTTGTCATTTGGTCTTCAATTTTTTTTTTCTTTTGCTTATAAACATTGCAAAATTGTATTTAGTCAAGCCTCTGGGTTTTTTGTTTGTTTGTTTGTTTGTTTGTTTTGTTGTTGTTTTCTTTTAGATTTCTGCTCCTGGTAAGACGCTTGGGCTCTGATCTGCTAAAAATGACATAGAAATGTTTACTGTGTTTTATAGTTTACTTTTGTAAGACACCTAAAATTTTAGCACATCTGGAATTTATCTAGGGTGTAGTGTGTGTGAGTTTGGTATTTACATTTACTTTCTAAATGGGTTAGCCAGTTTCCCCAAACCATTTCTTGAATTATTTATTCTTTTTTTTTTTATGGATTCCAAATTTTGCCTTTATCAAATATTACCTATGTGTATACATACACACACACACTTGGGTCTGCTGTTACACTTCTACTTCATTTTATTACTCTGTCCTCCTAATTTGGTGCCAGGAACATATTGCTTTAATTATTATGCTATATATTACATGTTAATATTTGTGTGGTAAGTCCTCCTTGTGACTCTTCTTTTCCAAAATGTTTTTGGCTTCTCTACTGTGTATGTCCTCCCACATGAATGTTAAAGCCATTTTGTGAGGTTTGGGAAAAGGAGTCCTGCTGTGTCTTTACTGGCATCATTAAGGTAAAGCTAAATTTTTGAAAAATTAATTTTTTTTATCAATATTAAATCTTCTCATCCTGAAACAGGGCAGGTCTCTTAACATATTCTCATTATTATATATCTTCCAGTAAAGTTTTTCACCTGTCTTCTTAATATAGGCCCTGAATACTACTTACGAGTTTCACTCCCTCTTTGCCAAAATCGCTGTTAAATTTTCATCCTCAAGATAAAGAAGAAACCTTGGTTTCTGGGGCTGGGGCCAGGGTGAGTTGGGCTGGGAGCCACCCAAGAAAGCACATCTTCTGAACTGGGGTACATGATGTGATAGTTTAATCCTTTTATTGTTGTTCCAAACGAGATCTTTATTTATTATTATTATTATTTTTTAGTACTCTCTACATCCAGCATGGAGCTTGAACTTACAACCCTGAGATCAAGAGTTGCAAGCTCTTCTGACAGAGCCAGCCAGGTGGCCTGCGAATGAGACCTTGAAATACCATTTCATTTTTGAACAAAATATTGGGGAATCTATGGGCAAGGCAAGATTTTTGAGCACTTATTTCATAATCAGCTTTTACTTGCTGTTTTCTTATGTGATCTCATACAGGTTGGAGGGCTTGGGCTTTGCAAAGAAATCATCTATTTACAAGAAATGGGTGTCAATATTTAGAACGTTTCCTTCTTTTTCTTAGCATATAGATCAATGTAGTATAATGCTAGAAAAGCATGGCTATTTCAGACAGGCAGACCTGGGGTCAATTCCAACTGTACCACCTTCTCGCCCAAATCTTCTGCAATTTACCCAATTTCTGAGGCTCAGGTTCTTCAGTTATAAAAAGGAATAATGATACCTATTTTACAAGACTCTTCTGAGGATTAAAGAAAATGTTGCTTGTGGAGCACATAGCCCAGGACCTGGCACATACTGCTTGTCTGATTGCAGTCAGCTGGAACTCCCAGAACCTTAAATATCCACCATAATGATGGGCATCAGCCTTTCATAGTAATTGATCCATCCTGAATAGAAATAGCAGGCACTCCTGATGACGACGTTGTTGATGATGATGATGGTGAGGATGACCTACATTTATCAACCTTTCGTGCCCCATTCAGCACAGACGTCACGAAGACAATCGCAGACGATCGCCCCAACGTCTTGCGAACTTGCCCCTGAACATATTGCTTTTATTTTATTTTTTTTTAAGATTTTTATTTATTTATTTGATAGACAGAGAGAGATCACAAGTAGGCAGAGAGGCAGGCAGAGAGAGAGGGGGAAGCAGGCTCCCCGCTGAGCAGAGAGCCCGATGTGGGGCTCGATCCCAGGACCCTGAGATCATGACCTGAGCTGAAGGCAGAGGCTTAAACCACTGAGCCACCCAGGCACCCCAACATATTGCTTTTATTAATTTATTCCGCCATTCAGTTCATTCATTTACCGATCATTGGCTGAGCGTGCATTGACGCCCTTTAAGTGCCTCACTTCTTACTGGAGTCGTTTTGGACATGGTGTTGGTTATGTGATGAAGAGGGAAGGGACAGATAAATGAACAGACGATGGAAGATAATTGCATCTACACTCCATGTATCACACCCCTCCTCCCAGTGAGAGCAAAGAACGAGGAGCAGAGTTCATGATGGGATAAAGAAGAGAGGGAGGCTTCCTCCGGTGAAAGATCCATCATGCGACCATCATTTACTGGTTGCTAGTAATAAAAAAGGTGAGTAAGACGGGGACCTTGCCCTTGAGTCGTTCATAGCTGAGAAAACGAGAGGTGAAGGAGCATTCTGTGAGAATGATATACACATGTTATAAGACCATGGGAGAACCAGGCTTGTGAAGGAAGCCAGGAGCCTTGCCAGCCCCCTGAGGGATGGGAAGGAGACAGACTGTAGAGATGGCAGGAGCGAGCCCTGGGTGAGTCGGGAGACCCGTTAGGTAAGAAAGGACAGGCATGCGAGTGGTGGGAACAGCCATGCAAAGGCACAGAGGCACCTGGAGCTGATTGCTTGACTTGCCTGGGGGCCGGTTGGCAGGGAAGGCAGAACTGAGAGGAGGTGGGCTTCGTGATTCATGTCAATTTGAAGTAAGCTTGGCTACAAAATAGAGCTTTTCCTGGACGATTTAATGAGGTTGGGAGCGTAAAGAAGAGAAACGATGGTGCCTTGTTAATAGTCATTGTCATGATACTTACAGGAGCCAAACAAAGGTAGAGGCGGTCAATATAGCTTTCACCAGGAAAAGATTGGGGACCCAATGAGGGACTGAAAGCGTAGACTGCTTTTGGGTGGAGGCCAAGGAGATACTCACTGTCTTTGAGTTAGCTCCGTCCTTCCTTTTTTCTCTTTCCACCTTGTCTTTCTTTCCTCACTCAGCAGCAGGTTTCTAGGCGGGGTGCGTTTCTTAGAACGCTGATGAGGAATATTAGCTAGTGCAATAGAAGATTACGTAGCTTTCTCCCTAAAATCATACATGAATGAAATACGCAGGAGAGATGCACCCCCTTGGCCTCAATTATGTGCTGGTGGATCCAGAATTTGGGGATTGACGCATTTGCCCACCAGTGTCAGTTTCTCCTTCTTTCTTCTCTCTGGACCCTGTTTTCTTCCCAGGTATTTGGGTCTGGCAGGCCATTCATGGGTGGAACCCACAGACACAAGGAAATGATTTTATGGGCTTGCTTCTGGGCTCAAGCACAATTTTTTAAAATTCCTTTTGAGCCTCTAAGATCCCAGCAGCCAACTCTGGTTAACATCACCAAGAAGCTAGCTGTACCCGGAGCTGTCCCAGGCACTAGGCTGCTCGTGTGCCAAGCTTGTAGGCAACCCCGTCCCCTTGGAACTGAAACTGGAGGCATCTTGAGAAGATTGGAGCAAACAGAAGTGGCAAGCTGGATCATTACCATGTGAAGTCGATCAGTGCTTACATCTGTGCAAAGCATTCTGTACCGAGTAAGTCTCTTAAAAATTCCAGTGTTATTGCCCGGCTCCCGAGATCAAGGAGCTTAATCCTCAGGACTTAACATCCAGAATTCCTGATTGGGAGCCTAGGAAGAGCTTGAGATGGACCCTGTACTGAAACTTTAGCCTATTCTCCCAAAAGCCCATGTGGTGTTTGGAATAGAACTATCACCAGAGCACACTGAGATCTTGGGGGACATGGATGGAAAGTAGAAAACTGGAGGAGGCAAGAGCTCCCCAAATTGTCACTGCTTCAAAAAGTAACCAGAACTTCAAGCAGATAGCAATGGTTGCCTAAATACGCCCGGCGCAAGGCTGTTACCCTCAGAGTCGTTTGACGGCACTGGGAGCACTTGGGAATGGGCATGACCTCCATACAGAAAAAACACAATCAAATACAGAAAAAAACACATTCTCTAGGACTGTGATTCCAGACTGGACCCAGTCCTTTTCCTGCTGGGATTAACTAGTTCTGTCAAGGAATCATGGACATTCAACAATTCTAATGTATCTTTTTTCTTTCTGAAGAGAAAGACCAAGGAAGAACAGGGGGAGGGGCAGAGAGGCAGGCAGAGAGAGAGGGGGAAGCAGGCCCCCTGCCAAATTGAAAGCCCGATGTGGAGCTCAATCCCAGGACCCTAAGATCATGACCCAAGCCCAAGGCAGAGGCTTTAACCCACTGAGCCACCCAGGCGCCCCAGGCATCCCAATTCTAAGGTATCTTTGAGGGATTCTTTTTTTTTTAACATTTGAATTTATTTATTTACTTATTTTCTCATTTAATTGAGATCCTGTTGACCTATAACACTGTGTAAATGTAAGGCATGAGACACACTGACTTGATATGAGCCTGTTGTGAAATGATCACGATGGTAGTTAACATCGTTGCCTCACAGCTACCAATTCTTTTGCCCTTAATATGAGAACTTGGAATGTACGGGCCTATTTAGCCAGAGTGGCCCCACCTTGCTTGAATAGCCATTTTGTTGTTTATGCAGTAAAACTTAAACTGACCCTACACCCGCGCCAGGGAACTTCCTTAAAAGCAAGTCACGGGGGGTTGGGCGCCTGGGTGGCTCAGTGGGTTAAAGCCTCTGCCTTCAGCTCGGGTCATGATCTCAGGGTCCTGGGATGGAGCCCCACATCGGGCTCTCTGCTCAGCGGGGAGCCTGCTTCCCCCTCTCTCTCTGTCTGCCTACTTGTGATCTCTCTCTGTCAAATAAATGAATAAAATCTTTAAAAAACAAACAAACAAGTCCGGGAAACCAGTCCCAGATACCAGAGCCGGAATACAAGGGTGGGTCATGTCAGGTGGAGACATCCGATCAGTAAAGCGCACATACTGTCTTCCTAGCACCCCGCCTTTTGGGCGCCAGTTCTGACTAAGGTGATAGGCTAATTCAAATAGCTACTATGAAGTGAATTGTAATTCAATCAGCCACCCATGTGGGACCCAGCATGTCTGTGTGGCTTTCTCTGTGTGTTCTAATCTCACTGGCCACCTGTGTGTGGCCAGGCCCAACCACATGGCCTTTGCTCTATAAAAGTTAGTCTGTGAGGCAGGGAGGGGTTGCCCTCTCTGTAGGAGGCAGAGCCCCGGCCAGTCGGTTTGATTCTTTTCTATTTTTTTTTAAAGATTTTATTTATTTGACAGAAATCCCAAGTAGGCAGAGAGGCAGGCAGAGAGAGAGAGGAAGGGAAGCAGGCTCCCCGCTAAGGAGTCCGAAGCAGGGCTTGATCCCAGGACCCTGAGATCATGACCTGAGCTGAAGGCAGAGGCTTTAACCCACTGAGCCACCCAGGCGCCCCCGGTCGGTTTGATTCTTGATGCTCGGTGCGAAATAAACCTTTGCTTGACCTTCGCTTTGTATCAGTCTCGTTCCTTTGACCATGGACCCATTATTGGGGGACCCAACAGGAAGAGTTGCTGTCCTAGAGTCTTCCAAATGCACGATACGATCTCGTGAAGTACGGCCATCATATTGTACGTTACATGCCCAAAATCTATTCATCTGACAACTGGGTATTCGTACCTCTTGACCACCTTCACCCAGTTCTAGTGTTTCTTAACTGACCCCTTGCTTAACTCATTCACTGAGTTTGAGTGAGGTCTTTGAGCTAAGTGTTCCAAGTCTATCCACGCAGACAGAAAACTGTAGCTTGAATAGTATAATTAAGACTAGTTGAACCTCGCTGAGCACCTGGGTCCAAAAGATGAAAAACAACGATTAGCATGAATCAGAGAGCTTGTCTCTAAGGCTTAACCACAGGACCCTACCCTAGAGGACATTTTTACTTAGGCTGAGTTTGAAGGCAGATTTCAGGCTCCTTGTGTTTGTGGGCAACACAGCAAAACCCTTAAATAATGGAATTGAGCCCATCAAATGGCACAGGTGGATTGGCAGTCTATTTTCTTCTTCCTCTCTCTGCCCCAGCGCTCCTTCTGTCTCATTCATCTTTGTGATGCCTAGAAGTATATACACCCACACAGGGCTCTTGAGAGATTAAGTGAGATGTTGGGAAATAGGTGAGGTTGTATCTTTCTGTGTAAGATTGCAATCTCCTAAGCGATACCGGAGGGGACAGGGCTCGAACTCTAGCTCCCTTGCTTGCATATTATTTATTTATTGGGGCACCTGAGTGGCTAAGTGGTGAAGCCTCTGCCTTCAGCTCAGGTCATGACTCTAGCGTCCTGGGATCGAGCCCCTCATCGGGCTCTCTCTCTGCTCAGCGGGGAGCCTGCTTCCCTTCTTCTCTCTCTGCCTGCCTCTCTGCCTACTTGTGATCTCTGTCAAATAAATAAATAAATAAAGTCTTTTAAAAAAAGATTTATTTATTTACGTACTTATTAGAGAGAGAGAGAGACCGACCAAGCAGGGGGAGGGGCAGTGGGAGAGAATCTCAAGCCGAATCTCCACCAAGTGAGGAACCCCATGTGGGGGTCAATCTCACAACCTTGAGATCATGACCTGAGCTGAAATTAAGAGTCAGATGTTTAGCTGAATGAACCACCCAGATGCCCTTTGTTCTTGTATATTATGCTGATGCTCCCTGGGAGTGATCCCATCTGCTTTTCTTTTTCTTTTCTCTTTTTTAAAGATTTTATTTATTTATTTGACAGACAGAGATCACAAGTAGGCAGAGAGGCAGGCAGAGAGAGAGAGGGGGAAGCAGGCTCCCTGCTGAGCAGAGAGCAGGATTCGGGGCTCGATTCCAGGACCCTGGGATCAACCTGAGCTGATCGCAGAGGCTTTAACCCACTGAGCCACCCAGGTGCCCCCCACATCTGCTTTTCTAACACAAGCATTCAGTGCAACAAAACAGTGGTTATGGAGATCTGCGCTTGCTAGATATGTTCTTTTAATCAGGCAACCAGGCCTGGGCCAGAGCAGCTGCCGCTAACATGTGCTTCTGCAGAGGCAAACACATCAAAAAGACCACCAGAGCTAAAAATAACCAGGACAGAAAATGCATTCAGGCCACAAGATCGAGAACCAGCACTTGAGGTGGGCCACCTCGTGTGTGGAAAGTAAAGATTCGATGCTGCAGACTAATATTTTAGAGACTAAAAGGGGTTCCGGGATGTCACATGGTCCGACTCACCACTTGAATGTGGAGAACATTTGGCAGAGAGGGGTCAGCTGATGTGCCCACGATCACCTATTCAATTACTGCCAAGGCTGGTTTCTTGGTGCCTGGCTCAACATGCCTTCTATCCTATCACATTGTTCTAAATCTAATAATCTAATGAATCTAATAATCACAAAGGTGGTAATAATCATGGAAATAATAGCAATAATCATAATAATGGCAATGACTTACTTTTGTATAGCTCTTTATGACTCAAAGATCGTGGAGGGTTTTGTGGGTATTTACAACTTAAAGATCTTGGAGGGTTTCATGTAGGGAAGAGTAGGGAAGGGGAACAATCATGCTTTGTTACTATCCATCGTCACGATATTTACAGGAGCAAAGCAAAAATAAAATAAAAATAAAGTAAACCTAGCTTTGGCTGGGAAAAGATTGGGGACAGAATGTAGAACTGAAAGAAAGTGCTGGGTCAGGATGCAAAGGTGAATATTAACTTTTTTTGAATTTGTGTAACCTCCCCATTTCCCATCCCATCCTTGTCCTTCTCTCTTCCCAGACTCTCAACCAGCAGCAGGTTTCTAGGCTGGGTGGACTTCTTACCACACTGATAAGGATACTCTATTTTATATTAAAAAGAGGTACAGCAAACATTGTGCCCATATTACAGATGAGGCAATGGAGGCACAGAGAGTCTAAGTGATTTGCCAAAGGGCTCACAGCTAATGAGTGACAGAGAGGAGGAGTCTTGGCTTATGACTCAGTGTTCTTTCTTCCATAGCATGTTGACCTCTTGGTTGTTACTGGACCAGAGAGAGTGAGCTCCTGTGAAGACTTGTTCTCAAATTTTTTTTCTTTCTTTCTTTCTCTCTCTCTCTCTCTCTTTTTTTTTTTTTTTTTTTTTGTAAGTTCTACAAGTAGAGTCTACACAATTAAAAGGACACTATCTAGGGCCTCTGGTATATAGCAGACATCTGATTCTGGAAAGCGAATCTCAGAGCAGAAAGGAACTAAAATATTCTGCCTAACTTGGCCTTCTCCTTTGAAATAAATGAAGTGTCAATGTTCTGGGGCCTCACCTCCAGAAAACAAATACAACTCAAAGTCCTATAAATAAAAATGGCAGCAAGAAGCAGAACCTTGATTTCCTGTTTCTTTGTGAGGTCTATTTTGCAACACTTTCCATTGGAGACTTGGGGATCAGACCCTTCTCATCACTCTCCAGCACTGTGGAGAGCTTGAAATGTCTTCTAACGTCAGGGTAGTAGAGAGAAAAGTCCCATCTTTGGAGTTGGGGGCTTGGTTTGAATCTCAGAATTATCACTGAGTAAATGAGTAGCCTTGGACAGTTGACTTAACCTTGTGAATCTGTGCTTTTGTAAAACTGGCAGGTTAGATTATCTAATTCTTGGATCTGCTGAGGTGAACAGAGACCATGCTTACTTACTGGCTTGCACCATGCTTGCCACCAAGCAGGAATCTGATGACCCAGATGTGCAGGTGCTTTGGCTTGGCTCCCCCTCTCTCCCTCGGGGTGCTCCTGAAGTCAGTGGCGTTGGTTTGATGCAAGCACTTCTCAAAAATTTTCCAAGTAAGACTGGGCCCTAATGCCTCCCACTTTCTCACATTACATGTCAGAGACAGGACACAGAGGCTGAGGGGTGACCTATTATGCTCAATGAAAAGTAATGCTATCATAAAAACCCGACTCCATCATGCTCCCTATGATGGTTAATTTTAGTGTCAGCTTGGCTCCTGGCATGCACAGAGATTTGGCTAACCATTATTTCTGGAAGCTTCCAGGAGAGATTAGTATTTGAGTTGGTGGACTGAGTAAAAAAGACTGCCCTCCACGATGTGGGTGGGCATCAGCCAATCTGTTGAGGGTCTGAATACCACAAACAGACAGAAGAGAGCTGAATTTTCTTTCTCGACTGGACTGATAAATTGAGACCTCAGTCATCTCCCACCCTTGGACTGGGATTTCCACCATCAGCTCCTAAGGTTCCCCAGGCCTTTGGACTTGGATAGAATTACACACCAGCTTTCCTGGGTATTCAGCTTGCGGACAACAGACTGTGGAACTTCTCAGCCTCCATAATCACATGAGTCCCATAAGTTCTCATCATAAATCTCTTTCTCTCTATCCACACCATTGGTTCTGTTTCTTTGAGCTTTTGTTATTGTTGACCTGGATTCTCCCAGTTTCACTTCTGCTTTGTTTTTACAAAGATCAACCTCATGCTACAGCAAATGACTAAGTTTTTTTAGCTTATGGTGGTGGGCAGAGTAATACATACCCCCAATCCCAAGAGGTCCATACCTTAATCCCCAGAACCTATGAATATGGGGTTACATGACAAAATAAACTTTGTTGATATGATTCAGGGTGCAGACATTGAGATTAGAAGATTATCGTTTTAATTAGAAGATTATCTAATCATTGGGGGTGAGCCCACCCTCATCAGATGAGTCTTTGAAAGAGAAAAACCTTCCTTCCTCAGTTGTGGCAGAAGGAGAGGGTCAGAGAAATGCCCTGCTGGTGGCCTAGAAGGTGGAAGAGAGGCTGAGAGCCAAGGAATCCAGGCAACCTCTAGAAACTGGGGAAGGCAAGTAAATGGGTTATCTTCCACAGCCTTCAGAAAGGAATGTAGCCCAACCAGTGAGGCCCATGTTGGACTTCTGACCTACAGAATTCTACGATAATAATAAAGCTGAGTTTTAAGTCACTTGGTTGGTGGTAATTTGTGATAGTGTGTTAGAGCCAGCCCTTAGAGACAGGGTGGACCCCCACTCAAAATTCAGTTCAGATGTCAACACTAATGATGTCACATGCACCAAAAGGATAATGATGTCACATGTAATGGAGCTTTCAGGGTAATTCCCAAGCAGGTCCAAAAATGGCTGGAGAGGGGCGCCTGGGTGGCTCAGTGGGTTGGGCCTCTGCCTTCGGCTCAGGTCATGATCTCAGGGTCCCAGGATAGAGTCCCGCATCGGGCGCTCTGCTCAAGCAGGGAGCCTGCATCCTCCTCTCTCTCTCTCTGCCTGCCTCTCTGCCTAATTGTGATCTCTCTCTCTTATAAATAAATAAATAAAATCTTTTAAAAAAAATGGCTGGAGGAAGCAGGAAAGGGGACTGGTGTGGAGATTCTATGGTGGTTAGGAGGTAAGGAGTTCCTGTGCATGGTTTGATCTTCTTATCAACACCAAAAGAGAGAGAGCCCCAGGCATTCTTATCATGGTGACTAGGTGTGGGGCAGAAAAGGAATAGGATGGGGGGAATGCTTGAACACCATCAGCAAATGTTAAAAAAAAAAAAAAAAAAGGAATCACACTCTATTTCCTACTCACAATGGAAAACCAACAAAACCATCCTCTTCTAGTTCCATGTAAGCATGGCTCCTTCCATCTATCCACCCATCCACTTAGCCAATGTTGTACTGTATATCTGCCATGTGCCAACTACCCCTAGAAATTATGGATGTACTGATGTCCCCGAAAAAAGATTTTCTTCTGTTGTGTTAATCATCTGGTAGCATTGGATGTTGAATAGATTTATAATTATTAAATTATTTGGCAAGTCTCATAAGTGTGGCATATGGAGACGGCCCGGGGAGAACAAAGGAGAAAGATTTTTCTTCCTAGGAATTTTAGGGAAATTTTCACTAAGAAGACAATAACGATACAGTTCTTGAATAACAACCAGGAGCATAACAAGTAGAGATAGGAGTTAAAACTCTTTAGAACTCTAGGACAAAACATGGCAAAGCTGTAGAGTCATGATGTTTTATCTGTATGTCAGCAAAGTGGATTAGCTGGTGAGATTTTTTTCATCCTCCGATCCCATGTGGGTTTGGAATAGGTGAATTGGATTTGGAAGAAAAAGCTGGAATTGTGGGAAAGATGACCAACCATTACTTGCATGCTGACCTCATTCAAAGATGAGAATTTGTAGCTTGAAGTCATTGAATTATACCCAGTCTAATGCACACCAAGCAAAACATGTGATACCTATGACATGAACAAGACTGGGAAGACATGGTTTTAGGAAAAGGAAAACCAATCAGTAATGAGCATTTCTAGCATAGACTACCATTTTGTTTCGTTTTCGCAGTGGTCCAAGGAAATGATGCACAGAGTATGCAGAATTACAGGATTACTTGCTGAAGGACTGGCAAAGGAAAAAAGCTGATCATGATGATTCAAAACGTGTCCCGTCTCCCTTGGGTCTGTCCTCCTCTTTGTGACATCCTAGAACATCCTGGGACATGGCTAGTCTTTGAACTTTCCTTCCCCAGCCCAGAGGTCTGGCAGCCCTGGTAGCAGCCTCCCTGCTCATGTGGTTATCAGCTGGGGGAGTCTGGATTTTTATAAGAATTCCAACGTTAATGACCAGGTTCTGTTGGAGAGAGACGTCAGCCTTCTCCAAATCCTACCCCCTGCCTGGTGCGGCATCCTTGCTTCCCTCTCTCTGTTTTGTATTTTAGACGTAAGAGGTTCTTTCCATATATATAACAAGTTCCTGCTTTGAATTTAAAAGTAAACATTATGAGAGAGGAAAAAAAGTATGGTCCAACCTAACTCAAAATGCTCAAATATGATTAATATTAGACTGTGAAGTACTTCTGCCTTATCTCTCAGAGCCAGCTGCTGGGAGCATTTTGAGGGATCAGGCTGGTTGTTGGGGTGTGATGTTTTTAAAACAAAACATAAGCCCCAAATGATCTGTGGATTGACTCTCCACAAAATCCCCTTTGTCAAAAGCTCTATCTTTCTAATTTCTCCCCCGCCCCCATCATTTGGCCTGATCCCAATTCATGGAAGCCAAATGCGGGAGTAAAATAGGTTCCAATCACAATCTGACCATTTCCCTCTTCCTCCTCTCTGTATTTCTGCTTTTCTCTTTTTTAAACTTGCCTGGCTACATCTAAGTCTTTTCCAATTGAGGAAACAAATTATTTGGGTCATACAGGCCACTACTACCATTTGTAAGTCAAAAAAAAAAAAGTGCTGCTTGGCATTTTGAAAACTGATTTATTAATACACACGCAGGGGTCTCGCATGTCAACAACTGCAAATTATGGATAACGGATTTGCATCTTCTATAACTTCATGGAATCATTCAATGGGACTTTATAAGCTAAAAAAAGGCTAAATGATAAAGTGGTTTTTAAAAAAATCTCTTTTTACACTAGTTGCCTACATCTTTCATCAAAAAGAAAGAAAGAAGAAAACAGAAAATACGTTTCTCTTAATTCACTGAAAAGCTTAGCTCTAAAGCATTAAAAGACTTTAAACCCATGAATTATTATGTGCAAGATGCATGAATCAACTACAGAAAGAATAGGAAATGAGTAATGGTTTTGCATCAATCTCCAGTGAAACTATGTGCAGGGAAATGAATTTGGGATTCAATCAAATAAGGAGCTAGCATTAAGGTCCTTCTGAACACATTACTCTGAAAATACTTGTAGAATGCTAAAAGGAAAGATAATTTATATCTATCTTCAGTGAATGTGCACTTTTGGGGAGACATCAAAATTTGTGTGCTGATTTATTCCCAAAAGAGGCCGAGGAGCAAAGGATCAATAATTAGTAAATAAGCAACACAGATAATAGGGGTCACTATTACCCCACTAATTGTGGGGTATTACTGCAGCGCTGGGGAGGTCTGTGAGGATGTCAACAAAACAATGGAATTTTTTTTCTGACTTTGAAATATAATGGGAATCCTAGTAGCTGGGGAAAGCACGGAGGACATCTCAGAAGAGAGGGACTGATGAGATGTATAGAAGGATGTTTTCAAGGTGCTCAGGGCCCAATGAGGAGAACTGCTTTGACTTTATATAAGTATACGGTCTTTTTGGTTTTCTTCCACTCACCATTGTATCTGTGAGTGTTGTTACCTATATTGTTACCTATAAAACAGTTTTGTTTTGTTACCTGTAAGAAGTTCAAAACCAGGCAAGATTAATTTATGGTGTGAAAGGTCAAAATGGTTATCAGAGAGGTTTGGAATTTAGAGAATTCAAGGAGAGGCATGGTTCAAAAGAATATGAAAACATCAAATACCTAAGAAATGCCCGGAGAAAGATATTCAAGACCTTGAAGATGACACATAATTACTGACAGTAGATGGAAGGAAATACCATGTTCATGGACTGGAAGATTCAATGTTGTTACTATATCTTGTTTTCCTGAAACCGATCTCTATATTCAATGCAATCCCCACCAAAATCCCACAGATCTTATTTTTGTGGAAGCTGATTCTAAAATTGATGTGGAAATTCAAAGGGCTAAGAATAGCCAAGATCAGAAAAGAGAACAGATCATTAAACATTATAAAGGCTAAGGTAATTAAGTAACTAAGACTGTGGTTTGCAAATATAAGGATAGGCACGTTGATCAATGAAATGGAATGGAGGGTTCAGAAACAGATTCATGTGATTATAAGTCATCTCATTTATAGCAAAGTTGCCACTTGCATTACTGGTGACAGTGTAGGTTGGGCCACTCACCTTGGATAACACTTAGATAGTACCTAACAAAATTTAATGTATAAATACATACTTACCTAGCATATCCATATTTAGGTAAACCAATAGAATTGTGTACATATGTGCATCAAAAGCCACGTACAAGAGTGTAGAACATGACATCACTGTTTATTGTAGTCCCCAATTGGAAACACCCCAAATGTCTATCAACACTTGAGGAGATAATAAATGATAGTTCATTCATACCATGAAACACTGTACAACAGGTGTTTTGGTGCATTCAGGCTGCTACAGAAAATACCACAGACAGTTAGTTTGTAAACAGAAGTTCATTTCTCATGGATCTGGACTCTGAAAAGTCCAGGGTCATGGTGCTAGAAGATTTGGTCTTTGGTGAGGTTTCACTTCCTAGTTATCCAACTTTCCAGCGTAGCCTCACATGGTGGGAGGAACTAGGGGGCCTCTTCCTTAAAGGCACTAATTCCATTCACAAGGACTCCACACTCATGACCTCGCCCCCTCCTAATTCCATCACATTGGGCATTAGGATTTCAACACACAAATTTTGGGGACACAAATATTGTGCATCAAGTTTCCATAAACTTTTTTGGTACAGGGTCAGACAGTAAACATCTTGGGCTTGGCTAGCCATGTTGTGTCTGTCGCAACTACTTACATCCACTGTGGTCGTGTGAAAGTAGCCACGAACAACCCATAAGTGAATGAGCATGGCCATGTTTCTACAACTTTATTTATGAACACTGAAATACGCATTTCAGACAAGTTTCATGTCACAAAATATTATTCTTTTAGAATCCTTTTCCAACCATTCAAAATATAAAAATCATTCTTGGCTCATGGGCTGGACGAAAACATTTCCTCTCCTTGAGAGAGAAAGGAAGGGAAATATGGACGAGCATTGTGAATGGATGAAAAGACTGACCAAAACGAGCATATATGTTATGATTTCACTTATCTAAAGTTCAAAAACAGGAAAAACTAATTTATGGTGATCAAAATTGTGATTATCAGAGAGGAATAATCAGGCAGGTTTCTTAACTGTGGTAGCTAAGGTTCTCTTTTGGGATCTGAGTGGTAGATAATCAGGTATGCTCACTTTATAAAAACTCATCTATTTGTACCATACACTTGCTATATTTGTAGAGAACAGTTTTTAAGATTACCAGGCCAGGGTTAGTTAAGAGACAGCATCAAGCACTGGGTCAGTGCATAGATACTGTAGACAGAGTGCTGGGTCTAAGTCTCAGTTCTATCATTAGCTGTGTGTGCTTGAGTAAGTTCCTTCTCCTCTCTGTTCCTTGGTTTTCCTGAAGTGTAAAAAAGGGGATAACTATGGCATTCACCTTGTGGCGCTATAGTAAGAATTATGAATTAATCCACATAAAGCCACTTGGAACAATGCTGCCATTCCCTAAGCACTCAATAAATGTTAATTAGCATTACTGTGGCCAACAACATTTTTTGCTTTGGGTCTTACACTCCAGCCTGTTAAGATGTTTATAGACTCTTGATTCTGCCCTATATTCTGTTTACTTTTAGATTATGACTTGGGCGAGGAACACAAAGAAGTCTTTCTAACTCATATGGGGTCCAGCCCGGCTCACCAGGAACACGGTTCTGGAGAAGAGCCTAGGAAGGAAGGCTTGTAAGTCATAAATAAATTCTTACTTAGAATGGACATATTGCCTGTGAAAAGTTCAATGTCAGGAGGTGCTAGCTGAAGACTCTGAGATCTGGGATTCCAAACAAATGTACATTTTCATTCTGAACTAATCATTTTTTATAGGAAGCAGAAGGGGCTTTTTGGACAGGTACACAGACAATATATTCAATTACTTGCCTCTTCTTCTAGCCTAGGGTCCCGTATTTAGGCAGTGTCGGAGGCAGGATCCCTCAACATCCAGGAACTTTATAAAGTGTAATTCTGCTCAAGCACTGTAAGTCTTTTCCTGGAAAAAAGGCTGGAAATAAATAAAGATGGAAATAAATACCCTCTATTCTTTAGGTTCTATTAAGGAAAACCAGACTGATAAGCACGATGTTTCATGACTTAAAAAAAAAAAAAAATGAAGCAAACAACTTTTTCCCCCCGACTATACATATATTTTGTTTAGTCATTTAACAGATTTTATTGAGTGTTTAATATGTACTGCATAAAAGGCCAATGAAATTCCACATTAAAGAAATCTTTTTGACTTTGTTCTTTATTTAAAGGGATGTTTCTTTAAAGTCTGACCACGGAATGTGGAAACCTTTTTCCTTTTTATCCAACGCTCCCCCCACCCCATCATACCTATTCATGTCACAGAACAGGCTTTGGGAAATGCTGAGTTAACCAGTCTTTTCCTGCTGGATACTGAGGTTTTCCAGTTCTTCGCTGCCATAAATAACACTGCGGTGAACATTCTGATACCCCCAGCTTTGCACACATGTGAGATTCTCTCTTTAGGAATAAATTCCTAGTGGTGGAATGGTTGAGCAGAGGCCTGTTTCTTTTTGCGCGCACAAAAGACTCTGTTGGTTTTACAAATACTAGGTAATCACTGACTCGTAAAACACCGGGGTTGGAAGGGACCCAGGAGAATACCATCCCAAGCCCTCCCGCAGCACCGCACAGACCCCGGGCTTGATGCCAGGTCGGGGCGCTTCTCAGAGCTGCTCAGGGGAGGAGAGGTGTCCTGGAGGGAAGCCCAAGAGGCAGAACTGGTCCCAGCGTCTGCATCTGCGGCCTCAAGCCCCTCGCCTCTCCTGTCTCACGGGCTTTTTCTTTCAAGCCAGAGTGTCTTATTTACAAACCACAGGGCGTCGAACCAAGAATCAGATGGCACCCACTCTTCCCTCGTAAAGGACAGCCAGGAACTCAAAGTGCCCCGAGGCACCTGGGTGAGTGCGGATGTGCCTGCGCAGGGACACACCATGCAGGGATTGCTTTGGGGAATTTAGGATGGCGTGGGGGGGGGGGGGAGGCACGCATGGTACCATGTGATCATTGATTTCCCTTTGGCGCAGCTCTGACCCTGCGGCTTAGATGGCCTACAGAAAGGACGAGGCTGGCAGTCTTGGGAATGACTGCCCACACTTGCCCCCTTCTTGCCCTCGAACTGGCCTCCATGTAGGGAGCGGACTTGTTCTCGGGATTCTTGGTGGGAGGAGGTGGGGAGCAGCTCAGGTCGCTCACCTGAGCAGCCGAGGGCAGGGAGAGAACCAGAGCCCAAGGAGACCCAGGTGGCTTCAGAAGCTGGAGCACCGGCCAGCTGGACCCTGAGACAGGGATCCAAGCGTTCCTGGCGTCTCCCTGGTGTCCCCATCCCTCATGTGTTTGATTTGAACAATACCCAGCTTTTCTCAAGAGGGAAAAAGGGAGGAAGCTCCTGAGATGCCGCTGACTTTAATTTGGGGGAAAAATAACATCAATCCCTGTCGGAAGACACACGCCACCACATCAGAGCAAAGGCTCCTAAAGCTTCCTTCTTATTTCTGGCTTGGACAAGTTCTTGATGTTTGGTAGAAAACCTCCCCACATCCTTCCACACTCATCTAGTCCCTCCACACTGCCACGATATCTTCTACCTCATGACACAGGTATTATTAACGGGACGGGAAGTGGGAGGGCCAAGAAGTCTTCACCAAGGGCTGGCCAGAGCTTCCCTCCGGATTGACTGTCAGGGATCTCTTGGGGCTCTGGGGATTCCTTGGATTTTAGGCTGCGGTTTGTGCTAGGAAAGGCAGTGCACTGGGATTTAGGATATGGGAATTTTGGGGGGTGCCCTGGGTGGCTCAGTCCCGTAAGCATCTGTCTTTGGCTCAGGTCATAATCTCAGAGTCCTGGGATTGAGTACCGTGTTGGGCTCCCTACTCAGGGGAAGCCTGCTTCTCCCTCTCCTTCTGACCACCGTTTCCCCTTGCTTGTGTGCTCTCTCTCTGTCAAATAAATAAAATCTTAACCAAAAAAAAAAAAAAGTATATGGCAATTCTCTGTGGCCCACACTAGGGTTCCACGAAGCCCGAAGTCAGCTCTAGAACCAAAGACGATGTCCTCATCTCTTCCTCCCATGGTACCTACCACCACACTGTTTACGTATCAGGGATCCCAAACAGGTCTGTTGAATGAAGAAGTGACTGATTCACTTCAAGTTGTGGAGGCTTTCTCAGTCCACTGGTGGGGACACATAGGTATGTGTGCTGACCTTAGCTGCCAGCCCAGATAAACACTGGAGGATTTCATGGTAAAGCAGGACAGGAAATAGGACACCTCCCCAAAGTTAGAAAACGCCCCTCTCCCTCTTCACTGGGCCCAGCCCACCCTCCACGCCCAGCTGCATGCAGTGAGGGTCTAGGCCATAAATTAGAATGACAGACTGATGGCTGGCTTGACCTCTGGCAAGGACGTATTTCAGACAGTTTCCCCGAGAAGCAGGGACAGACAGACAGAAGGTGAGAAGAGTGAGGCAAGGTGACTGGCTTACTTTAAAGTGCCATCAGAGATGTGAGTCGGGGTTAGAATTCATCCTGCGCTCTTCCTGACACCCCATGAACTTTGCCATCGACTATGTTCATGGACGAAGACGCCTCACTCAGCAAGCCAGGCTCCTGCCAGGATTACTTTTTCTACTTTGTGCAACACGTCATGGAGGGCAGTGTGACCAGGGAACTCGGTTCCATATTGCTGTTTTATGTCTCCCTGTTCCCCTGATTTAAATGTCCTAGATATGTGAGCAGTGAGTACGAGCTTGTGTGTCCTCAGTCTGGCTTTGAGGGCTGACTTGAATCGCTGGGGGCAGGTATTGAAACGAGTTCACTTGCACCTACACCACCATGCCCTTCCCATTCCCCCTGATGCTTGAAAAGAGAGACAAGCTTCCGGCCAGGAATCTGTCCCCTGCACTCTCTGGCCTACCGTCATGAACGTGTAACCGCTGCTTGTCCAGTAAGGCCTCCTCTACCCCTTGCCAGCTCCTGTCCCCTGACTTTGCACAGGAGGCAGGAAGGCACATAGATGGGATCTGCAGTGTCTTTCCCCCTAGAACTTTCTAGGAAGTTCTAGATGTTCCAAGGAAATCCACCTCCCCATTCAAAGGGTCACATCACCCCCCATGACTTCTGATCTTCCCCTCCTGGTTTCTAGGGAAGGATTTCTACTGCTCCTTATGAACGGACTATGAAGCCCCGTGTGGTTTTAAGTTCTGGATTTAGCCTGTAAATTTAAAGCCTGGGAGACCTCCTGCAGGTAGCTGGTTTCACAAACCTCAATTTTCCCATCTCTAAATTAGGGACACCCACGGTGCACCTCCTTGAACAGGGGGAGAGACTTGCAAGAGGCCAGTGTAGTCTGCACAGAGCCTGGGCTCCGAGCTGCCTCACATCACAGGCATGGGGCTAGCAGAGCCTTTGAAGCCCTCCCTGTTCTTCTCTTGTTTTACGAGCCGTAAATCATCAACGATTCAGGCCTTGATCCTTTAAGACATCGCTGCTCACCCTTTGTGCCCCCACCCAGATCCCTCTTTTCCTCCTTCCTAATTTATGGACTTTTATGTAAAGAGGGCTATAAACAGACGTCTCTAAAATGATGTTCCATTCTTTAAATCAAACTCCAGGCCAGCAGTATCACGTGATTTTGGGGATAATTCTCCCCTGGTGGTGCGGGGTCTCTATCAGAGGAGATTAAGCTTGTAATATGGAATAAAGCTTGATCCTTATGTCCTCTCCACTGCCTCCCCACATAATTTAAAAGCAACGGTTTCTTCTGGATTTGAACAAAAATCCCTTCAATCGGATCTCTTGAATTAATCATCTTCAGTTAAATGTGAAATTAGAGTGAATGACAAAAAAACAAAAGCAGGTCGGTGGACCAATAGTTCACGTTCCTTGACCTGAAACCCAGGTCGGTTCCACCCCTGAGACGTCCTGATGTGTGTGAGTTCACATAGTAGTAGAGTCAGAAAAGTTTCTTTTTTTCCTACTCATGTCCAATGACTGGGGAAAATATATGGAGAACTTCATATATTAAAAAGAAAACACTTCGGATCTAACATGTCAAAGTAGACTAGCTCCAGAGAATTGGGCGCCTGGGTGGCTCAGTGGGTTAAAGCTGCTGCCTTCGGCTCGGGTCATGGTCTCAGGGTCCTGGGATCGAGTCCCACATCGGGCTCTCTGCTCAGCAGGGAGCCTGCTTCTCTCTCTCTCTCTCTGCCTGCCTCTCCATCTACTTGTGATCTCTCTCTGTCAAATAAATAAATAAAATTTTTAAAAAGAGAAATGAAATATCTTATATACTTTGTAAATGTCTTTGTAAATGTCTTATATACTTTGTAAATGTCTTTGTAAATGTCTTACGTACTTTGTAAATTAAGGAAAGATAACATTACGTTGATAACACATCAGTGTATCACTTAATTCTATATTATAACCATATAAAGAAGAAGGTGGGGGAAGGGAGTCTGAAAACAGGAGGAATGTTCTAGAAGTGGGGGAGGGGAGGTGGAGAGTGGGGAGAGGAAGGAAGAAAGAATGAGACAGAGAACACAGAGAGTGCACACAGACTCATTCATTTAGTCCCCAAACCTTTATTTAGCACCTGTTGGACAGGAGGGTGGACCCGGGAAGACACGTGTCCAGTCTAAAGAGTTCTAGGCTCCCAGGTGCCTCCCATCACAGGTGTTGGGCTTCATCAGGTGCTAGATCCTTCCCCATGGGTTATTTCTATGGCTTCTCCCCTGGATCCAGGGGAGATGGATGAAGGAACCAGCACATACATGGGGCAAGATTGGGACCTGAAGTAGGCAGAGGTAGGAAGGCAGACCCCCAAGAGGGACATGCTAAGACTGAAGGTGCTGTGTGAAGAGTCTCTGGACATCATTACCTGTCTGGTGGAAGGTGCTCGGGGCCATCTGGAGACTGTGGCATCCTTGGCCAGCATCCCTGCTAAGGTTAAGTCCCTGAGATTTTACCTCCTCGCGAAGACCGTCTTCCACCGCTCCAAGGGATTGCGAAGCTGCTGGAGGTTTTTGGGGAAGCCCACGGAAGAGCACAGTATTTTTTAGGGGGTTGTGGTGAAGCCTGGGGTGGGGCCAGGAATGTTGATTTTTAATAGATACCCTCCAGGTGATTCTGACATAGGATATCCTGGGCTGAAAGTGAAGAAAACCTCCCCCACTGAGTATCTCAAACCCCAGCCTCCGGTTCTAAGTTCCACCTTCTATGGAACCGTTAAAGTCAGGGATGGGGTCAGCTGTTGTCACACGGTTCTCCAAACCACTGATAGTTTTAAGGCTATTTCCCCCAGGGCTTCCTTTGTGTGTTACACTAGCTTCCGCCACGCCCATAGGCCCATTGGCCCGCTCTGCCCGTAACCACACCTCCATCGGCACCTTCCTTACGATCTTGCCTCTTTCTTCCTGTGGGTCTTGTCTGGCTCTGGAGTGTTCTTAGTCTGTGCTGCCGCTGACCAGAAGCACCAGGGACTGAGTTCTCAGGAGAGTCACGGAAGCAGGGACAGATGGCTGTTGGTGACAAAATAGCCCCGCCTCCTTGCTTCCTGAAGGGACAATTTTGAGGCACCTTTGACACAGTCTATAAAAGGGCCCCAGGAAGGTGGAGGCCTGGGTCAAGTACTTGTCATGTCTTCCTTCCCAGGCATGATCCCCACAGATCCTCATGGAGCTGCCCAGATCCATGTCACAGACAAATGACCTGCACCCAAATCCTTGTCTCAGGCCCTACTTACAGGCACCCAAACTAAGACATTTTTCTTTAAAAAAAAAAAAATGCTTCTTGGTAGGGAGAGGGGGGTTGGGTTACATTGGGGATGGTATGTGCTACTGTGAGTGCTGCGAAGTGTGTAAACCTGGCAATTCACCGTCCCGTACCCCTGGGGCTAATAATACATTATATGTTAATTAAAAAAAAAAAAAAACTATAAAGATTTGATTAGGATAGATGAAAAAAAAACAATGCCTCTTGTATCCTTGTTTAAATTCTCAAATACAACCAAGATGTCTGCCAGGGGGAAAGAAAAGGCACAACCGAACTTTATCAGGAGTCAGGAAAAAAAAAAAAAGAAACAAAACACAACAAGGGAAACAAGGGGAAATTTAATAATTGCCTGAAAATTCTCTCTCCACCATCCATCCACAGTTCTTACAATTCAGATGCACACTTGCTACCTGCCAATTTAGGATTTCTCACATTTCATTATTAAAATGATTCACTGGGGTGCCTGGGGGGGCTCAATGGGTTAACTGCTGCCTTCAGCTCAGGTCCTGCTCCCAGGGTCCTGGGCTTGAGCTGCTCATTGGCCTCCTTGCTCAGCAGGGAGTCTGCTTCCCCCTCTCCCTCTGCTGCTCCCCTCTGCTCCTGTGCTCTTTCTCTCAAATCAATCAACAAAATAAAATAAACAACAACAAACAGCAAGAAAACCGCTTCATTAACATCTCCTTAAACTTGATCTAGGGTCCACCATTATCTGAACCTAACACTGCCTGTGGCAGTGTCTAGAGTCCCCTTGGCGTATGGGGTGAGCAGAATTTCCAGTGTTTTCTGTACCTTGAGCTCTCTGCTCTCTGCAGTCATCTGGCTCAGAACTTCCCACAGCCACAGGATGGCACCGTCCGCCTACATCACATCCTGTCATGCTTGAATTTGGCTTTGCAGTTGACCCCGGGCTTCCACATACATGATCTTGTTTGAGCTGAACCACCACCCCAAGATGCAGTCAGGATACATTGCTTTCTTCTGCAGTTCAGAAAATGGAGGGTTGGGGCTTCTGGGTGGTTCAGTGGGTTAAAGCCTCTGCCTTCGGCTCAGGTCATGACCCCAGGGTCCTGGGATTGAGCCTTGCATCGGGCTCTCTGTTCCGTGGGGAGCCTGCTTCCTCCTCTCTCTGCCTGCCTCTTTGCCTACTTGTGATCTCTGTCTGTCAAATAAATGAATAAAATCTTAAAAAAAAAAGTGGAGGATTAAGGATGGTCAAGGGTTTGGTCTATGTCACAAAAGGAGGACATGCCGTCCCCAAGTCTAGATGCCACCTGTTCTCATTCCCAGGCCCGTTATGTTTTCTGCAACACTTCCTTCTCTCTGCAAAGAGCGACTTCTACACACCCATTCATTCCCTCATTCATTCACCAGCCCCTCAACACTGATTCTGAACTGGTAACTCAAGTGGACATTTCCCCCACTGAAATAGCCTCTTCTCAGCCCCAAAGAGGCTCCTTCCCAAACTGCCTTTCTTCCCTGCTTCCCATGAAATCGTTGGCACCTTTTGCTATACAAATTCACCCCTTGCCTTCCTAGTCCTTGCATTCCTATTTACAAAGTGCGGAGAAATAAATCACCTCTGCCCTTTGCCCTCTAAGGAATTCCAGATTCTGAATTCCGGAGATGGGGAACCGGAGCAGCCCCTTCCCACAGGCAAGACCCAACCCTCAGGCCTCTTCCTGCCCCGGCCAGGCGGGGGGGGGGGGGGGGCTGCCGGTGTCCCTGTTCTTGCTCTCTGGCCCCTCTCTGAAGCAACAGCCGTTCCTGGAAATCCACTCGCAGCCTCCACCAAGCTCTCCACAAGGAGTGTTTATGGCTAAGGCCCTGCAGCTGGGAACCATACGGCATGAATGAACGTGTGTCCATATTTTGGAGCCGATTTTTGTCAGGAATGTACTAAACACTTCATAAATTAAGTCCTTGGCTGTCAAGCCACCTCTGATATTAGATTAGTCATTGTTAGCCATTCTCCACACAAAACCCTGGGGACAGATACACCGGATAGTGCCAGAGCTTTTCTTTTTGCTTTTCTTTTTTTCCTTTTTATAATGGAATATGTGTGCAGGAGAAATGGTCCCGGTCCATGCTGTACAATTGCAGATGGACCTTCCTTCTGGCTCTCCCAGTGCCCTAGTCTGACCGTCGTCCTCGCAACGCACTGTGTGTGTGAAATGGCTTTGGGTGGAGTTTGAGAGGCTGACCCATCACCCCGGGTGCTCCTGATTTCCCTCAGGTGTGTACCAGGCACCATTGTCAACGCTGTCTATTCTTAGAGGAATTCAGGGATCACGATGATCTTAGGAGGAAGGAAGCACCATCCCGCACCCAACAGCCTAGGAAGCCAAGATACTTGCGAAACGTGACCAAGGTCCCATAATAGGTTCCCAGCAGAGTTGGGATTCACTAGACATACCATGCCCTGAGCCACCACGTCTTTCCCTGTGCTCTAGTACCCATGTCACACACACGGCCACAGAACTCTATTGGTACATGTGCAGAAGACGTTGGGCTGGGGACGCTAACCTCCGTTCTTGAGTGCCTACCCACTGGCTTATTAATGCAATAAACATTTACTTGGTATCTACTGCCCTAGAGGGTCATAAGCAATTATTTTTAGCAATAGTTTCTCTTAGTATATTATAACATATTTTAGGGTATTAAGTAATTGTATATTCCAATATATAAAGTAATTCAAAGAAGACCTTCCCTGGTGGACCAGAAGATGGGGGCACAGAATTCTAGGATCCGCTATGTCTCGCGGTAGCCCCACCCCCTGGGGTCCTTCTCAAACAGGGCCCCTTTGAGATCCGTGGGCATCTTCAAATCACTATTCTTTCATGTATGTTTAGAAGAGGCGATGGTATTCCATAGGAAGTAGAGCAAAGAAGAGTGAGAGCGGGTTGTCTTCCATTTTCTGGAACTCTCCGGCTCTGCCACAATTCTGCATGGATCTCAATGCACAGCCGGGAGTTAAAGGACAATGAAAGTTGAAACAGTGTATGGCCGCGGACCATGGAATATTCCTGTGTCATTTGAACCACATGTGGAATGAGAATAGGTGGGAGGGAAAAGCAAGGTGAAGTAACTCAGGTATACGGCCTTTCTCTGGAGGGATTTACAAAGAAAGGTGCGGTGATAGATACTTACAGTCTATGGACAGATGAACTTGAAAGCCCAGACATTGAATTCCCCAGTACTCACTTTGGCCTGCAAGTGCCAGGCACATAAAAAAAACTAGCCTAAGTAGAAAAGGCAATTTATTGACTTTTACAAGCAGGAAGCAGTGGTTGACCTGGCCTGGGCCCTGCCAAGACCAGAGGCTCCCATGTTCTATCCATTTTCCCTCTGACTCGCTCTTGTTGGCTCTTCCAGGACAATGCTTCCCAGTGTCCGCTGGCTAGCTACTTTCCTGGTCTTAGGGTGGGTGATAACCTGATCACACATGGGTTAGGTGGTTACCGACTGCTCACTTTTCCCACACCCGGATCCCCAAGACAAGAATCACGCTCTCACCGGAAGTCATGCCCAGCTCTGAACTAATCCCTAGAACCAGTGGTTCTCCTGATGGACCTGCCTGGGTCACACACTGGTACCCATGGGAGGGCAGTGGGTACCATGATTTCTGTCCTGTTGGGAGTACAATAAGAAGGAAAGACGTTATCCCTCCGAGGAAAGGAGGCAACATCACATATTCTTCAGAAATTACGTACAGACATTCCGTGACTTGGGTCACACAATAGGACCCCATTCTCTAATTTATCAATTCATTTATTCATTCATAAAATCTCTGTGGGTATTTAAGAGGAGGTGGGTTATGTTCTGGTGGCTTGGAGACCTCACGTTCATACTTTGGTGTCTGGATCATTCCGAGAACCGCAACTCACTGTTCTTGAGGCTACACATTTCAGATGAAGGGGTGAGCAGGGCTGGTTCCTTCTGAGAGCCATGAGGGTGGATCTGCTCCCTGCTTCCACCACAACCTCTAGTGGTTTGTTGGGAATCTTTGGGGTTCCTTGGATTGTAGAAGCATTACCCCAGTCTGTCTCCATACACACATGGTGTTCTTCCAATGTGCTTTTCTGCTTCCAAATCTCCCCTTTTTACGAGGACACCAGTCGTATTGGATCAGGGACCAACCTAAGAGCTTCATGTTGACTTCTGTACCTACATAAAGATCCTATTTCCAGTCAGGTCACATTCTGAGATGGGTTAGGACTTCAACATAGGAACCTGGGGAGACACAACTAAGCCCCTACCAGCATCCTAGCCAGAGGATAAGTCAAGGCAGGTAAGTATGGTGTCCTGGGAAAGTTGTGGAGGAGGCTCAGGATCAGATTTTCCAGCCCTTTACTTCCTAGAAGAGATTTCCTCTCCAATTAGGCAAATTCCCTGCTTCCCAAGGAAAGGAACAAGAATGAATCCTGGCCCACTTAGTATTTTAGTCAGTGAGTTTTGAGCAATAATAGTGATCCATTTTAAACGTGCATGTTAACAGTCTGAGTGTGTTGGCTCTACAGGGGGTCCTCTTGACCTCAGGTGTTCTTTTGTGCCTCAAGATGGACATTCTTATGCCACTGGCATTCTTTATTCAGTTTCCCAGAATGGTAAGAAGTTACCATCCCAGCTCACTCTCTACGCATATTCTCAGCCTCTGGTGAAAGATCCCCAAAGTCTTATTCTTCCTGAATGCTTTCTAGCTGATGGTGTAGAAGGAAGAGCATATCCGACTCCATATTGCTTGGATTTCCCTTGCTGCTGTGACCTATTGGTTAGAAACTTCTGCTTCGCCCCACACGTAAACATGTTAATCATTGAAGGAATTTTGCTTACAGCTAAGATTTGCAAGAAGCGTTCTTTTATCCAAAACCTACCGCACCCAAGGAGGTAAGGAAATAGCCAGAGTAGATGGTCAACATCCCAATTCCTTGAGACTGAAGAACAATTAGAACTCAGGGTGAGTGGAAACCGTGCCCCAGAGGGTTAATAAGGTGGACACTAGCAGAACATTCAAAGCCTGTTTCTCAGAGAACTGTTTCTCCCTGATGAGCTAGTGTGTCTTTTTAGACAGACCCACTAGCTGTCTCTGCAGAAGCCTGGACTCAAGGTCAACTGGTATGGCTCCAGCCTAAGAAAAAACAAGACCCTGCATTCCTCACCAGAGATAAGGAGCTCAGGAACCCATCCAATTTATACCAGCTCTTGGAGAAGGTGCGCTGCCCATCTTGCCCTAAGGTAACTTCCTGAATTCAGGGGCCTGATATTGCCTCATTCTAGTGTTATGTCTCCATCCCAAAGTGGACATGGGTGTGTATTACATATCCGTTTGCTGGATGAGAATGTTCCTTCTTTCCTCATGAATAATCATAAGTTTCCCTGCCCCTTTCATCAATATGCATCTAATCTACCTTGAATCTCCCCTTTAAAATCCTGTTCCTTAACCCAGAACTTTGGAGATAGTCTTTGGATATCAGTCAGCTGTCTCCCCTCCTGAATAAAGCAACCTTTCCTTTCCAACCGACACCTGTCTCCTCTCTCAAATATTGGCTTTCAAATGGTGAGCACCTTGAACTTGGATTCTGATAACAATGTCATCATTAATTTCTTCAGTTCGGACTATCAGCTCAGCTCAAGGCTATCTTACCACGACACGATCAAGCATCTCCTTTCCTTCTGGAACATCAAGAACCAATAACCGGGTAACCTGTTCCAAATATGCTGAGGAAGGCTGGAGTTGATGTGTACTAGCTCATCCTGGGTCACGAAGGCTGGCTACGCATATGTTTTCCCTACTCCACCTCCCAAGAAGTCCCATTGGGAGCTTGAAATTGGCCACAATGGGACTGTTTATGTCATGGAGTAAGCCAATGTTACAAATCAAGGCTCTCCACCACCCCACCATCTCTCCCAGAGTGGGATGCTCAACACACAACCTAATTGCCTGGTGTCAATTTCTGTTTTATCTGGGACATCTCGGTTATAAGAAACAGATACCTGTTTAAATTAGCTCCTATGAAAGGGAGTTGGTTTATAAGGGTGCAGATCTCAGAAATACCCACAACCTCAGCATCTGTAGCTTTCAGGAACTATGCTGTGAGTTATGGACCTTTATCTTGGTGAGCAGCTGTCAATCTGCATGGCTAATAGTTCCCCTATCTCTGTATCTCTCAGGTCAAAATCTTGAGCGAGTGAGCTTGGTCCATGGACAATTCATCCAACGAGGACTGGAGGACAGCAGGAGAATGGCACAGTATGAACAGGGCACCAAGGCTGTGTGAGTATGGGTTGAGGTAGGGAGACAGTGATTGGTCTGTCTCATTAGTGTAGCTTTTGAGACTAGAATCTGGCTCCTATTTACCTTTTCGGTTCAAGTCCCTACTCTCCACTTGGGATTCTGATCTCCAGCAGTACAAAGGTATCCTCCATTCTGGCTCACACTGCATGCTAGCTCATGTCAGCATCTTTGCAGATGCTGTCCTATCACATGAGAGTGTTCCTCTCCATATCTGTCCTTTCCTTAAGCCTCAGTTGTATCCCTTCCTGCTGGAGAACTCCCCGATCATTTATGGATAATAGCAGCTACATCACCTTGCTGGCATATAGTAATCAATGGTTACTCCCTGAGAGTCTGCAGATTTCAGCTGTTCTGGGTTAAGCACAGCTGGTCAGTGCTGCTGGTCTCATCTGGGTTCATTAATTGTTCATGGCTAGGCTGAAGGCTCTCTTCCAGGTTGAGCTAGGTGAAGGTCCCTTGGCTAGAG
This sequence comes from Mustela nivalis, assembly GCF_964662115.1. NCBI lineage: Eukaryota > Metazoa > Chordata > Mammalia > Carnivora > Mustelidae > Mustela > Mustela nivalis. The sequence continues at coordinate 8,264,806 of NC_139036.1, forward strand.
CAGCTCTACTGTACATTCTTCACCTCTTCCAGGTATGAACAGACTAACCAGGGCATGTCCTTCCCACAGTAATGGTAGAAGTGCAAAAGTGAGCATGTCCTCTCAAGATGCTGTTACAGTGGCTCTGTTAATATTCCAATGGTCAAAGCGAGTTGAGGTGCAGAATTATGCCTTGCACCCCGCATTAGGGTGCTACAAAGTTACATGGCAGAGGATGTGAATACAAGAAGGGTGAAAGATGGGGCCATTAATTAATCAAGGACATCTGCAAACACAGGTCAGGTTCTGATTCTAGAGAACTGTTTGGACACTTTTTCAATTGATTTACTTATGTTGATAATTGACACCAGCATAATTTCTTATTCCCGTGATAAACAACACAGACACCAAGCAAAAGTAACCTGCTAGCTCTAGGAATATCTGCTCCGGCAAGGAAACACTGAGAACCAACCGTACCGTGTGCTTACGGACTTACCCATAGTGACAGTTGGCTCATCAAGACTTGTTTCAAATGCCTCCCTTTGCTGTACCCACCAATGCAAGGCTCTGCTCAATCCCAACATGTTCTCTGCCTCACAAATCTCCTTAAAATCACCTCATCCAGTCCCTAAAACCCAGGAAATATCCTCCCCTAATTTCTCCATTTTGAGTTATTACCGGAACTCTGTACCAGATCTAATAAACTAGCTTTGCTTAACTAACGGGCTAAGCCAGCTCTGTATGTGCCTGAAAGCAGGGCATAAATCTCCCTTTGAAGAAGGTACCTCTCTCCACCCCCCACCTCTGCCCCAACACCAGAAAAGAACAGATCTTACCATTAAAGATGTGGAGTTAACACCAGAATGAGTGTTAATAGACCTTCCTGGAATAACCTTTATATTCCGTTAGATCCCTATGTATTTCCCAGTCCCTTCCTTATAATTTATCATCACTCGGAGCTCAAATACTCTTGTCTTTGTTGAAAGGGTATATGAGGCACCTGGGAGGCTCAGTTTGGTTAAGGGTCTGATTCTTGGTTTCAGCTCAGGTCATGATCTCATGGGTCCAGAGATCGAGCCCTGTGTCAGGCGCACTCAGCAGGGAGTCTATGTGGAGGTTCTCTCTCCCTCTGCCTCTCTCAAATAAATATATTTTTTTCAAATAAATAAATTTTTTAAGGGTATATGAGCCCTTGAATCTAACCACTTCATTGAATTTCATTTTTTTTTTTTTTTTTGTGAACTCCCATGCATGGAAATATGCACAAACAGTATGCTTTTTTTCCTGTTAGTCTGACTTTGTCTCAGGATCCCAAGGACTACACTTATTGGGGTGACTGGATGGCTTGGTCGGCTAAGCATCTGACTCTTGATCTTGGCTTGAGTCCTGACGTCATGATCTTGAGTTCCAGTCCCATGTCGGGCTCCATGCTGGGTGGGGAGCCTACTTTAAAAAAAAAAAAAAAAAAAAGGTAGAGAACTCTTCCTATGTCCGTCCATCCAGATTGCCTCCAGTTCCAAATGATCCGTATACCAAAGTGGTATACGTGGCATGTATTTTCTGATCTAGCATATTATGAATTCTAATCAGGGTCCAAGTATCAGGAACAGAAACAAATGAAATAATTACAAATGTTGGCATGTCTTCCAACGAAAACAATGACAGTATGGGGATAAGGTGGTCAGGAAAAATAAAGAGTGTATTTTTGGATAGGCTGGTCTGAGAAGGCCTGTCTGAGAAGGTGACGTTTCGTCTGGGGAAACAGGAAAAAGAACTCATCATGAACCCTGGGGAAAGAGACTTTATGTAAACCAAGTAGCACTTCCAAAGGCCTTGAGGTATGAGACACTGAATATCCAAACAGAAAAACCAAGATCTACAGTAACTATTTCAGGACCCAGCCACCCCATAACTTAGCCCTGTAGGAAGTCAGACCACTTGCTACCTGTAGCAAAGCCACGCAATGACAGTTGACCCAAATCTGACTGATAGCTGATAGCTTCCTTAATGTTTGTCCCCAACTTCCAATTTAAGACTAACCAGAGAAAGCCATACCTGAACCCTTCATCTATCACCAAGGATGCCTACTTGCAATGAGCCCAGCTACAGGTTCCCATGCCAACAGGGCACCCTTTTCCCCACTTCTTTTTTCCCCACTGTAGATCCTCCCACCCCTCTGCCTGCCTTCAGGTCTCTGTCAAAACACAGGTGATGGTGGCTGACCCCCCCCGCAAAAGTGAGCTCTGAATCACTAGCCTCTGCTTCTTCTCCTTCGATGGTTCTTCATATATTTCCACAGGTGGGAAAGAGAGTTGAAGAGGTAAGGCACTGGACACCCAGAGGGGCTGGAAGACAGTGGGGGAAGGATACAGATGGAGAGAGTGGAGGAATGGGAGCCAGAAAGGGCAAGGCCATTGTGAAGCGCGGATCTATTATTCTAAGTGAATGGGAAGTCACTGCAGAATTTTAAACAGATGGAGGGTTCCAATTTGATTTATATATATATTTTAAAATATTTTACTTATTTATTTGACAGACAGAGATCACAAGCAGGCAGAGAGGCAGGCAGAGAGAGAGGAGGAAGCAGGCTCCCTGCGGAGCAGAGAGCCCGATGCGGGGCTTGATCCCAGGACCCTGAGATCATGACCTGAGCCGAAGGCAGCGGCTTAACCCACTGAGCCACCCAGGCGCCCGTAAACTTAGGTATTTAATTATTTTGTAATAACTTACAGGGGTTCCATTAGCTTTTGGTTGAGGCAGGTGGCGTTGGGGTAAGGACTTCGTGTTTTAATCCGGGTCTCCAGGAAACAGCACCATGTGTGGGAGGAGATGGTTCTGAGGCTCTGTGAACACCAGCGGGAGTTACTTTGGTGGGCAGGCCTTTTGGGACTTGAATTCCTCCTTGGATGTAAATCCAGCCCTGGAGGTGTTTGTAACACTTACCATATAAATCTATCCCTATCCTACTGGTTTCTGAGACCGTGCCCCACAGTCCCCTCCTTTGTTTGCCTTCCCTTTCCTAAGACAATAACATTTTTAAGCCGTTGTCATGGAAGTCTTTCAAGAAAGCCTTTAAAGTATTTGTAGAATAAACAGCTCTTGTTTTCGGTTTTACCTGGACACTTAACATCAAAGAGATTCTCAGTTAAGCACGAAAGGAAACTTGATTGGAAGTCTGGGATCTGGATGGGAACGGTTCTTTGAAATTTAGATCCCTCAGCTTGAAGTTGAAGGGGTGGGATGACCCCAACCTACTTATCAGGTCTGACGTCTGTGCTGTTAATAATGTTGGTGACCCTTCCTGCGATGACCAGGTGCTAAGTGCTAGGCTTGTACTAACTCATGGACTCCTTTCAACAACCCTTGGATGGAAGGAATGTTTTCAGCTTCATTTTACAAATGAGGCCTTGAAGACAAAGACTCTGAAACCTCCAAGTTCACTTTGCAGAAACGGGATTCTTGTCCTGGTGTCACGGGTCTAGAGCCTTGCTCTTCACCATGACACTTGACTGCCGACTTCAGCGGGTCGTAACAGAGATGGGGAGCAAGGTAATGTGGGAATACAGATCATTTATCATTAACAAACAAGTAGCAGATATTTATTTGGGGCAAGTATGTAACATTTTCTTATATTTGGAATACATTTACGCAGCTTACAGACGAGTTTTGCAAAGTTATTTTCTTAGCAGAACTCACTTTTTTTTTTTTTAAGATTTTAATTTATTTATTCGACAGAGATCACAACTAGGCAGAGAGGCAGGCAGAGAGACGGGGAAGCAGTCTCCAGGCTGAGCAGAGAGCCTGAGGCGGGGCTTGATCCCAGGATCCTGGGATCATGACCTGCGCCGAAGGCAGAAGCTTTTAACCCGCTGAGCCACCCAGGCGCCCCAGAACTCACTTCTTTAATAAGAACAAAACTATGGGGCTATTAAAATTCTCTTTTTGCATAAGATTAAAAAAAATAACTAAATCTTAAAAAAAAAAATTAAAGTAATCTCTACACCCAACTTGGAGCTCAAACTCGCAAACCCAAGGTCAAAAGTCACATGCTCCACCGACTGAGCCAGCCAGCACCCCGATATACAGAGTTTTGTTGGAAATACGTGGACTGTCAGGTGTGGCTTAGGCAGGTTTTCCCTCTTTGTTCTTTGTTCTTTATAGTATTAATTGGTTCTTGCTACCAGTTGTAGGTGGGAGAAAAGAGAACTGAAATAAAAGGCATGTATTGGGGTCTCAGGATTGCAAAAATATTGGGGGGTAGAGATTTGGGGAGCAACCCAAGAAACATTTTTTTAAAGATTTTTAAAAATTTATTTATTTGACACAGAGAGAGATCACAAGTAGGCAGAGAGGCAGATGGTGGCGGGGGGGCAGGGGGGAGCAGGCTCCCTGCCAAGCAGAGAGCCTGATGCAGGACTCGATCCCAGGACCCTGAGACCAGGACCCAAGCCGAAGGCAGAGGTTTAACCTACTGAGCCACCCAGACACCCCAAGTGAAGCATTTTTAGAAAACAAAAGACAACAGATGTACATACTGAGGACAAATAATTTCGATTGGTGGTGGTGGTGAAAACACTTCTAAGGGCCACTTGGGTGGCTCAGTCATTTAGCATCTGCCTTTGGCTTGGGTCATGATTCCAGGGTCCTGGGATCGAGCCCAACCTCAGGCTCCCTGCTCAGTGGAGAGCCTGCTTCTCCCTCTCCCACTCCCCCTGCTTGTGTTCCCTCTCTCCCTGTGTCTCTCTCTGTCAAATAAGAAAATAAAATCTTGAAAAAAAAGGAAAGAAAACACATTTTAGCTCAACAGAATTGTTTATGTGCACAAAGATTCCACGGTGAAGTAAGCATGGCTGAGAACCCTCCAGAACAGGGCTGAGAGGACACGGAGGAGGGAGCCTTGTGCACATCTCCTGTTTCAATTCTCAGAACGCTGTGGACTTTTGACTTTTGTCAGTTGCAGCTTGTCCCTTGCACCTGGTTCCTCTCCTGGAACACATCCTTCTGCTTTGGATTGCAATAGAGACAATGCAACACCTGCTAGCTAAATTAATAGCCAATCGTGTATTAGATGCTCAGTTTAACTCTGTCAGCACCAATCATAATGCCTTCAAGACAATGCAACCTTGTGGTTTTTGCCCTTCTAAGGCCTCACTCCCTGCTCCCTTGGAGCATACTTCAGTTTATGACCCCCTCTGGGGTTGCGATCCCAAATAAAATGCTTCTGGTTGCTTTTCAGCCTAGTGGCCTTCTTGATTCATAGTTTCCAAGGCGATCATGAAGCAAAAGACCATCACTGTAGTAAAATACAGATGTTCCTGCAGAGTCCTTGGAATGAACATTCTAGGCTTGGCCTATTTTAAAAGTGCACGGTTCCACCCAGGGAGGACACGCCTCAGGTCTACCTCCTTCATGGCCCCTAGGCTCCATTTAAAAACTCACGGATGTCAGGGGTTCTGGTTTATTTCACCTTTCACTGAGTTGTATTGATATCCACTGGGTGCTGGGTTTTGCACCCCCCCAACCTGTAGGCTGGAGTCTGCTCTTGGGGCCATCTGTAGGGTGCGCTTATCAACGTGGCTCCTCCAGACACTGGGAAGGTTTTGGGAGCTTTCAGTGAAAACAGAGCTTGAAGATTTCAGTTTCTCTCTAAACAAATGAGTCTGGACGGGGCTGTGAACAACAATTTGCCATACTCGACGCACAGTGACTTCTGTCCTCGGATCAGGAAGTCCTTGTCACGGGGTCACACAGTCTCCTGGACACTATTCCCCTAGAGCCGTCCTCAGGCTTCATGAAAATCCAGGTGTGGCCAGCAGCCTCTCAAGAGTGCCAGATGTGTGGACGTGCCTGAACTTGAAGTAGCAACAGCCTGGCTCCAGGCTGGAGATAATGGACCAAATCGCATCAAGCCAATTCCCTAAAAGGCACACCAGTCTGTTTAAAATTCAATCCCGCTTGGAGGGAATTTGCAATTCTAGCCTCCCCTGCCAGGCCAGTGAGGCAGATTTGGGGTGCATAAAGAAAATGTAAAAACCTATTTTTCTAAAGATGCTTTGGATTACACTTAACATTTTTGACAAGGACTTTTGGTTTCTTTAGAAAAAGAGATATTCAGGATTCCCCCCCCCCAGGGGGTAAAAAGGAACCGCTTGGGCTCTGCATAGGAGATGGAGGCTGTTGGTGCCAACAGACCCACCAAGCACAGACCTTTGTGAGCCTCCCACTGACCCTCCCACCTCTGGCTTCATATTTTACATGAAACTTCCCACGTGGGGAGTCCCTTTTCTCTCTGTCCCCTCACGGCTGCCTCACCTGTCAACACTCTTACACTTCTCCCGCATCTTCTGGAAATTCATGGAAACTGGTGGTCCTCCCCCTCCTGTTCTTTGATTTATTTATTTTCTCCCTTTTCGAGTTTTTATTTAAATTCCAGTTAGTGAACATGGAGTGTAACCGTAGTTTCAGGTGTGGAATATAGTGATTCATCACTTACATACGACACCCGGTGCTCGTTGTAACAAGTGCCCTCTGGGGATTCCCATCACTCGCTTCTTCCTCCCCTACTTTGTTCTCCGTAGTTAACAAGTTCATTTTCGGGTTTGCCTCTCTATTTCTTTCCTCCGTGCTTATCTGTTTTCATTTCTAAATTCAGCACATAAAGTGTTAGTATCCAAAATATATAAAGAACTTATAAAATTCAACACCCCCCAACCAAGTAATCTAGTTAAAAATTGAGTAAAATGGGGCATCTGGGTGGCTCAGTGGGTTAAAACCTCTGCCTTCAGCTCAGGTCATGATCCCTGAGTCCAGGGATCAAGCCCCGCATCAGGCTCTCTGCTCAGCGGGGAGCCTGCTTTCCCCTCTTTCTCTCTCTGCCTGCCTCTCTGCCTACCTGTGACCTGTCAAATAAATAAATAAAATCTTTTTTAAAAATTGAGCAAAAGATACGTAGAGACATTTTTCCAAAGAAGACATCCAGATGGCCAACAGACGCATGAAAAAGTGCTCAACACCACTCATCATCAGGAAAATACAAATCAAAACTACAATGAGATACCACCTCACACCTGTCAGAATGGCTAAAATTAACAACACAGGAAACAACAGTTGTTGGAGAGGACGTGGAAAGAGGAAAACCCTCCTACACCATGGGTGGGAATGCGAACTGGGGCAGCCACTTTGGAAAACAGTATGGAGGGTCCTCAAAAGGTTAAAAATAGAGCTACCCTATGACCCAGTAATTGCATTACTGGGTATTCACCCAAAGGATACAAAAATACAGATTTAAAGAGATACACGCACCCCAATGCTTATAAAGCAGCATTATTGACAAGAGCCAAATTATAGAAAGTACACTTTTATAGAAAGTACCCCTCCTGGCCCCTTCTCTGGTCCTCTGGAAGTCCGAAAGTATGGAAAGCCTGCCTTCCTGGGCCGGCTGCTGGAGATGAGAGATTGGTTTCCTGGGCTGGGTGCCAGGCTGTGGGGCAGGGTTCTGTTTTTTACATACAGTCTGGCCATTTCCATTTGTATGTTCAGTCTCTCAAGACTATGATTTGGGAATTTTATTCATCTTGCCCTTATGGGTACTAGAGATCCTTAAATTCACTCTTTCTTTCTTTCCTTCTTCCTTCCCTTCTTCCTCCTTCCCCCTCTTTACCATTTTGACCCATTTATTTTCAATTGTTATTTGGAGATTTATTGTAGGGGCACCTGGGTGGCTCAGAAGGTTAAGCATCTGCCTTCAGCGTGGGTCGTGATCTCTGGGTCCTGGGATCCAGCCCCATGTCCGGCTCCCTGCTCAGCAAGGAGTCTGCTTCTCCTTTTCCCTCTGCCTCTCCCCCTGCTTGTGCTCTGTCTCTCTCTCTCTCAAATGAATCCTAATTAAAAAAATTAAAAAATAAATATTTATTTTAGAGAGAGCAGATGGTGGGAGGGCCAGAGGGAGAAGGAGAATCTTTTTTTTTTTTTTTTAAAGATTTTATTTATTTGTCAGAGAGAGAGAGGGAGAGAGAGGGAGCACAGGCAGACAGAATAGCAGGCAGAGGCAGAGGAAGAAGCAGGCTCCCTGCTGAGCAAGGAGCCCGACGCGGAACTCGATCCCAGGACTCTGGGATCATGACCCGAGCCGAAGGCAGCTGCTTAACCAACTGAGCCACCCAGGCATCCCAGAAGGAGAAAGAATCATAAGCAGATGACCTCGGAGCCCATATCGGCCTTGAACTCACAAGAGCTGAAACCAAGAATCCCACGCCAAACGGAGTCACTCAGGTGCCACTATTTAACTCCCGTAAAGGGCAATTCTGTGGTATTAAGTACACCCACAATATTGTACAACCAGCAACAGTGTCTAGGCTCAGAACTTTGTCACCATCCCAAATGGAAACCTCTACCCATATGCATTCACCTATGCATTCATATGCATGGCCCCTTCCCTGATTCTCTAGAAGCCCCTTTATCTGCTTTCTGCATCTAGGGACCTGCCTATTCTAGATATTTCATCTAAATGGCATTATAAGAGGCCTTCTGTGTCTGGTTTCTTTCACCTAGCAATGCCTTCAAGGCTTATGCATGTCCTAGCATCTATAAGCCCTTACTCCTTTTTAAGGCTGTAAAGCATTCATTCCATCCTTTGGATCTGTCCCATTTTGTTTATCCGTGCACCCATTGGACAATTTGGGTAGTTTTCTCCATTTGCTGCTGTGCATAGCGGTGCTGTGAACATGCATGCACAAAGCTTTGTCAGGACTTTTGGCTGCCTTTGCTCTGGGCTCTAGAGAATCTCCTGGATAATCATCCCTGATTCACAGACTGAGCTTAGAATTCCACCCTGGGTTAGTCCATCATGTGGAACAGGAGGGGCCGGCTGTGGAGAAACAAAGTAGGGTAGCGGAAAACACTGTGGGTGATCTCCTGGACGCTGGATGTTTTCCTAGGCTGAATGTCCTGGCTTTTCTCTGCCTCTCAAACCGCGGTTAGTCTTTTCTATCTAATTCCTATGTCATTTCTGACATGTTGTAGGCGGTGATCTTTTGGGGAAAAGCCACTGGGAATAAAAAATACAAAGTATATCCTAAATTCCTTCCCGGGTACCTAAGAACAGGAGATGTTGTAATGGTAACTGCAAGCAAGGCGTTGAGAGCTCCCAGGACCCAGAGAGCCACTTTTTCTTTCTTGGTCCCTTCCTTGCCAGCATAGGGTTCCCAGGTCCCATAGTGATAGCAATGGGGTCAGCCCCCTGAAAATCAAAGGCACAGGCAAGACCTTATTGGGCTACAGCTCAAAGCTGCAGGAGAGGGGCTCCTGGGTGGCTCAGTGGGTTGGGCCTCTACCTTCAGCTGTGGTCGTGATCTTGGGGTCCTGGGATGGGGTTCTAGGTCGGGCTCTCTGCTAGGCGGGGAGCCTGTTTCCTCCTCTCTCTCTGCCTGCCTCTCTGCCTACTTGTGATCTCTGTCTGTCAAATAAATAAATAACATCTTTTAAAAATAAATTTAAAAACAAAACAAAACAAAAGCTGCAGGAGACACAGAATTATCTAAGATGCCTTCCGTGCAAAGGTGAGGTTCTGTCTAAAGTTTCCGCTCAGGTTCCCACTAGAGGTCCAATATGCTACTAAGGAGAAAGGGGAAAAAAAGTGTCATCCTGATTGGCTGGAAGGGCCTCGTCCTGATTGGTCAGAAAGGTCTCGCCCTGATTGGGTGAGATTGCCAGGCCGCTCAGGCAGCTCATTGGTCCTGTGGCTTAGGTCTGGCGTGTGGGTGGGCTTGTCTGCAACCGGCTTCTGCTCTGGGAGCAGCACGGGTTCAGCGGGAGCAGCCCGGGGACAGCAAACATAATTACCTATAGCCTCCTCGTTGTCTCATCCCTGTCAGCTCGTCAATATGTAACTAGGCTTTATTCACGCGTTTTGGGGGACATGGGTGCAGAGAATTGCTCTTGCTTCTCCCTCCCCTCCATCCACCAAGTGGCCCTCAGCCGCCCCTTCAGGGACGGCGGACTGTGCTGGGGGCAATGGCTTAGGGGACAATGGCTTAGGGAAGCCCGCTCACCAGTCTTCTGCAACCACGCAGCGGGGAGGCCAGGAAAGTCGGTCTGGCTCGGCGTCAGCTCCCCAACCAGCGTTGAGGTAGGGACTGCTTCTTTCCAAGCGTGTGTTTTTCCTTTTTTTATTTTTATTTTTTTTTCAGATTACCGACTTTTCTCATTTCTAGTTGTATTCTAGTACTTTTCCTAAATTTAATTTTTAGGCTCGAGAGCATTATTTCATTCTTATCCCATGTTCTGTTTGGGGGGCCCTTCTTTGCTTTTGACTACATAATTCTCCTTTCCAAGTGATGGTACTGATACAAAGTTTTCTTTAAAAATATATATATAAGGGGGAGGGAGTCTGGGTGGCTCAGTGGGTTAAGCTTCTGCCTTCAGCTCAGGTTGTGATCCCAGAGTCCTGGGATCGAGCCCCACATTGGGCTCTCTGCTCAGCGGGGAGCCTGCTTCCTCCCCTCTCTCTGTCTGCCTCTGTGCCTACTCGTGATCTCTTGCCCTCTGTCAAATAAATTAAATAAAATCTTAAAAAAAATACATATAAGGCGTTTTTAAAAAAATTTAATGTAATATGTTTTAAGAAAAAAGTACTGAAAAATGAAGAGTATCTAGGCAGGAATGTAGTGCTTGGCGTATCCAAGTGTCATGGAAACGGAGCAGAAATCTTGAAGGTGGTACAGAGAACGAAATTAGGTGAACACAGATTTCCAGAATTTACCTTTGTCGGTCACCTTCTTCCACACCCCCTCACTTTTTTTTGGAAACTCTGGGTGTCTTTAAAGGTCAAGATGGAATTCACCTGTATCTTAAACCCCAGAGCAGGTGTTCCCTCTCTGAAGTTACTCAGCAGTAATGTCTGTCCCCCTGGTTCTCATTGGGTTCTTACCGTAGGCGTCCTGTTGGGCTGGTTGTGTTTCTCTTTGGTTAAGGCTTCCCTTCCCAACAAGATCTAAAACTCTTTGGGTCTAGTGGTCAGTCCACCCCCACCGTTCTGTGTGTGTTGTTGCTTAGGGACTGGAGCAACTTTCTTATCCTCTCCAAGCTTTGCAGCTGTGAATGGAGATAATAAGACTTTGACTTCATTGTTGCCAGGATGGAGGGAGAGAATGTTATCAAGCCCCTGGCACAGAGCCTACAGGACCTGGCACGTGGGAAGCAGGCAATAAATGCTGGGAGATACTATGAATATTACCTTGTGGGACCGTGCCAATGGACATAGCTCTGCTCTAGATCCTGAAATGTTGGTTTTAAATACAAAAAAGGAAAAGCTAAACGCTTTTAGGGACCGGTTTGAGAAAGAGACAGTAACTGTGTTTCTCAGAGGTCACAGTCTCCCCACAATATGGGCTGGAACCTACCAGGTCACACACATACATACATACGCAGGGCACCTTTGGAAGGACCTAGCTGCATATTAAAACTTAGGGGCTGTCTGAGTTCCTCTGAGCACTGAGTGTGCTATTGTAGACACGGACACAGTAACAAATGCCCCTGTAAGGAAACAAAATGTGTCCTTTCTCTGGGTTGAAATTCCCCAACTCCTGTTTTAAAGGGATCTTACTTTATTGTTATTTTCTTTAATAGAAGACTTTGAGGTGTGAATCGAAAGCTGTTACTCTCCCCTGAGTCTGACTGCCGGATTACCGGGCCGTGCCCGGTACCCTGAAATGAATGGGCATATTATGCCTTCCATTAAGAGTTGTGGCTCTTAATTAAAAACGTGATCGTGGGTCTTTATGGAGACATTGTTTAGGTTTTCTTTAGCTGTTAACACATAATAAATCATTTTAAAAGGACCTTTCCCCCCATCGCTTAATGGTTAGTGTATTTTTAAAAAGCGATTCAAAAATAAAACTGGGATTAAATTTAGTGTTTGACAAGGTGCTAAGGGGCTCACCACCTTGGCTGGGCTAAGACAAGAAGGCTTTACTTGATCTGCTACTGACCTTATTGTCTCAACCAACTCCCAACCTGGCTTCCCTGGTTCAAATGGCAGGGTGACTTTGGTGTCAAAAGTTTAACTTGTGCGGACCAGGAAAAATTGCAGACAAGCTTCCCTTTATTATCTTGTAATTGCACAACACATAGCTCTGCTGAGAAGAAAAGCTTGCTTCTTTTATGAACTCTCCAATTAAGCCGTAAAGCAAGGGATGGTGTGGGTCGCGTGCAGACGTACATGAATAATTCACAAATACCAAAGACCGTGGCTTCATTTCTTCTTCCTTATATGGGTTCCTTGACAGTGGAGTAAATGGCTTGAGACCTCGATTTCCAGTCCATGAAGGGGTTCTGTGCTTACTGAGATAGGAACCACCACGAATTGGAGTGATTTATTGGGTTGTTCCTGGGGCCTTTGGGTTGGATGCTACAGTGGTGACAAGGTGGAAAGACAAGCCAGGAGTTGATGGGGACCTTAGTTGTGCAGTGGACTCTTTGGGGGTTGTCTTTGGTCTGCATTCCTCTGCAAAGCAGGAAAACAGTTCTTCACAGGGGCTTGATGAGACAAGAAGTGTCCGAGGTTTTGTGAACTTCTGGTCACCGGACCAATGAAAGAGGTTTGTCATTAGGATGACAATTCTGACCCAATTTGTTTGATTTAAAGATTTTATTTGTCAGAAAGCGATCACACAGGCGGGGGAGGGAGACAGAAGTTCGAGGGAGGAGTGGGCTCTCTGCTGAGCAAGGAGCCCAATGCAGGACTCCATCCCAGGGCGCTGGAATTGTGACCCGAGCCCAAGGAAGATGCTTGACCCACTGAGCCACCCCAGCATTCCGAATCCCACCCAATTTTATCAGTCATTTTTAAATATCAGTATTCTGCAAAGTTTCTAGTTGGCTATGAAGTTAGTTTTGGTTTCTTGTGTTTCCTTCCCTAGTAAAATGTCCAGGTGGAGAAAGACATTGTCTTGTTTGCTGCTAGCCAAGAAGCTTGCTAGTCACAAATGTTTTCCTTGATGTGAGTTACCAGTGGGGGCTGTGGCTCAGCCTCAGAGCCTCCAAGTTGCAGTGCTCCCAGAAAGCCAGGAGAGGGCAGGCTGCCACTCTCCTTTCCGTACCTGGGACACCAGGGGCCTCTGGGTTTCTCCTGCTCTGTCCTGGCTGCGACCTTCACTCTTGTATGCCATGGGGACCACACACAGAGCGGGCAGTGGTTTTTCCTTGTGTTTACTGAAAGGAAAGGGAATTTAGAAGGAATTCTTCAGAAACTCCAAAATGCCAGACTTCTCATTGCTGGTTATAGTTCATTCCAAAGTTTATCCCTGATTCAACTTGTGGTCCATCCCCTCGGTCCCACCACCTGTGGGCGGCAGCTTTCACCTGACTTTGCCTGCCTGTGTCTGCCCGCCTGCTTCCCTGGCTCTCATTTTCAGTCCTGCCTCTGACTTTCCCCCACCCGACCCAGAATTCTCTTTCTGAGTCTCAAGCAGATTTGTCCTATTCTCCCCATCTCCCAGGAGAGGTGTTGTGCTGGTGTCCCTTTCACAAGTTTTGACCAAGAGAGGCGCTTTCACCCAGCGTATGAAGGATCCCAGCAAAATTCACGAGTTCAGCATTTACCTTGGGGTGTTAAGTGCCAATGCCTCCCTTCCCACTCTGGCTTGCTGCCTTTGACTTTGAAGAACAGGGTCTCATATTAAGGAGGTCTTCAAGGTTGTTTTGAGCAACAGTCCTCAGGGCGGAGCTTGGAGTCCACAGTGGGTGACAGCGATGGTGACAGTGAGTGTGTCACTTCTGGAGGCGGCTCATTTCATTTTGGAAGGGCTGTTTGTCTCTCCTACAGCCCCGGTCCGGGGCTGTAGTCCTTTGCCTTGGAAATATGCAAAGTGAACTTCGTTATTCTGTCCCTGAAGAATTGTCTTTAGGTTATTTGAAGACGGCAATGATGTCTTGGAGTCTTATCTTTTCCGGGTTAAAAAAAAAGTCCGCATTTATTTCAACTGTTCCTTCTGTGGCATGGTCTCACGGTCCTGGCTGCGTGTTCAGAATACTAAGAACACTACCTAACGTCTTTTTCTTTTTAAAAATGTTATTTATTTATTTGAGAGAGAGAGTGAGAACCGGGGTGGGGGGGAGGCCAAGGGAGAAGCAGACTCCCCGCCCAGTGAGGAGCCCGATGTGGGGCTTGATCTCAGGACCCTGCGATCGTGACCCAAGCTGAAGTGAGACACTTACCCAGCTGAGCCACCCAGGTGCCCCAGAACACGACTTAAATTCTATTGAGCGCTTACTATGTGCCAGTACTAAGTACTTCATAAGTATTAATGATGATTCTGGTACTGTTCCTAGTATTACACAGTTTTATTCAGCTGACCTTGAGCACCTTGGGTTTGAACTGTATTTGTCCTTTTTTTTTTTTTTTTAATAAGTATCGGGTTTTATTTTGATACAGTACCATAAATGTATTTTCTCTTCCTTATGATTTTCTTAATGTTTTCTTTTCTCTTGTTTACTTTGCAGTGACAACGCAGTATATAATAGATATGCTGATATGTAGAATCTTTGTTAATCAACTGTTCATGTTACAGGTAAGGCAGTAGCTATGAGCAGTTAAATTTTGGGGGAGTCCGAAGTTATAAGTGAGTTTCCAGCTGCATGGAACGGGAGAGTCATTGCCTCTAACCCTCATGTTGTTAAAAATGCTACCCAACGACCGTCTGATAAGTGCTCATTCGAGAGAGGTATGAGGCATGCACTATAAAAGGCAAAATAAAATCTGCTTTGCCCTCAGTCCTCCAGTACCATCCTACAGAGGCACCCACAATGATTTTGGGTGTATCTTTTCCAATATTTTCTATGTATCACAAGTATCCATTTGCAATACATCTTTCCGCCCTCCCCAAACGAGGTTACACTAATGAGTACAGCTCTGTCCTAATGTTTTTCTATGTAGCGACAACCTTGTGACAGCCTTCCAACCTTTGCATCTCAGGAAGCAGACCTTTTCCCCCATCGGAAACCAATTTTTATTATATTTGCACAAAATACGATTTCTCATAAATGCATGGGTACGACATACGCGCTATTGTTTTTTTTTTTTAAGATTTTTATTTATTTATTTGACAGATAGAGATCACAAGTATGCAGAGAAGCAGGCAGAGGGAGAGGAAGGGAAGCAGGCTCCCCGCTGAGCAGAGAGCCCGATGCGAGACTCGATCCCAGGACCCTGGGATCATGACCTGAGCTGAAGGCAGAGGCTTTAACCCACTGAGCCACCCAGGCGCCCCCGCGCTATTGTTTTTAATAGAAATGGTTGATAAAGCCGGAAGCACCATCGCAATGCTTGTAAGTGCATATCCGTAATTATATGCATGATAATTAAACGATGACTCTGATAATCAAAGGAATAGCGTGACTCGCCTCCCAAGTCCAGAAGCAGGACAGGAGCCGTGCTGTTGCAGCTCCACTCGTGTTCTCGCTGTTCTCTCTCCCCATCTCCAGGGCTCTCTACTTATTCTCATCCCCTTGCTTTTCTTTAATAGTTTTAGTATGTATGTGTTCGTCTCCCAGCTAACATATTACTTGTTTTACCTGCTTTTATCCACTTGAAAATGGGATTCTGTTGGATGTGTTCTGCAGTTTGCTCTTTTACTCAGTGCCCTGTTTCTGATAATTCATGTCCATGTCCTTCGCCAAAGGTCTGTTTGCTCTCCTGTGACTCGTGTCCTAGCACAGCAATGTGTCTACCGGTTTGGGGTTCTTTTCAGTTTCCTGCTATGGCAGACGGTGCCATCAATATGGCATATACGTCTCCTGTGTTTCCTAGTTTTATTTATTTTTTTATCATTTTTTAAAAGGTTTTGTTTATTTGACAGAGAGACAGTGAGAGAGGGAACACAGGCAGGGGGAGAGGGAGTGGGAGAGGGAGAAGCAGGCTTCCTGCTGAGCAGAGAGCCTGATGTGGGGCTTGATCCCAGGACCTTGGATCATGACCTGAGCCCAAGGCAGACACTCAATGACTGAGCCACCCAGGTGCCTCTCTCCTATTGTATTTTTAAGAAACGGTTGTGTTGTGGGGCGCCTGCGTGGCTCAGTTGGTTGTGTTTGCCTTCGGCTCAGGTCATGATCTCAGGGTTCTGGGATCGAGACCCACATTGAGCTCCTGCTCAATGGGGAGCCTGCTTCTCCCTCTCCCACTACCAGCTGTCCCCCCACCCCTGCTCATGCTCTCTCTCTCTCTGTTAAATAAAGAAAATCTTTAAAAAGGAAATATGGTTGCGTTATATGGCTGACCAGTATTCCTTTATTAACAGGTGTGTGTGTGTGTGTGTGTGTGTGTTTGTGTGTGTCTCCTTCTTGGTGTTATCTCCATGTAGATGAAGAGTCCCTTTATGCTACCAATTCTGGATGAATCTACTGTAATTGCTGATGATTGTCTTTCTGCTTGACAGGTGAAAATACTTGCTCTTTTTCACCACCAACCCTGTCCCCTAAGCATGGTGTATTTTTGTCACCAACCAGCACACCTTTCAGCAACACCTGCAGATTCAGGCTTTATCCTTCCATTCACTTCTTCTTCTTCTTTTTTTTTTTTTTGTCTAGCAGCTATAAGACCTCTTTATTCTGTACCTGTAATCTGTCTCCCCTTGTCCTTGATGAGTGTCCCCCCAGCCTACCTCCTAAACTCCTTCCACAACAACTTAGGTGGATAATACTTTGTTATGTAAGTAGGGTTGCCTTCCATGATGGCTTGAGTTGATTCTACAAGTTGAGAACTCATCCACAGGCATGTATCCTGTTATTAGTATGTGATGATTGTTCTCTGCAGAACCAAGTAATGTGCTATGATTGCATTTCTGTTAATAAGTGTAGGATGTGATAATCTCTCTGCCCCTCACTGGACAATCTTCCTCTACCTTTAAGTTTGTATGGGGTCTCCTTTCCCACCCTCCCTGTTCCAGTAATTATCTTTATTATTCTCAAAATATCCCCAGTCCTCAGTCTTAGGGATTATTTTATCCATTTCTCATATTCTGACTTCCGTCCTCAAAATCACGGTCCCTCTGAATTGTGATTTTTAGGTAGATGCTTTCCTAGGAATTCTCTTTCCTCTTCTTCTGGGTCAGATTCTTTGTAGATTTTTGTAGATTTCGCCTCTTCTGCTATCTTGGCTTATTTTCTTATTTTGCAGGTAATTTCCAAAGAATAAGTTGATTGGGTGTAAACATTCTGAGACCTTTGGGCCTCAGGCGTCCCATTCTCTCCCCATTTGTAAAGATGAGGAACTGAGGCTCAGAGACCTTGAGTAAACTGCCCAAGTTCTGGGGGGCATTGTTAAAAACCAGACAGCAGGTCCAAAATGGAGTCATATTTGCTAAGCCCCATATCACCAAAGCAAGACTAACTTAATTAGGGTCTCAGTTCTTCCAGAAGTGGAGTCTTAAACCAGTCCTCAGGAATCGTCTGGTTAGCACTAGTTAGGTCATCTGCTAGGCCCTGGCCATCCCCTAAAGGGAAGTGACCTTGCACTAACCCATGCCCTAACTTGACTTCCTTGTTCTCCCTCCCTTATGCCTATAAAAGTCTTTCATTTTATACAACTTCTTTGAGCTCCTTTCTGTCTCCTATATCTAGTTGGCAGAAAGAGAAATTAAAAAAACAGTCCCCGGGGCGCCTGGGTTGCTCAGTGGGTTAAGCCGCTGCCTTCGGCTCAGGTCATGATCTCAGGGTCCTGGGATCGAGTCGCGTATCCGGCTCTCTGCTCAGCAGGGAGCCTGCTTCTCTCTCTCTCTCTCTCTCCGTCTACTTGTGATCTCTCTCTGTCAAATAAATAAATAAAATCTTTAAAAAAAAAAAAAGAAGAAAGAAAACAGTCCCCAAAGAGTAAAATACCTAGGAGTAAACTTATACCCAAGGAGGCAAATGATAAAGTACTGATGAAGGAAATTGAAGATGATTCCAACAAATGGGAAGATATTCCATGTTCATGGATCGGAAGAGCCAATATTGTGAACATGTCCCTTCTACTCAAAGCAATCTACAGATTTAATGCAGTCCCTATCACAATACCAACAGCATTTTAAAAATACATGGAAAAAGAGTTATCATGCAGACCTAGGTAACTCAGAGTTCGCCTTCTTAATCATTCCATTCTGCTTCCCAATAAATATTCAGTAAAAGAAGATGGAGTGTAGCTTGGGTCCTTAGAGGTGGCTTTCTGGAGAAGTTGAGGAGGGAACATAGCCTTGAGGGAATTTTTATTTGAATAAACATCAAAGACACAGGAGAGGGTTTCTAGTTAAATTCCGTTCTGTGGGTGTGCAAATAGAGTTTTTTCTTGACCTTTAGAATAATTTTCCAAGGTCAAGTCTATTTCTTAATGTGGGTTTCTTTTTCTCTCCTCCAGGTCCCGTAATAATCGTGGGCAGTCAGCTGCCCAGAACATCAGAGAGGGCCCTCTCTCTTCTCTCCTCTGTGGTTATGCCTGGGATGGCCATCCTTTATGTCCAGGTGGTTTCTGGAATTTGGCAGCTCTGCTGCTATCGGGCTTCCTGGAGGCTGGGAACCTTCTTGCGTAGTCCCCTGAGATTATACACACAGCTGTCCCTCTGGGGTCTGGCTACATCATGGCCCCTGAGGGCTGTGGGGTCCCCACTGCTCCAGGGCTCAACCTAGCCATCTGGGGGAAACTCCCCTTCTCTTGCCTCTGAAAGTCAGCCTCTGTCTCTGTCTCTATCACAAATGCCCATCAGGAAATAAATGCATTGGTGCAGATATTACATATATGTAGATACATAGATACATAAATACATTCCAGTATGTATATAGAAAGAGTGAATGAAGGAAGAACGTGTTCCATGGAACATTCATGAAGATTTCTTAAAAACCACAAATCATAACGTTTGCACGTATACGTACACACACTGGTGTGTAATTTCTTCTAGAAAGGGTAAGGAAGAGCCATGCAGATGGGAACAGAGCATACCCCATCAGAATGTTTTATTTCTGTTGTTCAAAAATACATTCTAAAGCCAGAGTGACAAAAGAGTTAACATTTGTTAATTCCGAGAGTGAGTACACTGGATATGTCACTATCTCCCCCTATCCCCCCTTTTCCCCTTCTACTTTAAATACATAAAAACAAACAAACAAACAAACAAAAAAACCACTAAAAGCTTAGCAACTTCTTTGAAATGCAGGCAGTGGGCAGGAAGGAGGCAAGGGGAAAAAAAAAAAAAAAAAAAAAAAGAAATACAAAAAATGATCCTGGCACCTTCTTGCCATTTCTTCTCTGGGTTCATTCGAGCTCAGTGGCTGAACACAGCTGGGAGGTCACCCCTCAGCATCTTCCCTCTGGAGGCTCCTGCAGGCTGGGGTGGTAGTGGGGTGGGGGGTGGTTTCTGAGGTCCTGCTGCTTTTCGACAAGGATGGGACGCGGTTTCACAGTGAAGGCCTTTGACCTCCCGGACTCTCTGTGACCCCAGAGGCAGACTTTGCCAGTGGTTTGCATGTGATCAAATGCCTCTGTGTTTAAGAACGGTCACTGGGAAGCCCCCATCCTCTGTGGGCACCCCGTTGCTTTCCAGAGCCCTGTGTGTGTGTGGGGGGGGGGTGTTGGATTCAGTCTTGCCTCTCCTACCCTTAGAAACGTCTGTGGGACACTCTCAAACCGGTCAAGTGAAAAACGCATTTGAGCCTGATTGGTTTTGTAAGATCTCTTCCCGAGGCCTAGTGAGACTCTCGAAATTTCTAGAATTGTTTAATGCTGTTAGTACCAGTGTGAGAGAAATGGGTGCTGGCGTAGGCCTGCTTTATACCTGGAACTGTGACACAGGAAGGTTTTCTTTAAAAAAAAAAAAAAAAAGAGATTTGGGAAATCTCTTTTGGACTTGGAAAGTCCAAAAAAATGAGGTGTAGTGAAACTGCTGGTTTTTTGGATCAACGTGGATGGAATGGTTGGTTAAGCAGAATGGACGGAAAGCTTTGGGAGAAAGAAAGCTTCTCATCTCACGAACACCAGAGGGGCGCGTTCGTCCGTCGGGTACCCCAGCCCCACGGTCTTCAAATTTCAAAAGCTTTTCAGAAAAAGGAGCCATTATTCCAAGCCTGAAATCATTACAAAGGACTCTGGCCCACAAAGGACGAAATACTCTCAAAAATTAAATTCTGGCAATATAATTACAAATGATTTTTTGATGAAGAAAAGGGGAAGACATCTATAAAAATCAATGTGGCTAGACTTTCTGATTAATCCCATTTTAAAAGAACACGTACAAGGATGCAAGGAGAGGCCTACTGCAGAGGAGACACAGACAAGACAGGCTGGTACACACGTGGGAAAGTAGCAAAGTGCCAGGCCTTGGCGAAAAGTGTCAAGAATTCTTGACGGGCTTTCTGAGATGCAGCCTGAAGGCAAATCCTATCACGAGGGGCTGTGTCTCGCTGCTCCCTGGGCGAGTGGTCTAACAGTTCAGAGACAATGCAGGAAAAAACCAGAATGACTCAGATATTTTTAAAATTTATTTTTAGTCTGTAGTGTGTGTTTCCCAATCTACATTTGAACAAATCCTAAGAATTACAATTCTCTGCCAGAGTAATTATATATACAATGTCAGTATTTTATTGTATATTTTTAAAGATTTTATTTACTAGAGAGCATGAGAGCGAGAGAGAGTCCCAGGGCCCTGGGATCAGGACCTGAGCCGAAGGCAGAGGCTTTAACCCACTGAGCCATCCAGGGGCTCCTGGTGTGTAGATCTTTAACATATATATTTTTTTTTTTACTAAATTTTTTTTTAATGAATTTTTTTTTACTAAATTTCTTCTATCATTAACCTTTTCGACTTTCCTATGTATTTTGTGTCAGTTTTAGTAATTTATGTCTTCCTAGAATATTTCCATTTCCTGAAATAAAAAGTTAATATTACAGTGTTCAGTGCAGTTTAAGAAATTGTCCCTCTATCCATGGCTACAAATGGCTATAAATGATAATGTCTCTTTCTTAGACTTTAAACTGTGTTCTTGTGTTTCCTCTTCTGATCCATTTAACATTGCTCTGTTTTCTTTTTTTCTTCTTCTTCTTTTTTTTTTTTTTTGGTTTATTAACACTTATCCTTATTATTCCTCTTGTCTTGTGGTTGTATGTGTCTATGTTCATATTTTTAAACCTCCTGAATGTACATGGTTGAATTTTTTCGTGTCCATTCTTTTTAATAACAGAAGGCATTTACAAGTTAGAATGTCTCTTTGAGTTTAGCTTTTGCCTCACGGCAAAACTTCAGACATTATTTTTCCTTTCTGAAAAGACCGCGATTGCAGTTTTTAAAAGCTTTTTATTTGGAAATATTTTTGGATTTACGGGAAGTTCGCAAAATTAGTACAGAGCTCCCTGGCGAAGGGATGTAGCATCTTACATAAACTTAGTATGGTTCTCAAAGCTAAGAAATTGGTACGATACTGTTACGTAAACTATAAGCTTTAGCCAGATTTCATGTGTTTCAACCCTGGGCTCCATATTGACTAGTCAGTTGTCATGTCTCCTTGACCTCCTCTAGTCTGGCCTGTTCCCCTGTCTGTCTTTGTCTTGCAGAGCCCTCACACTTTTTAATAGAACCAATTGTTATGTATAATGTCCCTCCATTTGAGTTTGATGGTTTCGTTTCTTTTCTTTTTAAAGATTTTTTACTATTTATTTGACAGAGAGAGAGAGGGAGAGATCACAAGTAGGCAAAGAGGCAGACAGAGAGAGCGGGGAAGCAGGCTCCCTGCTGAGCAGAGAGCCCGACGCGGGGCTCGATCCCAGGACCCTGAGATCATGACCTGAGTGGAAGGCAGAGGCTTAACCCACTGAGCTACCCAGACACCCTCTCTGATGGTTTCTTATAATTTGAGATTCTAGATTTAGGGCAAGCATACCCACACAGAAGGGATGCATCTGTTCCTTAGCGCAGGGGATACGTGATGTCTGTGTGTCTCATTACTGGATGTTGATAGGGTGTTGACTTTGTAACAGTAAAGTGACTGTTTATTCTATTCTATTTATTCTATTTTCCTGCATCTTGAGGGAGATACTTGCAGACTCTTCAAATCTCCTGTTTCACCTCAAACTTTGGCCACAGAATTTATACATCCATTCGTGTATCCTGTCTCCATTTACTGCTGGTGATTTTTTAGTTTTTAATTTTTATTTTTTGCTCTTCATTGCCCTTGCATTTGTTGGTTGGAATTCTCCTGTAAGAAGTAGCTCTCCCCACCCACCATTTATTTCAGACTCACGGATATTCATTTTCTTCTATTGATTAGGACCCCAGATTCTTGCTGTTCACTTCGTTGTTCAGAGGAATCCAGGTTTGGGTATTGGGAACTTTATCAGATTAGCTCCTTTCTCAGACTGATGTGGCCCTAGTCTTCCTTCAGCACTTTATCTTACTTTCTGGCACTGCAGGATTCTTGTGGTTCATCAGCCCCTTTTCCAAGAAGACCTGGCTCTTTTTAATAAAGAATGGTATTTAGAAACCAAGATCTAGGCACTGGGTGTGCTCATTGCTACTGAGATTTTATTGCTTCTAGACTCTTTTCAGTGGAAAGAAATCGGAAATACATGAGTATATATTAACGTGTGTATAAACAGAGATGTCTCTCTGTCTCTTTTTGTCTCTGTCTCTCTCTCAGGTTATCTATTTTTAAAAACCCCCTCTGTTCATACCGATACCTCTAATTCCAGTACAGCACCACAGGGCTTGTTCCATCCTCCCTTCCCCTCTCCTTATGTATAATTTCTCCTGCCAACAGGACAAACCCAGCTTTCGTTGTGCACAATATATTTATTTGTTCAACTCTAGAATTCACGGAAAGTATTTATAGAATTGCTAATCCATACACCTGTGAGGGAAAAAAATTACTAGCTAGGGTAAAATACCTATACAGTTCATTTTGCCTTTAGCCTTATGATATCTAGTCAATATGGTTTTCCACAGTTACTTGGGTTAGTTTTCTTCTTTAACCCCTTCATGGTGGTTACCTTATTAATTTGTAATACAGTCAGGTTTATTTTTTTAAAAGCTCATATTCTTTTTTGGTTGTTGTTACCCACATATCTTGATTATTTATTTTTTTTTTTTGAAAACTCACATATAGTAAAGTTTACTCTTTCCGTTGTATGGCTTTTGACAAAAACATTGAATTGTGAGTCCGCTACCACAATGGTGATACAGACCAGTTTAATTATGTCCCAGTCTGCTCCTGCTAATCTGGTGTAGTTGACCCCTCTCCCTTACCCAATCCCTGGCAACCTCTGATCCGTGCTTTTGATTGTTGGCTTTGCCTTTTCTGGAATAACCTATGAATGTAACTATACAATATACAGGCTTTTGGTTCTGGCTTCTTTCCCTTAGAAAGGTGCACTTAAGTTTCATTCATTTGCGTGTGTTTTGGGGGGGACCGGATCAGCAGTTTGTCCTTATTGTGGAGTAAAGTTACATTGTATGGTGGTACCACAATTTGTTTCCTCTTTAGCCAATTGAAGGCTATTTGGGTTGTTTGCAATTTTGTGCTGTTATGAATAAACAATCACATGTAAGTGTGGATATATGTTTTCATTTCCCTTGAATAAATTCCTAGACATGATATTGCCAGGTCAAATGACAGGGTCACCAATACTTTCTAGGGTGTTGCCTATATGTTTTCCAAACTCATCTCAACAATTTTCCATTCCCACCAGCAAGGTGTGAGGGTTCCCGGTGCTGTGTATCCTTCTCAACACTTGATATCGTCAGTCTTTTTAACCATTCTAGTAGATGAGCTGTGGTGTCTCATTTTGGTTTTAATTTGCATTTCTCAAATGAGCAATGCTGTAGTGTGTCTTTGGTATTCATCAATCGTCTTTGGTGAATGTCTGTTCAAATCTTTTGAGCTTCCATTTCTTCTTCTATCAAGTTATTGTGGTGAGATGGTTATTCTGAATCTTTTAACTGGGGGTTTTTCTTTGACCTATTAAAATTTTCACATATCGGGGTACTTCTTTTTCCCTTCACCCTCGAAGAGTCCGTGGAAACAGCTGCAGTGAGGTGGTCAGATTGACACTGGTAGTCTTCATTCCTTTCTAAAACGGTTGAAGGAATTGACCGTATCTTTCCTGGAGAAGCGAGCAATTGAGGGTAGTGATTAGTGCTTTTGACTCTTGTGTTTTATATCTAGAGAAATGGTAGGCTTTTTCTGTATAGTTCTAGACCTTTGAGCAGTGGACAGTAGGAACTCAAAGGCAGGCTGATGTCAGATTGTACATGGAAGACTTTTCTAATAATCATCAATGGAATGGAAATGAAATGGAATGAGCTGTCTATGAGTAAAAATGGTTCAGCTTCAGACATCGGCAGGTAAGGAGAGTCAACTGGTAATGTTGTTGGAGGTAACCTATGTGGGCTAGGGGAGTGGGAGCAGGAGACGGCTGTGGTCCTGTTGGACGAGAAGATGTAGTGATCCTTACGGTCTTGCATCAGCAGTTGTGACAAAGCTGTAGACATTTCTGAGGGCTCAACCCTGCATTGTGTCTGAGCTGTGTTATGGTGACATCATGCTTAAGAGCATACAGTCTCCAGTCAGCTGTTATGGCTCATGTCCTGACTGTGCCTTCTGCCAGCTCAGCTGAGCACGGACAGGCTCCTCACTCAGAGCTCTGTGGTGTGTGCTGGTGTGTGCGCACAAATGAAACATTACGTGGAGTGCCTGCCTGGTGTTCAGTGTAGCTACCCTATACTATTACAATGGCTTTCCCTCCCAAATGCCTCAACCTCTATGCCTTCATTTTCTGTTTCTTTCTTATTACCTGACATTCTCTGCCACATTCAGGAAGGTGTGATGTCTTGTTTTTTTTGTTTGTTTGTTTGTTTGTTTTGTTTTTTTTTTGCTCAGAGGCTGGGTATTTTGGGGCTCTCTTTTGGGAAGTTCCACCCCCTGGGGCTCTTTCTGACCTACTCCAGTCATACTATTTCAGCTCTGTCAGATGAGATATTGTGGTTTCCAAAACTGTGCAGAGAGGTGAAACTGCATTCTCCCCTTCATCTTTCTAGGTCTATAGGGAACCCAGATTTACCCAGCCTCATGAATATCCGCCAGCGGTCTTCCCACCTGGCTTTACCTCACGCTGCTATCTGATCGGAGCACCAGGTAATCACAGTTATGACACTTGACCTGCCCTGTTGAAGCCAGGCTGTCCCTCATTCTCTCCTCAATGGGCTTTGTTGTCAGTGTTTGCTTCGTAGGCAAAGAAGATAGCCTGTTTAAATGCCCAGTCTTTCAAGGTTTAGAGCCATGGGGATTTGCCTTTTTCGAAGCTGACCGCCTCACCCGTCATCCCCAGTTTCTCATGTTTAGCCTGTAGCCCCTTCCCTGCATTTACTGTCAATAAAAGCTCCATTTCAGGGCAGGCCAGAGTCTGTTTCCACTTTTGGCACTCTGGCTGTCACCTAAAGGGGAAAGGTCCCCCACACGACACACTGGCATGATATCCTAACAGACTCTTCTACAGAGTGTTTCATAATAATGCCCAATCACCTCTAGTTGAGTGGAAGAGGGCCAAGACTGGGAATCTCTAAGCGTCTCCATGCTGTCTCAGAACTCATAACTCCATGAAACGGGAAGGGAAAGGTCAATCTCTGCAGGTCCTTGCTTTCAAGTTTAACAGCAAGTCATTCGCAATGCAAGTCAAAACATCTGTATTAGAATGGTCTGAGCCTTTTTTGAAAACTCGTCTTTTCATTAATCAAACACGCTATCCTCTTCTCCACTTGGAAAACTGGAACTGGAGGATCTTAGCGTTAGGTGAAATGTTGGGAATCTTCTGTTGCTAGCCCTCCTCAGGGTAGGGATTTCTTTAAGAACGTTCCAGATGGCTCCAAATTCCTTCTCTTTTTTGGGTGGAGAACTTCGTGCTTTGTAAGACAGATAGTCTGAGGGCTGATTTCTGTTTTTTTTCTTTCTTTTTCCTTTTTTTTTTTTTAAGATTTTATTTATTTATTTGACAGACAAAGATCACAAGTAGGCGGAGAGGCAGGCAGAGAGAGAGAGAGGAGGAAGCAGGCTCTCCAGTGAGCAGAACTCTGGGCTCTGCCTGAGCCGAAGGCAGAGGCTTTAACCCACTGAGCCACCCAGCCACCCCTCTTTTTCCTTTTTTGAAAAAGATTTTATTTATTTGTCACAGGTAGGGAGAGCAGCAGGCAGAGGGAGAAGCAGACTCCCCAGGGAGCAGGAGCCCAATGGAGGACTTCATCCCAGGACCCCGGGATCATGACCTGAGCTGAAGGTAGACACCCAACTGACTGAGCCACCCAGGCATCCCAGGGAGGGCTGATTTCTGTTGCTAGAAATCTCTTTTCTTTGGCAAAATGTCACTGATGACCTCCTATGTGTTCCACCTGACTGTGTTATGCAGAATTTTCGCCCCTGTGACCTTTGCCCCCTGATGTTATTCCTGTAAATATGTTACCCTACATGGCAAAAACAACTTTGCAGATGTAATTAAGGTTACCACTCAGCTGACTTTGGGAGTTTATCCTGGATTATTGGGTGACCCTCATCTAATCACATGAACCTGTAAAAGCAGAAATCCTACTCCAGCTGGGAATATAAAATCAGAGATTTAGGGCAGGGACAGGATAGGATATAGGAAACCATGTGCCAGGGAAACTGGGACCTTGGTCCTACAATCTTGAGGAACAGCTTTCTGCTAGAAACTTGAAAGAGCTTGGGCCCTCTGATTTAAGCCTCGTTGAGACCCCAAGCGGGGTCATGTGGTGCTCAGACTGCTGACTCACAGAAGGTTAGGTAACAAAGGGGTATCATCATGACTTATGATAGGACCTCAGAGGTATCAGTGACCCTTGGCTGTTCTTCATGCTTTATATCCCAATGTTAATCAACACTGGTCCGTTCTACTCTGGAAAGCTCACGGGACAGTCCCTGTCCCCATTCCCAAGTGCATCTTACAGTACTTAAGCCCCGTCCTGAATTACAAGCATCCCCTTACCACCTGTTCCTCTCCATCCTGTGTGTGTCCACTAGGACAGATGGGTGACAGCATCCAGTTTTCTCAGGACTGAGGGGTGTCCCGGGACTTGGAGCCTCCAGTTTTAAAACTGGGAAATCATGGCAAACTAGGATGAGTTGGTCACAGTACTGTTGGCTGCCCACTCATGAGTGAGGCTGCTGCTTAACATAAAGGCTGGGCATACCAGATATTTGTTCTTATAGCCTTTGCAGTTTGTGCTTTGGTGTATGGTCTAATGTAGGTCATTGGGGTCAAAGGGAAATCTGCTGAGAAGCCTCAGAGAAGCCATATACAGAGAGAGAAATGGTCCATCTTACTGCCTTTGAAAGTCTATTTGTGAAGCCGTGATGCCTGGCCCTGCAGCAGCCTTCTTGTGATCATGAGAGGGATCAAGTCAATATGCTGATAGAGGAGAAAGGTGGAAGGAGCCTGGGGCGTTGAAGACATGGCTAGCCCACTGCACTTACCCCATTGGTAGCTTCTTTTGGACATCTTGTTATGGGAGATAATATTATTGAAGTCACTTTGAATTAAGTGTTTCTGTTTCTGGCAGTTGAAACCATCCTCATGGAGGAGGTACTAAGGCTATGGCTCACTCTACTTCCTGAACACCTATCCCTGCATCTGTGAGAACTTTGGAATCCTCTTCAGCAGCACTTTGATCACAGTGCCATGACATTATGAGCCCCAATTCTTTCTAAGTTGAATTCTCAGCGTATAAAAATGAGTTTTCTCTCAAACACACGGGAGCTAAAGCAGACAGCAGGGTGGCATAGAGACTTTGACAAGGGAGCTTAAGAGAGAGAAAGGCAGTTGAGGGAAGGCAAGGTGGGGATCGAGTATTGTTTTCTTATATCTTTGAGCCACGAAGGCATCGAGAGATGGGTAACAAGTTGACAATGCCTGCTGTGGTGAGGACATTATCCGGGGTGGTACTCAGGAGATGCAACCCGCAGCTTGTGGGGTAGAGGGGTGGGAGGCGTGGGAGGTGCTTACTTGGCACCATGTGACATATGGTTACATAGTCAGCATGTCTGACTGCGCCACTCCGAGTCTGAGAAGCAGGCAGAGTCAGCTGAAGAGCCACGAATCTGTAATCAAACATCGAGAAGGAGAGTTGGTGCCGTTGACACGAAGCTCGGAACCATCTGTCAGTGACGAGACCCAGCGAGTCTCACTGTTCTTAACAGATGTTGACACAGCGCGGGGGTTGAGTGAAAACGAGTTCCCACTGATTTTAGAGAAATGCCATTGGCATTCTTCATTCTCAGTGGAAAGCCTTTGTCGCTGTGACCTCGAACATATTTTGACCAGTTTCCGTGGGCTCATTCGTGTCTCTGACCTCCTCACCTGATCATCAGGTCTTCAGTTTGGATACTGTCCAATTTTCCCAACCTGAGGTTTTTGGGGAGCTCACTCTCCCAGTTGGGGGTTGGGTTGCAGGGCAGAAGATGGGTATGTGTGCTGCTGAAGGGACAGGAACATCTCCATGTTGGGGTTCTCAGTGCTCATCAGGGACAAGTGAAAGGTAATAGCTGTTTTTGCAGATGTGAATCTAATCTTGTTACTTTGTTGCCCCAAAACTTCAAGTACCTTCCACTGCCTTTAGAGTCAGCCCTTGCCATGATGTACAAGGCCTTTCGTAGACTGTCCTCAGTTTACCCTTGACCTTCTGCTGTTAACCTCCAACACCTGTCGATAGTATACCAAGAGGAGTATTTCCCAACCCAGCTCCGACCTTCTCACTTATGTACCTTTACGATAACCATTCCCCTCTGGATTCCTGGTGAAGTCCTGCAGTGGGTATCTTCCCAAAGCCGGTGTCTCTCCATGATTTCCCTTTGTATGTGCTCCTGGGAAGCAGGTGATCACCTGGCAGAATGCCTGGCACCTACAGTGTGCTCAGTAAGGGGTCTTTGGACTGAGTTCAGATGAAGCGAGTTCAAGTCCACCTCTTTGTAATTTGAATTTGAATATTGGCCCGTCTTCTCTGAGCACATGTGAGACCTATCTATTGGTCTTCCACAGGACTGATTAAGTTTTGAAGGATAGCCAGGGGCACCTTTTTTTTTTTTTAAGATTTTTAAAATTTATTATTAATTATTTTAACTTCTTTTTAAAGAATTTATTTATTTGACAGAGAGAGATCACAAGGGGGCAGAGAGGCAGGCAGAGAGAAGAAGGGAAGCAGGCTTCCTGCAGAGCAGAGAGCCCAATGTGGGGCTTGATCCCGACCCTGAGACCATGACCTGAGCCAGAGGCAGAGGCTTACCCCACTGAGCCACCCAGGTGCCCCAAGATTTTATTTTTAAGTAAAAACTACACCTAATGTGGAGCTCAAACTGTCATGGCCCCCTGACTGAGCCAGCCAGGCACCGTGCCTGGGCTTTTATTTCCCCTTTCTTTTTCATTCTGCAAGTGATCACAATAATTAGACAGATTCCTGATGAGCAGCCCTTACCAGCGTGCAGAGCTTTTAAAGCGTTACTTTGTTTGACCCCCAGATGACTCCATAAGGATGGTGAAGCAGATATAAATCTGTCATTATCCCCAGGTTAGAGATGGAGAAATTGAATTTAAGCAGGGACAGGCGACTTGTGCCAGGTCACATAGGGGGATTTGAATTCACCTGAATCACATTCCCGTGTGTTTTTATGTGCCTTTTTTTTTTTTTTTAACGTACATTCTGGCCATCTTGGTGCCTCTACTCTGAATCCCCTACAGCTTAAAGAAGAAATTTCACCTTTGGTGCTCAGGTTAGGAGAGCTTTTTTTCTTCTGTGCTGTGGTTGTCTTATTTTGTTAGTAGTTGGAAGCTGAGTGGAGTTACAGAGCTTGGTTCGGGTCGGGCACAACATATCTGAACACAGCACGGTGATCAGAGGACCCATGAGTTTCAGGGAGTTTGCCGAGTGTTACTGATCAGGCCCTAGGAATATGAAGTCTTGCTTCCCAAACCCCAGCAGTTGGGGTCTCCATCTGAGAGCTGCCAGGTTTTGCTTCAAGCTGACCTCTGGCAGAGCATAAAGTTATAAGCACCCTAATTGTTCACAGGTCCTGCAACAAAAGTGCATAATGTTGGCCAGCTGAGTCCAGTGGCGTCCTAAACTCGGAGAATCACTCTACCAGATCTGTGGAAGTGCCACTTTTTGATGAAACCACCACAAGGCTTGAATTCCTCTTTCTTTTTTTAAGTTGTGTATGTGCAACAACGTGTGTACTTTGTTGTCTATGTGTTGTTTCTCTGTGGGTTGGGTGTGTCGGATGTGTGCGTTGGGTGTGTTGTGTATATCTCTGTGTGTTGTATCTTTGTGTTGGGTGTGTTGTATGTATCGTATCTCTGTGTTGTGGGTGTGTATCTCTGTGTTGGGTGTTGTATCTCTGTGTTGGATGTGTGTGTGTTGTATCTCTGTTGTATTGTGTTGGGAGGTGTGTGTCAGGTGTCTGTGTCGGTTTGGTTGGCTTTATGTATATTGTATCTCTGTGTGTTGTGTGTGCTGTATCTCTGTGTGTTGGGTGTGTTGGATGTGTGTTTTGGGTCTGTTGTATCTCTGTTGGGTGTATTGTTGTGTGTGTTGTATCTCTGTGTTGTGTATGTTGTATCTCTGTGTTGGGTGTATTGTGTTGTGTGTATTGTATCTCTGTGTTGTGTGTATTGTGTGTGTTGTATCTCTGTTGGGTGTGTTGTAACTCTGTGTGTTGTGTGAACTGTATCTGTGTTGTGTGTGTTGTATCTCTGTGTTGTATGTGTTATATCTCTGTGTTGTGTATGTTGTATCTCTGTTGGGTATGTTGTAACTCTGTGTGTTGTGCGTATTGTATCTGTGTTGTGTGTGTTGTAACTGTGTGTTGTATCTCTGTGTTGTGATGTTATATCTCTATTGGGTGTGTTGTAACTGTGTGTTGTGTGTATTGTATCTGTGTTGTGTGTGTTGTATCTCTGTGATGTGTATGTTATATCTCTGTTGGATGTGTTGTAACTCTGTGTGTTGTGCGTATTGTATCTGTGTTGTGTGTGTTGTAACTGTGTTGTATCTCTGTGTTGTGATGTTATATCTCTATTGGGTGTGTTGTAACTGTGTGTTGTGTGTATTGTATCTGTGTTGTGTGTTGTATCTCTGTGTTGTATATGTTGTATCTCTGTGTGTTGGATGTGTGTGTATTATATCTCTGTGTTGTATTGTGTTGGGAGGTGTGTGTCCGGTTCTGTGTTGCTTTGGTTGGGGTGTGTGTGTGTGTATAGGTGTGTTGTCAGGAGAGGGAGAAGGGATACAGGAGGAAGGAATCCGTCCTCTCACCAGGAATGGCAGGGATGTTGAAAAATCTTCTCTAAATCGCTAATCTCTTCACCCAAGATTAAGCAAATAAAATTGTTGCCTCGAAGAAGTCAGATTCTTGATGACTCCAAAGAAACAGCAGCAAAGTGAGTCAAGAAGCTTAGCTTCCTATCAGCAAAGAGATAAAGGGGCTTGGGCTCTGAGTGACAGTTTGAGCAATATACCCTAATCCGATTACCAGGGGATTCGGTGTCAGTCTATATTAATGGTGGGTTTTTTAAAAATGGATGCTGAAGAGTTAGTGCTCATCATCCAAAGAGTTCAGTTCTTCCTCAGGGAGAAATAAGCCTCCTCTGGAACTCAGGGTGAAGGGGCAGAAGATGGGTGAGGCTGGGTGAGGGGCAGCGGACTCATCTCTTACAAGAGTCCTTTGTTCGTTGGGTCCTTTGTTGAAGCTGTCAGCTTGTCCTCAGCCCAGAAGAGAGAGAGAGAGGGGTGAGGGGAGACAGAGCCAAGTCAGGGGGCTGGATTCAACACAAGTAAATTCTGCTTTGACTTTTCTAGGTGGAGAGTTTTCGCGTTGAGCACTTTTGCCGTGTCCTTTCCCCTCCAGGCTGTAACAACCCTTCATTTAGAGACTGTCCTCTGGGATTTAGCATCTTTTAATGCTTTATTTATTTGAGAGAGAAGGAAGGCAACGTGGTGTGAAAGAATAGAAAAGGTGTATTTCCGTTACAGATTAATTAATCTCTGGGGGCTTCGGTGGAAATCCTGGTGTGAGGTTAGGCATGAGAATGCAATTTACAAGTAACAGACGTGCTCTGGAGTCCCGAATTCCAACCTTCTGACTCCTGTGTTTCAAATCCAAACCAGGTCCTTTAAGACTGAGGCTTGTTACCTAGCTGGAACACTGATGTTTTGTGTATTTCCTCAATGAGGGGCTTATTTCTTAAGCAGATACCCAGAATTTGAAGGGGCTGGATTATATTTTGAATCTAATTTCACCTGGAAATTGGCTGGCAAGTAATTGAAGGGTATCCCCCCTTAGCTTGGGCAGGGAGGGAGTACCTTGTGATTCCTTAAGCAGCAAGACTGGATATAGTCTTTAAGGTAAGAGATGCCTGATGTTCCTTAAGAATTGAGAATGACATCCAATGTGTACTGAGAACTCTGTTAACCCACCTGAATGACAATGATTTGCTTCTAGCTCTGCTTAGAAACCAAATTTAAGGGGACAAGGCAGGAGCCCCTCACATTTCCATGGCATCCCTTGATCTCTGAGAACCCATAAATAGGAGTCTGTTTTTCCTAACACATACACAAAGGTAAGGCCGTTTCACGTGAAGGGTTTCCTTGTTTTAGGAGCTTGGGACCAAGGGACAGGTCTTGGATAAATGCATTGATCACTGCCCGCACTCAGAGGATTCTCCAGAAGGTTCTATGGGGTGGGCAATAATTCCCAAACCTAGTAGGAATTCAGAAGCACCTTGAGCCTGCTTATTGGACATAGACATCCCTGGCCCATTCTAAACTGCCTCAGAATATCAAGGAGTAGGGCTCAGGGACATGGAATTATAAGGGTTATACATTTAATGCTGGTTGCAGCGAGGTTGACCAGCAGGTCGTCAGCAAGGTTGACCAGCAGGTCGTCATCCACTGGTGTAGGACTTCTCAGGGTAGAAGAGGATCCTTCAGGGAATGTAGCAGAGGGTCTCAAGATGGTTTGGCCCTTACTACTGAACGATGGCCGACCTTTTCTTTTGCTTAAACCACCTTTTAAGATGTACGATGGCTAGTTTGAGACTCGATCTGTCAGGAGCCATGGCTTGTGTCAGAAATGTAAATATTTGGGTTGTTCGGATCCTTTTATATTCTACCGCTGACAAATGTCAGGCTAAGACAGAGTAAATGATTTGCTCAGGCTCACCCTTCGAGTAAGCAGCAGAAAGGTTCTAACTTTGCTTTCTCAGATCCCAAAGTCCATGATCTTTCTTCTACAACATGCCTCCAAGTAAAAAGAAAAGGCATGGGTCTTATGTTCCATGGTTTCTCTTTTAGATGGATTTTCAACCAAGAGCATGTCTTGTTACCTTCAAGTCTTTGTTGTAGGTATTTGGGAACACAGATTGCTCTGGAAAGGAAAGGGGTCAGTGTTTCAGCATTTTGCAGGCACATCCTCGATGAACCAGAGCCTGTGGGACACTGGAATTCTCCGTGGAAGCCTGGCCCACTAGTACAGGCTGTTTTCCTGTTTATATATGTGATCGGCTAGTTTTCTTATCTCAAACGCAAGATTCGTGTTACACACAGAGCCTTTTAAAGAAGCTAGGCTCCTTCAGGACCAACCTCTTCTTCTCTGTGGAGTTCAAAGTTGCATGTGGCTAAGGACATTTGAAAAGGGGTGGAGGGTGCTGCATTCAGAAATAAATGTGGGGTGTCGAGTCAAGGACGGGAGAGGCTGGAAACACAGAGGCACATGAAACGTGTGTGGTTCTGCAGGCTGGAGTGGAAATGACTTTGGGGATGGAGAACTGCTGTGTGGTCTGAGTGATTGAAGAGTTGGTGGCACTGATTGGGGACCTTGTTACAAAGGCAGCAGGAGTTCTAGAAGGGAACAAAGGTAGTGGAAATGGGATACAAGGAGAGGGGAGCATAGAACAGCCCATTCTTCAAAACGGGTGCCAAGAAAGAACTGGGAGAGCCTGAACCCGGGGTACGGCTTCTGATAGAATCCTTGCCTCCTTCCTGGTCTCTTGGGGGTGGGGCAGGAAGGGAGGCAGTCCTCATTTGAACGGATAGTGGGTTTATTCCATTGTGTTGAAAAAGCTGTGTATAAAAACCTCAAAAGATAGGAGACTTTGGACAATGGGTATGCGAAGAAGAGAAAAGAGCACAGTTAAGTCACAGCCCGTAGATGTCAGTAGCACCAAAGGATCTGGCTCTCGGAAGTTGAATTCTGAGCTGGCTTCCAGGAGCAAGAATGGGACTTTTTTGATTCTGCTTCTATTCTTTGTCTGCAGCCAAGCTGCATAAGCCCATTCAAGGAAGGAATCGCACCCTTGGGATTTCCATATCAAAGACGGACTGGGCTTCTCCGCTGGCCTTGGTGGCCATTTGACAGCCAATGTCCCACCTCAGATCAATGCCTTTGCCAGTTACCACGACGGAGACCTCCTGACTTATCTGCCTTGACAGTTTTATTCTTTCCAAATGATGTGCCAGGGAAATTTTAGGGAGGAGAAACCCATAGCCTTTGGGCTCTAGAGATGCGATGCGACTGTATTACTAGCCCAGCACCTCCCTCCATGTTTTCTCTTGGCATCAGATTTAAGTGCGGTCTACAATGAAAAACTCTGAAAACAAGATATGTGGGCATTTTGAGTTGTGACCATTGCCAGCTCTTCAAGTGTTTTTTGTTTTGTTTTAGTTTTGAGATTTTGTAACCAACAAAGGCTTGAATTGGGGATAAATTATTCTCTGGATGCAGGCTACAGTCAGAAAAAACTCTAGTCCACCCTTCCTTTGCGTCCACCCATCTTTCCTTCCCACCTTCCTTCCCTCCATCCGTCCGTCCTGTCCTTCCTTCTTCCTTCCTACTCTCTCCCCTCCTCTTTCCATTTCTTTTTTCCTTTCCTTCCATTTTTCTCTTCTGCATGAGCAACAAGCTTGGGAACACGAAATCAACATCACCTCAATGTCTCCAGGATATTCTAGTGCCATTAGATGTCTTAGTCACAATGGGCTTTAGCTAGGAACCAGATGCAGAACCTCCGTTCCTACGGTATGACCAGTGCCCCTCAAATATACTTTCTTACTATTTTTAAGGCTCCGATTCTCACTGTAGATATAACTTCTAAACATCTGAGTAAGAGAAGATGCTAGCCTTTCTAAGAACTCTGACTATGTTTGGATGGTAAAGAGGCTTCTAAGTCAATCAGGGGTTAAACCATGCCTATCTGTATATGATTATGTGATGACTACTCACACCCATTTAACATTGTTTCCTCCTTTGGTTGCCATACGTGTACACCAGTGTTTCCGGCTCATTCCGTTGAAAAGCCAAGGGGGGGTTCACTCTGAGTAAGTGTTCTGTGGTCTTC
This sequence comes from Mustela nivalis, assembly GCF_964662115.1. Taxonomy (NCBI): domain Eukaryota; kingdom Metazoa; phylum Chordata; class Mammalia; order Carnivora; family Mustelidae; genus Mustela; species Mustela nivalis. The sequence continues at coordinate 8,300,183 of NC_139036.1, forward strand.
TCAGTTTTGGAAATGCTGCAACATAGTGTAGAAGCCCAGACAGATCTCTGGATCTAAGGTTCTGGAGTCCATAAATCTCTTGATTAGGTTCGTCCTTGGGTTTCCCTCACGTAGTTGAGCAGAGAACGTTATTATGCGTATCATTTATTAATGATAAATTAATAAACCAGAGTTGGCAGGTCCATCCAGGTGTTTCTTTTCCCTCATCAGGCCTCCCTTGGCATCTTGGAGTCTTTCTTCTTTTCTTTCTGGGTCTTTCTTCTTGTGCATTGTCTTAAGGTTTTCATCCACTTTTATGGATTTGTACAGAAAGTAACCTCAACTCTATGGAAGGTCATGATTTTCCTCCAGTTTCTTGTCTTTCTCAGAAATCCATCTGGAATTCTGTCTCCCTCTACCCTCCACTCCGTTCCCCTCAGCTGCACTGATTTCATCTTTTTCTGCAATTCAGCTTTTACTTCTACTTTCTTTACATGTTGATGACACTGACATTCTCTCTCAACCAAGGGAAATCTTGAAGTCACATTTATTTTTTATTTTTTAAAATATCTTATTTATTTATTTATTATTTATTTGACAGAGAAATCACAAGTAAGCAGAGAGGCAGGCAGAGGGGGAAGCAGGCTCCCCACTGAGCAGAGAGCCCGATGTAGGGCTTGATCTCAGGAGCCTGGGATTATGACCTGAGCCACAGGCAGAGGCTCACCCCACTGAGCCGCCAGGTGCCTGCCCCTTGAAGTTGCATTTAACACCCTACCCCTCCCTACCCTTGGAAAAATAATTGCTGACATTTTCATAAATATCTTGAGAACTCTTGCTTCTAGGGAGAAACATTTCACGTTCAAAGGGTGATAGGAAGCATTCAGTCTGTGGATTTCAGTTGGTTGGTTCGCTGGTTGGTGTCAGGAAATGTTAAGTCTAATTGGGATGACATTTCTTAGAGAACTCTGCTGGGATTCTCCTCTCCTCCCCAATTTAGAGCCAAACAAGCAAATGGGGAAAAAAAAAATGATCGGGGGAGTTAAAAGAGGAAGAGGTACTGTTACCCAAACTGGAAAGAGGTGCAAGGTCGAGAGGTGCAAGCTGGAGAATTCTGGGAACAGTCAAGTTGGGAATGTATCCAGTTGTGTGCGATGCCGGCGTATGACGTGCTCTGCCATCTGCAGGGGGTCCTGGTGTCTCTGGCTCCGTGTTTTACTGTGGCCGTGAAACCGCTATAGAAACGATGGATGGAAATTCACGCGGACACACAAGTGCTTCAGCAAGGTGCGACTTCTTGAAGCCTCTCCTGCCTCCTCTTCTACTTGTTTTTCTGTAGACTCCTTTGTTCCAGGAACTTGGTATCGATATTGACATCTCGCTGACCTCAGTGTATGCTTAGTAACCAGATTCTGATGGCAAGTGGCAGCGCTGGTCATGAGGCCACCGTGACACGATGCAGGGCTAGAAGCACATTCTAGATTCCCATGAAAACTGTCCAGATCCTGTATTTTGCTATAAAACCCCTCAGCCTTTTACCCCGGCTGGGCATGTCCTCTTGGAGGCATTAGCCTGCTCTAGCCTCCTGTGCCTGGCAAAAATAATAAATTTTCTTCTTTCTTTATACCCAAACTCTGTCTTCTTGTTACATATTTTGGCTTCGGAGCACAGAGGTCAGTTTTCAGCAACAGCTGCAATGCTTAAAATTGAGGTTCATCATATATGAACCCCCTTTGTGGTCTGGTGAATTGGGGGGGGGGGCTCCCAGCATTCCCACCATCTTGCTCTTTAAAAGAAACATTGAAGGGCACCTGGGTGGCTCAGTCGGTAAAGCATCTGCCTTTTTTGGCTCAGGTCATGATCCCAGGGTCCTGGGGTTAAGCCCCATGTAGGGCTTCCTGCTCAGCTGGGAGCCTGATTCTCTCTCTCCTCACTTTCTCTTTCTCTTGCTATTTCTGTCTCCCACTCTCAAACAAATAAATAAAATCTTAAAAAAATAATGTAAAAAAAAAAGTTTGACTGCAGTAGTTACACTGGCCATAGAAATGATTTCTTTGAATTCCCTCCCTTAGCTCCTTAATTCTTTTTCCTTCTTACAAAAGCAGGATATGCTCATCAAAGAAAAATACAAATAGACCAAGAGTATAAATAAATAATACCTATAATTCCATGCAACCAGGTGGCTTGGTATGTAGTATGTATCTTGCCATTCATAGTTTTGTTCACACACATACGAGTGCATACACACGCTTCTTTACAAAGATCATTCTTTTTTTTTTTTAGATTTGTTTATTTATTTATTTGACAGAGATCACAAGTAGACAGAGAGGCAGGCAGAGAGAGAGGGGGAAGCAGTCTCCCTGTTGAACAGAGAACCCGATGCAGGACTCGATCCCAGGACCCTGAGATTATGACCTGAGCCGAAGGCAGAGTCTTGACCTACTGAGCCACCCAGGCACCTCTAGATGAAAATTTTAAAGTGGATTTTCTAGGGTGAGGGGCACGTATACTTTGAAATTCTAAAACATGTATTCTGACAAAATTATTCTTTCCAAGATACCAACTACTGTTGTTCCTTCTTTCTGTTAATATAAATTTTGTGTAGATATTAAATTAAAAATCTCATTTTATGGTGATGTTTATATTTGTTTCATTAGTAATAAGGTTGAATAAATCATTGTCTTCATTGATTATTATAACATTACCAACTAGTAGCTCATGTGAGCTCCTAGTTCCTGTGTTTTTCTGTTAGAGTATTTAATTATTTGTTACTCAGTTTGAAAGACCCTTATATATCTGTGGTTAACATTTCATTGTGGGTGTGTTTGTTTGGCATTATGCTGTGCTAGACACTATTCTAGGCTTTTCTGCACATTATCTTCTTTGTTAAGCCTTATGACTTTTTTTTTTTTAAGATCTTATTTATTAGAGAGAGAGACAGTAAAAGAGGGAGCTTTACCCAAGCAGAGAGAGCTGGAGAGGGAGAAACAGGAGACCTACGTGGGGCTCGATCCCAAGACGCTGGGCTCATGACCTGAGCCAAAGGCAGATGCTTAACGACTGGGCCACAGAGGGACCCCATGACCATTTTTTAATCAAGGGAACAATGAGGTGGTAAAGCAATTAAAATTGTTTATTTGGGTGCTCGCTTCGGCAGCACATATACTAAAAGTGTTTATTTGGGATGTTAGGCATTGCAATCCAGCAGACACATTAGGAATTGAAATTGATAAGTACTCTAAATTGGGGGAGCGGAGGGCAGGTAGATGAAGGCAAGAACCACAAGGTTACAGTGGTTCATAAGTTATGTAGTAGGAATTATGATCTGTGCTGGCAGAGTTGAACGGACTAATACAGGATTGTTATATTATGTCTATTTCAGCCCGAAGTGGAGGGATGTGTTCCAGGAGGCTTCCCAGGTTAACTGACAAAAGTCCAAGGTCCACCAAGCATTGGGAGAATTGAAACAACAGCCTACTTCCCCAGTGTCTCCACACCCTGTCCTGGATGGCTCCTTACCTCCGTTTGGAAAACTCTTTCATGCTGTCTGTAAGGTAGGTACAATGATTATTGTATTTCCACTGGTTTTTGCTGGAGAAACTGAGGCAGCTTATGAAATTCATCCAAAAAGGTATGTGGTTTGTGCATTTAAGAGCTACCATGTCACCAACGAAATCTGGTTCTAAACCTCCTTGATACTCAGCCTTCAAAGGGAATTAATTAAAGATATTAACTATTTGTGTGTGTTCTAGTTACATCTGCATCCTTTTTATCTGCCCACAGAATATTTTTATTTTATGTAACCAAATCTATTAGTTGATTTCCTTTCTGTTTTGTGCTTTTGGTATCATAGGCAGGCTTCTTTTTTCCTAATAAAATATGCAATGCCATTTCTTTCATTCTTTGGTATTTGTTTCATATATGAATGCTTTTGTTGCATCCTGTTCTATTAATCTGCCTATTTCTTTGCTGGCGCCTTTTTTTTTTTTTTTTTGGTAGTTTAAAATACATTTTAACACTGATAAACAAATTGTATAAAGAAAACTTCTTAGAGAGTCTTCTTCCTTCTGCTGGTATGGTATCTTCAGGCATTTCTAAATATTCCTTGTATTTATTTTTAAGTCCTTAAATTGGTTCATTATTGTTTTGAAGCCAGTCTTTTCTTTTCCGTTGCATTTTTTATTGGTTCTCATTCCGATACTTTGGCGAGGGATGGGGGAGGTGCTGATCTCCTTTGTTCCAGTCATATGATTTAGCGGGAGCTGCCACGTTTTAATACACCCCACGGTCCAGCTGACCGGACGAGAGGTGGGCACCCCCCACCCGGCAGGGATAGCCAGTGTCTTTTCCCCTGTCTTGAAACTTGGGACCTAGAGAGCAAGTCTTTTTTGATGATAAGTCCCACTTCCCGGGGCTCTCATGGGAGGTCAGAAATGGGAGTTAGGAATACCATGTTTCAAACCAGGTGGAGGAACCCAAGTTCCAAGGCAAGACATGGAAGTTGGTGCACAGATCACGGCAAATAAGAGGTGGAGAGAGACCATCCAGGCTAGGAGACTAGTGGCCTGGGGCTCCTAGTCATTCTTGACTTTCCCTGACAGCTCATAGGACCGACCAGAGGACCAAAGCTCACCCGGGCTACAAATTATCTTTCCAGTAAATTCTCTTTCGCCTTTGTCTAGACTGATTTCAGTCGTTGGCCACCAAAGCAATCCTGAATGATACACTGGTTATTAGAGGAATGTAAATTGGCTATTGATTTTCATAGGTTTCTGTTAAAGTGACCAGACCAAAATATTGTGTTATATTCAAATTTTTTCATTTGGGTTTTTTGGATTTCTAAGAATTAATGCATTTTATTTGTGAATGATGAGAATTTTCCGTAATTCTAACATATATTTATATACATGCATATTTATATATAAATATATACATGTACATATGCAGAAATATTTCTTTCTGATGGTATTTATGAAGACTTCTGAATTGACTTTGACTAACAGGATTTCTGCCATCATGCTATTGATTTTAATAGAAGGTCTCTAGACTCCCGGAGTTAAGAGTGATATTTGCAGTTGTTTTCAGATAGATATAATGTATTCAATTAATTGAATTCTTATAGCTTTATGCTACAAAAAGCCAAGCTTTTAGAGAAGTTAGCAACATATTTTTCCATTAAGAAAATCTTTTTAGCAACTAAAAGTATGATTATATGTTTTAGAAAATCTCCTTTAATCCATTAATATAGTTAATTATGTTCATAGATTTTTTCCAGGGATTGATTCATTTTTGCAATTCTGGGGAAAGATTGTAGTGCTTTTCATTGTGTGTGATTTATTTACTCTGTGGCTAAGTTTGCTTTGCATATATTTCTCTTACTGGTTTCCCTATATATTCATAACTAAAAATTTGTCTAAAAATGGTTTTAAGGCAGTGTTTTTCAGATTTTGGTATCTAGATTATGCTAGCTCTCTGTTGGTTACTTGCTCTGGGACAATTAAAATGCCACTTGAATGATCTATCTCTTGATGTTAGCTAGAACTCGCTGGTGAACTGTCTGAACCCAGCATCATTGAGGATTCTTTAATATCATGAAACAAAAATTTTTTTTTTGATAGCTATTTGTGTTTTCAAACTTGGGTCAACCTTGGAACTTTAGTTTAGTGTGTTTTTTTTTTTTTAAGATTATACTTATAAGTAATCTCGACACCCAATGTGGGGCTTGAACTCACGAAACCCTGAGATCAAGAGTCACATGCTCTACCATCTCAGCCAGACAGATCCCCCGAAACTTTAGTTTTTGATGGAAAATATTTATTTCATTGAAATTATCACATTTATTAGTAAATGCATACATAGCAACTTATATTTTTCCTGTATCTGTGGCTTCAAGCCTCTTTCTCACGTACGATTTTATTTTAGGTTCCTTTTTTTTTTCTTGAAAAATTTTATCTTTAAGTAATGTCTATACCTGTTGTGGGGCTGGAACTCACAACCTTGAGATCAAGAGTTTCACACTCTACTGACTGAGCCAGCCAGATGCCCCTTATTTTAGATTCTTTTTTTTTTTTTTTTTTTTTAAGATTTTATTTATTTATTTGACAGAGAGAAATCACAAGTAGATGGAGAGGCAGGCAGAGAGAGAGAGAGAGGGAAGCAGGCTCCCTGCTGAGCAGAGAGCCCGATGCGGGCCTCGATCCCAGGACCCTGGGATCATGACCTGAGCCGAAGGCAGCGGCTTAACCCACTGAGCCACCCAGGCGCCCAAAAAACCTTATTTTAGATTCTTAATTTCACTAGAGCTGTGTTCATTTTATGGCTAGACCAATAAATCAGCTTTTGGATATATTAACCTATCCAGCTTTTATTTCTAATTCATGCATTTTACTTTTATTTTTATTAGTACCTCCCTAGTACTTATCTATATTTTGTTTCTTTTTATTAATTTCCTCTGTTGTATGCCTGGGTCATATATTTTCCATCTGTCTAGTTTATAATAAAATAATTTAAAGGTTTGAGTTTTCCCTGGAATTTGGCTTTGTTTATGCCCAATTTTAAAAAAAGATTTTATTTATTTATTTGACAGATAGTGAGAGAGGGAACGCAAGCAGGGGGAGTGGGAGAGGGAGAAGCAGGCTCCCCACTGAGCAGGGAGCCCAATGTGGGGCTCGATCCCAGGACCCTGGGATCATGACCTCTGAGTTGAAGGCAGACACTTCATGACTGAGCCACCCAGGAGCCCCTGCCCAATATGTTTTGATGTTTAATATTTACATTGTTATTTAACTCTTACGTCTTGACTTCCTCTTTAAATTAGGAATTAAAACAGTAGTTTAACTTTTTAATGTGGTTGAATTTTTCATTTAAATTTTTGTTTCTAACGTCTAGTTTTATTGTTGTAATGCCAGAGAATATGACATGGACTATTTGTTTTGGAGGGCATTTATTTGCATTCTCTTTGGTCTAAAATATGGTTAATAGTGCTAATTAATAAAAACGTGAATATCCATATCTTCATTTAGACTCACTAATTATATTGTTCATGCTTTCTCTGTGCTTTTTTGGGGGAGTTACTTAATCTTACAAAGACTTAGAGAGTTGAATCAGAATTTTCTACTTCTTTGTTGTTGTTGTTGGTGGTGTTTTCAAACATTACAAGTAATTTTAACTTTGTATAATGTTCAATCTGTCCCACCCCACACCACCTTATCACATCCACAAACATTTGAATCAATTGTGACTTCTCTGTCATTTATAAACTTTTTGGAGCCCTTTGTCAAGTATGATACAAATGTGGCCATTTGAACTGGCAACAGATAATCCATTGACAATCATGAGTAAGAGAGTTTCTGTGACAGAGCTTGGATGTGCCAGACATTGTAGGCTAAGTGTGGTGGGCTGCCTGGGCAGCTGCTGTGGGCAACTCTTTACACATATTTGTCTGTGAAAAGGATTCAAAGTGAGAATGAGATTGGATGAGGGACAGGTGTTCATGAGAGTTTTGAAATTAAAAAACAATTTTTTTTTTAAATGAGCGAGAATTAAGCATATATAAGTGATGATGGGGGGGAAAAAACCCAGGATAGAATGCAGTGTTGAAATCTCTGGTGAGAAGGGAGATCATGGATAGACCTATATCTTTGAAGAAAATGGTGAAAATGGGATCCAGATTATAAGTGGAGGGATTAACTTCTTGTAGGAGGAGAGACATCTCTCTTGTCCAGCTATTAGGAAGTGAACATGATGTTGAGGGATACTGGTAAGTTTGCAGGGGGGCTGGCAGGAAAGCCAGTTTTACAAAGTTTTTTTTAATGTCTTGAGTTGACAACATACATTTACAACTAATCCAAGACCACATTCTATTTTTTTTTAATGATTTATTTATTTATTTGAGCGGGGGTGAAGAGAGAATCCCAAGCAAACTCTCTGCTGAGCATGGGGCCTGACATGGAGCCTGATCCCACAACCCCAAGATCATGACCAGAGCTAAAATCAAGAGTTGGGTTCTTAACTGACTTAGATACCCAGACACCCCTCCATGTCCACTTTAAGTATAATAATATAATATAATATAATATAATACCTCTTCATGAGAGTTGAAGTACCATATAGTAACAAAATGTTCCTAAACTTTCTGTCCCTTATATCATTGCTGTCATTATATTTTCTTATACATAAGATAGAATCATTAACTATGTTGTTGCTATTGTTATTTTGAACAAACAACAAACTGTTACCTATTAGATAACTTAAGAAAAACAGAAGTTATTTTTTCCCTACACTTATTCCTTTTCCAGTGTTCTTTCTTTCTTTCTCTATAAGATCTGACTTTCTGAACTACAGGATTTCCCTTCTTTCTGAAAAACTTCTTGTAACATTTCATGCAAGGCAAGTCTACTGATGACCCATGCCCTCGGTTTTTGCTTGTCTGAATGAGTCTTTATTCCCCTTTTGCTTTTGAAAGATAATTTTGCAGCGTTACAGAATTCAAGGTTGGTGGGCTTTTTTCTCAACACTTTAAATATTTCATTCCACTCCCTTCTTGCTCTCATGGGTTCTGAGAAGTCAGATGTAATTCTTACATTTGTTCTGTCTGGATAAGGTGGTTTGTTTGTTTGTTCTAAGTCTGGGTTCTTTCAGGATTTTTTCCTTTATCTCATTTTCTGCTGTTTGAATATGATATACCTAGGTGTAGTTTATTGTTTATTTATTTATTTTGGCATTTATCTTGCTTGGTGCTCTCTTAGGTTCCTGGATCTACGATCTGGTGTTGACATTAATTTGGGGGGAATTTTCAGACATTTTTGCTTCATATATTGCTTCTGTGCTGTCCTCTCTTTTCTTTTCCTTCTGGTGTTCCCATTAGGTATGTGTTATACCTTTTTACAGCTGTCCTACAGTTCTTGGATATTCTCGAGCTGTGTTTTTTAACTTTTGGTGTGCCTAGTTTTTAGCTGATAGCTGGACACAATGTGTTGGCCGGGCAGCACTACGGCAAACAGACCTTTAATGATGTGGCAGTAAGGTACAGGGAGCAGAAGCGTTGTGTAATGCTGTGATTAGACCTCAGCTCTGTAGTGAGCTTGGGTCCCTGTCCTATGAATTTCACCAGTGCTTTTTCACTTTTGTTTTTTCCCTTTAGGTGAGACCGAATGGCCAAAGTGGGCTGGAATTCGGTATTTCCCTTTCTGCACATGGACGGATAGAGAGAGGTAGAATTGGGTCTACTCCTTCCACCTGGCCAGTGAGGCTCTGGAAAAAACGTCAGTAGTCAACGCTCTGGGAAGACAGTTTTCTTTCTCTCTCTCTCTCTCTCTCTTTTTAAAAATTTTTTATTTTTTTAATTTCAGTGTACCAGAATTCATTGTTTATGAACCACACCCAGTGCTCCATGCAATACGTGCCTTTCATAATACCCACCAACAGGCTCACCCAACTCCCCCCCCCCAAACCCTCAGTTTGTTTTTCAGAGTCCATAGTCTCTCATGGTTCACCTCCCCTTCCAATTTCCCTCAACTCCCTTCTCCTCTCCATCTCCCCATGTCCTCCGTGTTATTCCTTATGCTCCACAAATAAGTAAAACCCTATGATAATTGACTCTCTCTCTGCTTGACTTATTTCACTCAGCATAATCTCTTCCAGTCCCATCCATGCTGGTACAAAAGTTGGTTATTCATCCTTTCTGATGGAGGCATAATACTCCATAGTGTATATGGACTACATCTCCCTTATCCATTCATCCATTGAAGGCCATCTTGGTTCTTTCCACAGTTTGGCTATTGTGTCCATTGCTGCTATGAACAATGGGTACAGCTGACCCTTCTTTTCACTACATCTGTATCTTTGGGGTAAATACCCAGTAGTGTAATTGCAGGGTCCTAGGGAAGCTCTATTTGTAATTTCCTGAGGAATCTCCACACTGTTCTCCAAAGTGGCTGCACCAACTTGCATTCCCACCAACTGTGTAAGAGGGTTCCCCTTTCTCCACATCCTCTCCGACACACGTTGTTTCCTGTCTTGTTAATTTTGGCCATTCTAACTGGTGTAAGGTGGTATCTCAATGTGGTTTTGATTTGAATCTCCCTGATGGCTAGTGATGATGAATATTTTTTCATGTGTCTGATAGCTGGGAGGACAGTTTCTCTTGAAGGCAACCTTTGCTAGCTAGAACAGAATGCTCTGCAGTGTTTAAAAATGGTTACTTTTTCCCTTTTTTCTCTGATCTTCGTTGTAAGATGATGACCCCAGTTAGGCTCCTACAGGGTAATATTTAGAAAAGTGTGTGTGTTTGTGTGGGGGCGGGGCGCAGCATCTGGGTGGCTCGGTTGGTTAAGCATCTGCCTTCGACTGGGGTTGTGATCTCAGGGTCCTGGGCTTGAGCCCTATGCCAGGTTCCATGCCTAGTGGGGATCCTGCTTCTCTCTCTCCCTCTGCCTGCCACCACTTGCTCATGCTTGCTTTCTTTCTATAAAATAAATCAATAAATCTTAAAAATAAATAGATACAGATATAAATGTATACATGTGCAGATACATGTGTATGCATGCATATATCTACCCATATCAATCCATTTATGTACATATTATACATATATATTTTAATTAATTTTTTTCCTCTTTTGACTATAAAGCATTAAATGTTAAAGGTTTATTCTGTAATGAGCTATCATTGTAGTTAATAGCAAGTAATTGATCAAATAAGATGCACATACTGCAATTTAGATAAATAATTATTAATCATAAAAGCTAAAATTTTCTGACCTAAACTATGTCAGTCCAATCATTTGCCATTTGCTTTCTCAATTTCTGGGAGGCACAACAAAATACCTTTACTGAGACTGACCGAATGAAACAAATTTTACTTGTGACACGTGCAGGCATCTTTGGGGAAAGCTAACATTAGATGGGGCTGAACTGAGACAACCTTATGAAATCTGGAATCTCACATTTTCCTGTTTCCCCCTTCTAGCCTGTGAGCAGTGAGTGAGTTATTTCAAAATTAAACTTTTCACATTAGGTCAAAATACCTTTATAAATGACAGACTCCTGAGAACGTGTGTGCACACACAGATATTCTCAAGTTCATTCCATGGTTGAAAACAGTTGGATAGAATTGAGATAGTGTGCACAGTTTGAGAAGGAGGACGTATTTCAGGTGTTTTCTAAATGTTAGGGTGTCAGACAGCATGTTGGCGTACTTTGTCCATGCACCCTTTCATTAGAAGATGTTCTCTGTGCGAAGGAGGGGTTTAATCGACATGCACAAATCAATTACAAATGAAGAAGAGTTAGGGTCCCCAGTAAGTTAGCAGGTGGGGAGCCCGTCACCGGCGTAGTCATGGTAAAATGCTGTGTTGTATTCCAGTGATGCTGACACAAACCTGACAGGCATATTGTCCAAGTGAAGGCACAAGCAGGTGTTACAGAACACAGTGGCCAGAAGATCTGCCCCCAGGTAAAACCCAAACATGAATTTACAACCGCCTCTTGACCAAAGTGAATGAAATGATTTCTCCCATGAGTCTGAGCAGATAATGAAGACGAGATAAAATCCAGTCTTACTCCTGATCTATTTACTCCTTTTCCTCAATCTGCTGAAAGACGCCAGGTTTTCACTTCCTCCCTCTTGAAACGGTGAAAAATAGGCAGCTGATACTTTGTGTTTTTCCCGAGGACGGAAGGTGCAGAGAGGACGTGTAACCGACTGGGATGCTCCTGGTACCTGTGTGTCTGTGTGTAGCTCCCAAAGCATCCAGCAGTATGACAGGGAAAGACAGAAATGTGGATTTTTTAAATATAATTTTAAAGATTTTTTATAAACATAGAATGTATTATTAGCCCCAGGAGTACAGGTCTGTGAATTGCCAGGTTTACACACTTCACAGCACTCACCATAGCACATGCCTTCCCCAATGTCCATAACCCAACCAACCTCTCCCTACCCCCTTCCCCTTGGCAACCCTCAGTTTGTTTTGTGAGACTAAGAGTCTCTTATGGTTTGTCTCTGTCCCAATCCCATCTTGTTTCATTTATTCTTTTCCTACCCCCCAAACCCCCACATTGCATCTCTACTTCCTCGTATCAGGGAGATCATATGATAGTTGTTTTTCTCCAATTGATTTATTTCGCTCAGCATAATACCCTCTAGTTCCATCCAGGTCATTGCAAATGGCAAGATTTTGTTTCTTTTGATGGCTGCATAGTATCTCATTATATATATAAACACATTTTCTTTATCCATTCATCTGTTGATGGACATCTAGGTTCTTTCCATAGTCTGGCTATTGTGGACATTTGCTGCTATAAACATTCAGGTGCACGTGCCCCTTCGGAGCACCACATTTGTATCTTTAGGGCAAATACCCCGTAATACAATTGCTGGGTCATAGGATAGCTCTATTATCAACTTTTTGAGGAACCTCCGTGCTGTTTTCCAGAGTGGTTGCACCAACTTGCATTCCCACCAACAGTGTAGGAGGGTTCCCCTTTCTCCACATCCTCTCCAGCATCTGACATTTCCTGACTTGTTAATTTTAGCCATTCTGACTGGTGTGAGGTAATATCTCACTGTGGTTTTGATTTGTATTTCCCTGATGCCGAGTGATGTGGAGCAGTTTTTCATGTGTCTATTGGCCATCTGGATGTAGAATCATGGATTCTTGCCCTCGGTGTGTGGCATTGTTAAACTAAACTTCCACTGCCTTCAGCGTTTCACACAGTCTCACCAGACTCTCCCTAAGGAGTGACGTAACCATCGACAACAGAGGATAGGAGAGGTCCCGTCATCAAATAGCAGTGACCGTTCGTCCTGCTACCTGGTCCACAGTATATCTGACTGTAGACCGTCTCCATAAAGGCCAGAGTGTCATGCTTGGACTCCACCAGAAATAGTATAAATATGGCACATATCCCACAACGGAGTGTTTATTGTGGCTTGGTTAAGAGAAGTGTCTCGACGCCAACATCTTGAATGTTCCTTGGGATGAGTTCCCGCCCTAGGATGCTGTCACACTTTAAAATTCGGGGTGGGTGTGAAGTGTGTCTTTTATAAAGTGGGGAAGGTAATACTAAGAAGGAAAGCAATAGATCCTTTCAGCCCCCCTGCCACAGCACATTTTGGAGCAGGTCAGTTTCAGGAAAGAGTACCATTTTACAACAAGTGCTTTGTGTACCCGAATCCATTCTCTCAGGCTGCTGTAGCAAATTTCTGCAAGCCTGCTGGCATATATCAACTGAAACACATTCTCTTGTGGGCTTAGAGCAATCTAAATACATTCTCTCACAGTTCTGGAGGGAGGAGTGTGAAATGAATTTCCCTGGGCCCCAAAGCAAGGTGTGCACAAGGCTGAGTTCCCTCCAGAGGTTCTAGGAGAGAATCGACTTCTTTTCCAGCTTCTGGTGTCTTCTGACGGCTTCTGGTGTTCTTTGTTGTGGAGCATCACTCCAGTCTCTGCCTCTGTGGTCACACTGCCTCCTCCTCCCCCTCTTGTCCTTTGTCCCTCTGCCTCTGTTTTATAAGGACAGCCGTGACTGCATTTAGGGCCCATCTGAACAATCCGGGACATCCTCCCCAACTTGGGATCCTTAATCATACCTGCAAAGACCCTTTTCCTAGATCGGTACCATTTACAGGTTCCAGGGATTAGGACCTGATACCCGTGAGGGGTGTTGTTCTGTTTACTACTACACTTAGTAAATATTTCTCATTTGCTTTAAATTTAAAGCATTTTGGCTTCACTTTTAGCACAGAAATGGTGTATACCAAAAGAGGGTAACTAATGGTCTTGGTAATTTCTTAAATTCCAATAGTGGTGAATTATCTTGCATTCTGGAAAAATATTGGTCGGTCTTTATTTTAAAGCAGGTATGAATTTTGTGTGTGTATGTGTGTGTGTGTGTGTATGAAATATCCTGATGGCACATTGGCCAGTGCAGTATTGGGGTATTAGGTGTTCTTTATGGGTGCCTGGGTGGTACAGTTGGGTGAGTGACCAGCTCTTGGTTTCGGCTCAGGTTGTGATCTCAGGGTCGTGAGTCATACTCAGTGTGGAGTCGGCTTGAGATGATCTCTCTTCCTCTCTCTCCGTTCCTCCCATTGTGTGCTCTCTTTCTAGAATGAATAAATAAATCTTAAAAAAAAAAAACATTGATGCCCTTCAAAATTTTGGAGCACAAAGCCAAGTGAACCACCCAGTTGGAGGACAGGGTTCATCGAGTTGCTGTACCTTTTTCCAATTTCCATAAAAACTTGAACACTAAATTCTATCTCCTTGTGCCCAGTCTCCTTTATTTACTCTGTGATTCACTCCCTCCCTGATTGGGGAAACCTCAGGAAATACCAATGAGCCCAGCTGGCTTGGGACTGATGGCTAGTTCTTGTCTGCATTAATGCAACTGTAGATCCTGGACACCACTTGGCCCTGAATTTGGGGGATTCAGAGCTATTCACCCCAGAAAGCTCACATATCCCAAGGAACACCAAACTCTCCAAGAAAGATGATAAAAGCAAAATGAAAACATTGTTTGAGCAAGGAAGGGCCTCTGAGTAGCTCAGCAGGCCCACCATATACCAGATGGAGCATGGTGATGGTGTCTCAGCACATGGACAGGCCCAGAAGTAGCTATCAATGATCCATTCAGGTCCCTCGGAGTGCATGTGTTAAAGAACTTCCAGATGTCCTCAGAGGCCGACCCTGTCTTCTGTAATGTGGTCTCATCCACCATATGGTGCTGATTTGGTCGTTGTGATAGAGTGGTGTGGGATGAACCACGGGCTACTTATAGGCGCGCAAAGAGTTGGAGGGGGTTGTTTAAGGCCTCATCATTCATCAGGTTGGAGGTCCTGATGGCAAACCCTTCCTGATGCCGTAGGACGGGGAGATGTGTAAGGCACACTCATAAGAGCAGACTGTGGGTGAAGAATGTAAATTATTATTTCAGTGCCCTGGAATGACCCCAGGTGTTTTGGGATCTTTGCAAAGCGCTCAGTCCATGGCCAGAAGTCTGGGGCTAGCTGGAGTTGTGAGATGCCAAGTGGTGATTAGAATCTCATTCTGGACAGTCTTGTTTCGTGACCAAAAGCTGCTTGCTTCCCTTTGATTTAGCTGATGGCCACTCCCACGGCAGCGTTTCAGTGAGACTTAGAGAGTTGGGATCAAACGGAGTGGTTTGGAGAACATCTATTCCAACTCTGACATTTCCCGTGTCAGGGAATAAGTACTTCATCCCTGATTCACAGCTTCCAGCCCACACCTCCAGATTCCTAGTTCAGTACCCTTCCTAGTCCCTGTGGGTGGCCTCCCTGTCATGGCTGTCCACTTAAGCAACGTCCTCTTGCCTTGAAAGCCAAAGGCAAGTCTGTTCGCTGGAATGCTTGGATCAAGAGCTGTAGGCAGGTCGGGTCAGACGTGAGCATTGGGAGGAAAGCCCCGTGCTGAGCCACCAGGAACTGACATTGTGTCTGCTCTGTTAACTTTACCGTAACAGCTGTTCTCCTCAAATGTCACAGTCTGTTTTTTCAGGCAAGAAAAGTCAGGACAAAATTGAAGAGGGACCAAAGATAGCAAAGGAAAGTCTGAAAAAGAGTGACAATTTTACAGGGGCAAAGACAGCCAATGAAAAGCTGAAGGAGGGCTTCTTGAATTCTTTAAATGGGAGATTTGAGGCCGTTTGGAATTAAAATACTATGTGTGGGGGCGCCTGGGTGACAAGCGTCTGACTCTTGTTTTCAGCTCATGTCATGGTCTCAGGGTCGTGAGATCGAGCCCCACTTTGGGCTCCACGCTCAGCAGGGAGCCTGCTTGAGATCCTCTCTCTCTCTGTTCCTCCACCCATGCCCCTGCTCACACTCTTTCTCTCTCTTTCAAAATAAATGAAATTTTAAAGATATTAAAAAAATAGAGTAGGACATGTGCTTTGTTTATACCCATGCAAACATGCAAAACATAATCACGGCTCATGTGCAACTCAGAGATGACCTATGCAACAAGAAGCGGGGGCCTTGGCATCGTGGAATAGAGATGATTTGGCCAATAGGAGGGTACACTGGGGCTTGATCGTCCCTGATTATTGCCTCCTTCCTGGTTGCCAGCCATCAAAGACTGGAAATAAAGTTCTGACGCATCTGCCTGCCTGCAGGCACATATTCCTCTAGCCTTTTTTTTTTTTTTTAACATTTCTACCAAAAGTAATGTTCTCTGTACATCAGTCTTCCCCCTCAAAAGCCTTCAGCAGCTTCCTGTTGCCTGTTGACTAATGACCAAACTTGGTCTTTCGGCTTCCGTCTAGGCCGAGCACCAACATTGACGAGTAGGTTGCAATTAGCACACCAACCTTGATGGCTTTTGTCCTCTCTGCCCAGAGCCTTGTGTGGAAGAGGCCGCTGAAGGCACATCTGAATTCAGTGAGAAGGCGTGTGGTGGTGGATCGGGGACGCCTGCCATGACTGTGGTGTCAGGAGTGGAGGTCTAAGGCCACATACTTCCTCTTCCTGCCAGACGCCATCCAGGCCTCGCTGTCCTTCCGTTTCTCAGTGCAGTAGCCAGGTCTCTTCTCCAGCGACTCCAGCTTGTCTTGGGTTCCGTGGTGGAGGATGTAACCACGTCTTCCTCATGAGATTGTCCGCTATTTAGGAATAATCAGTCTAGTTCACCTCTTAAAGACTTCTGTGTCCGTCCCCTTCATGCCATCTACAGTGCTGGGCCTTAGTTCAGAACCCCCATTCTCACCTGGCCTATTTCATTGTCCTCCGTTTGGATCCTCATTTTATTGGGTTTCAGACCTTTGGTGCGTCCCATTTCAGCCCATGTTCAGGCCTCAGTTTGGCTTAGAAGGCCCCTCATGCTTTGGCCAGTGCTCACCTTTACAGCCTCTTCTCTGCCACACCTTCAAACACAGCCCGTGATTCAGGTCAACTGTAATGTTATTTCAGGCTCCTTGAGGCTAGGGTCTGCGTCTTACTCCTCTTTGTACCCGCATCACCTGTTTTGTTGCTTACAACGTCATAGATACTCAGTCAGTAAGTAGATTAATGAATAAATAAGTCGTGAGCATCTGAGTGTTAGAAGTCCTGTTGGGAGTATAAGAAGTGCTGAATGCATTCTAGAACCTCTGAGAGGTGGGAGTGGACCGGTAACTGGAGAACTGGGTCCCCACAGAGACCCACTCACCAAGTATGAACTGAAGTTCTTTTTTTTTTTTTTAAGATTTTTATGTACATATGTATGTATGTATGTATGTATGTATTTAGAGCACATGAGCAGAAGGAGTTGGGCAGAGGGAGACAGAGAGAGAATCCACACTGAGCATAGAGTCCTCAATCTCATTGCCCTGAGGTCATGACCTCAGCCAAAATCAAGAGTCGGATGCTCACTGACTGAGCCACCCAGGCGCCCGGAACTGAAGTTCAGTATAAGCCAGATTCAGATCTGGCTGCCTAAGGAGCAGCTCTAACCTCTGGGAGGAAGGCTCAGCTCTCAGACCTTTGTAAGGCCACCTTCTTCCCTTCATCCAGGTCTCAGCTCAGATGTCCCCTCCCTCCACCCATTGCACGACCCTATTTATTTTCTTCAAGGAAATGTATCCATGTATCTTGTATTTTTGACCATGGATCTGTTTTTCATCTTTCGCAACAGTACGTATATAAACCATGTTTTTTTGTGTGTGTTTATTATGGTGTCCTTGGCTCCCAAAACACTGGTATTTCCAGTTTGCTGAACCATTGCATCAGTGAGTTCTCAGTACTGGTATCCACTCAGATAGCAGAGAGGGGCAAATGGAGTGATCTGGATGGTGGCTGACAATGGGGTGGGTAGCAAGAGAATGAGAACCAAGGGAATTGGTTAGGGCATGCTTGCACCTCGCCTCAGGGAAGAGGGCTGGCAGTAATTAAGGCAACCACCTACCAGTTTTGAAGTTTGGGAAGGGTGAGGATGCTATGAGAGAAGCAGTGGGTTAGCAACTGCTTAGGGGCCAGGGGTTAATCTGGGGGTATCAGATTCTGAGTTGGGTTGGTAGCCTAGAAGAATACCAGGGATGGATCCTGGCTCTGGTTGACTTCTAAAATCCATGAGACCAAAGAGGGGACTTTAAAGTGGGTGAGCCTATTGTATATGTCTTGATGTTGGTCTTGAGTTGGGAATTGGGGAAAGTCTAAGTCCACCAGTGGGGCCATGTGTATGCAAGCTTCAGGACTTGGGGAAGGTTTAGGAAGGAGAACAATATTGAGGAAATGAGGTTCAAGAAAGTCAGTTAGTTGCCTTTGAAGTCCTACTGTATGCCAGACACTGTACCTGGTTGCCTACTCGAGCCATTTAATCCAATCCAACCCTAGAAGGTAGTTATTATCAGCTGCATTTTATAGGTGAAGAAAGTAGGTCCCAGGAACCGTTCAAAGATTACACATGTGATGGAGAAGCCAGGGTTTTAAACTCAGGCCTAGATGATTCCCTAATCCAGGTGTGTTCCCATTCTGCTACAATAGTTTTCTGTAGAGCAGTGGTTCCAGCCCTTTCTGTTGTGTGATAAATGTGATGGTCAGTCATACAGTGATATGCTTCTTTATGAATATCAATGCTTTTGAGGTGTCATCTGTAACCTTCTGTCTTTCCTTCCCATTCAGAAAGGCATTTCAGACTGTGTTATCATGGGAATGACCTGAAGTTCGGGTTCAGGAAGTAAATGACCATTAGATTTACAATCTTCAATAAAAACTGATTGTGAGACACCAGGATGGGGTGGGCCAAGGGTGCCAAGGGTGGAACTGGGATGTTTTATTTGTTCAGATTATCTTGGGTCCCTCCTATCTGGTATGGGGTTAAATTTTCAGAAGGAGCTTGGAAGATGCATTTTGCTGTCATTAAAAATCTATTTTAAGAAGGTTCAGTGAGAAGGACAATCCATGTGAATTTGGAATTTATGAATCAATGAGTGGGAAATTAGCTAGACTGAATCCATAGTTTGGAAGATTAGTGGAGAAAAGCTCCTTTTTGATAAATGGGAATATATCCTATGGAATTAGAAAAAAATCCCAGATTAGTCTTGATGTAAAAATGTAAAAACAAAATTTATCAACTCTCCAAATCTAAATCAGACCAAGTGTAGCTGATGTGACTTGGACTCGAGTTCTTTGTGCAAAATTCTGGACATCTGTTGACTTTGTATATGGCACACCCAAAAATGTGATGGCTGCTTAATTCGCTTCCTAGGATTGCCGTAACACATTCTTAAAAACTTGGGGATTTCAAATGACAGAAGTTTATTCTCTCATGCTCTGGAGGCCAGAGGTCTAAAATCAAGCTGTCAGCAGAGCTGTGCTTCCTATGAAGGCTCTTGGGGAAAAGTCTTCCTTGCATGTTCTAGATTCTGGTGGTTCTAGACAGTTCTTGGTGTATGACTACCTAACCCCAATCTTTGCATACATCTTCATGTGGCATTTGCCTCTGTGTCTGTCTTCTCATTTCCTGACTGTCATTGGACTTAGGGCCACTTGGATCATCTAGGATTATTTCCATCTCAAAACACTTGATTGTGTCTGCCAAGATGCATTTTCCAATTCAACTCCCATTCATGTGTTCTGGGGCTTAAGAGGTAGATGTGTCTTTTGTGGGGCCACCATTCTGCTCACTGTGGTCATGTTCCACCATGAAAGACTCCATCATGTTCCCCCATGGAAGTGGGGGAGGACTCACAAGACACTGTTGTACAAGAAGCACTGACTTTTTTTTTTTTTTTCAAAGCCAAGCGCACAGAGAAGAAAGTAGTACATGCTGCAAGTGGGCTTCAAGACCAATTAGATGATTGCATCCACCTGGAAGTAGAGTTCCACCAAGATAGTGAAGCATCTTCTGGAGGACTTCTTGAAAGGCTTGGGGGAAGGTAAGAAGGGCTTGACCTCTAGGAAAAGAGCAAGCCAATAAAATGTTATTCTGGAAGGCAGTGCTGACTCCTAACCCACGATGCCCCCTTCCTCTGCCTGGCTCCTTTGTGGCATCTAGAGAAGCCAGTCACCTGTGCCCCAGGGGTCGCCAAGGGACTCAGTTATGGCCAACTACACACAGGCTCAGAATCGCCAGCTTGTTATGCGAAAACCAGAAATCCTTACTTATTTAAGCCAGTGTTCGTTGGGCCAGAGTTCTGGTACTTGTCCTTGAAAATATTCTGTATCAACAGAGTCACTTTGCTTGAAGAATTCAGTCCTTTTTTTCTAAACAAGAAAAATCCTCTCAGTACATTATGACTTCCAGGCTTAGGTGAGAAACCACAGAATGGAAGTGTTTCACTCTGACTCAGGATGACTATAAGGTGAATATTGGATTTGGCCACCTGGATTTGCTGATCTCTTGTAGACCTTCCCAGTGTCAAGGTCCTGGTCATTTTCTCATGAGAGGAGCTCTTTGGCAGCACACTCGTGAATGGGGGCAAACTAGCCCCTACCAACGTTGGCAGAGGGAGCTCTGCCAGAGAGCTGTGCTTATTAGAGCTGCTGTCATTATTCAACGTATATTTTAAGTAGCCCGTTGTTTAAAGATGCTAAGACAAAAGGACTCACCTGGGAGGAAGAGTTGCCTTCACCCCAGTCTTGGGAATGACCCTTGAGTCATTTTACCCAGCTCTCGAGGGACAATCGCATTTACCTAATTTTTATATGATCTTAAGTCTTTTCCACTGAGTATTCTGCCCTCCATTAATTTTATTCGCACACTGGAATTTCCCCATCTATGTGGTTTTAATTATATAAGTATTATATGAATGCCTTTCTCATTGTAAAATATAATCAGTAGTACAGATAAAATAAAGAAGAGCATTCGCTATCCTCCTCCACTCCTGGGAACCAGAGGTAATGGCTCATGACATTATAGACACTTCTAGATTTGCATTTCTGTGTCTATAAATATAGTGTAAAGAAAATTGTATTTTCATTTTGGGGTGTTGCATATATGCACTGAATATAAATGATGTCAAATGCATAAGTATGTACAGTTCTGACATGTCTTGTGAACCTCCCCAATCTGTCATATGAATTGTTACCTTTATTAACAGTATTATTTTTGAATAGTTTTACCTAATGTGGTGTTTTAAAAATTTGGTCACAAACTCTTCCACAAACTCTTCTTCTGCTTTTTTTTTTTTTTTTAAGATTTTATTTATTTATTTGAGACAGAAAGCAGGAGTGGTAGGGAGGGGCAGAGCGAGAAGGAGAAGCAGACTCCACTGGGCAGGGAGCCTGACTTGGGGCTCCATCCCAGGACCCTGAGATCATGACCTGAGCTGAAGGCTCAGATTTTATTTATTTATTTGACAGAGAGAGATCACAAGGAGTCAGAGAGGCAGACAGACAGAGAGAGAGAGAGAGGGGAAGCAGGCTCCCTGCTGAGCAGAGAGCCCAATGTGGGGCTCATCCCAGGACCCTGAGATCATGACCTGAGCTGAAGGCAGAGGCTTTAACCCACTGAGCCACCCAGGCTCTCCTATAGCTTTTTTTTGTTTGTTTTTAAATGCAGGCCATTATGTTATTTATAAATGAGCAGATTTGTGCTCTTTCTTTTTCTTTCTTGATTGTTCTTTTTGCATGGTCAGGGACCCTCTGAGAAATGTTGAACAGCAGCAATAATAAAGGACATTTTGCCCTATTTCTGATGTCAGTGGGAATGCCTCTAATATTTCACATTAAAATCGTACTTCCGGGGCGCCTGGGTGGCTCAGTGGGTTAAGCCGCTGCCTTCGGCTCAGGTCATGATCTCAGGGTCCTGGGATCGAGTCCCGCATCGGGCTCTCTGCTCAGCGGAGAGCCTGCTTCCCTCTCTCTCTCTCTGCCTGCCTCTCCATCTACTTGTGATTTCTCTCTGTCAAACAAATAAATAAAATCTTTAAAAAAAAAAATCGTACTTCCTCCTCATTTCAAAAAGAAACTGCTTTTCAGATAAAAGAAGTGCCTCTGAAATGGAATGGAGATTTACTTTATGTCAGGTACCAATTCTCAATTTTATTAAATGTTAAACTGAAATATTGATTATGAGGCTAATACCTTTTAAAAATGTGAACCATCTTTTTATTCCTCCATATCCCCAAGCAATCCCCCATGATAATACATACGTCCTCAGTTTTTGTAAAGATATAGAGCAAAAAGCTGGATAATGTCTGGAAAATTATTGTTGAGTTGGGAGCAGGAGGGACACCTCTGATTTTTGATCCAGACACAAGGGTGTGAGGAAAAAGGAAGCTCCCATGCATTGGGTTGGGAGTGTCCCCTCAAACAATTTTGATGAATGGTAGTGAGAAAATATATGTCAAATTTATGAATGTAATTACCTATCAACTAAACAGATTCTGTCCTATGAATGTATCCTCTAGACACACTCTCAAATGCCTGATGTAACCCATATGCAAGATTATTCATTTCCACATAGTAGTAAGAGCAAAAGGTCAGAAAATAAATGAAACAGCCATCAAATGAGACCGGTTAAATAAATTATGGTAACATTTACAGGATGGAATGCAGTACCGTCATAAGAACAAGGAGAAACCTTCTCCATTCACACAAGTGGAAAAACTGCCAAGTTCTAGCGTGAAACCCAGAAGGCTGTTTTAGAACAGAATGCCTGGTGTGCTAGCATCTGTAAACGGAAAAGGGTTGGGGGGAATCCGTACATGTTTGCTCTTCCTTCAAAACAGATTTGGAATTCAACTCTGTTCACCGCCCTCACTGCCACCACTCAGGTCCAAACTGCCCCCATCTCTCACAGGGCTGGTTGAGACCAGTTCTGAACGGGTCACGGCCTCTTTCCTTGCTCCTTGGATTTCTACATAGGGTTGTTTTTCTTAGAGAAAGGGTAAGATGATGTACCTTTTCTGCATTTCAAAGATTCCCCAACTTCTTTTAAGTTTTTATTTTATTTTATTTATTTATTTGACAGAGAGAGATCACAAGTAGGCAGAGAGGCAGGCAGAGAGAGAGGAGGAAGCAGGCTCCCTGCTGAGCAGAGAGCCTGATGCGGGACTCGATCCCAGGACCCTGAGATCATGACCTGAGCCTAAGGCAGTGGCTTCACCCACTGAGCCACCCAGGCGCCCCGATTCCCCAACTTCTTAAGAGTACAAACCAGAGTCCCTAGGATGACCTACAGGACCATGGCTCCCACGAACCCCTCCTCTTGCTCTGGGCTCCAGCCATCCTGGTCTTCCCAGAATCCCAAAATCTATATTCTAGGCTTTTAATATTTTATTTTTAAATTTTTCTTTTTAATTTTATATTGCTATGTTAGTCACCCTAGAGTACATCATTAGTTTTTGATGTCGTGTTCCATGATTCATTGTTTGCATATAAGACCCAGCGCTCCATGTAATCCATGCCCTCCTTAATGCCCATCAATGGGCTCAACCCTCCCTCCACCCCCTTCCCCTCTGAAACCCTCAGTTTTTTCATGGAGTCCATAGTCTCTCATGGTTTGTCTCCCTCTCTGACTACCCCTCTTCATTTCCCCCTTCCTTCTCCTAATGTCCTCCATGCTATTCCTTATGTTCCACATATAAGTGAAACCATATGATAACTGTCTTTCTCTGCTTGACTTATTTCACTCAGCACAATCTCCTCCAGTCCCATCCATGCCGATGCAAGTGGTGGGCATTCATCCTTTCTGATGGCTGTGTAATATTCTGTTGTGTATATGGATCCCATCTTCTTTATCCATTCATCTGTTGAAGGGTATCTTGGCTAATTCCATAGTTTGGCTCTTGTGGACATGCTGCTATGGACCTTGGGGTGCCTGTGCCTCTTCTCTTCACTGTATCTTTGGGATAAATACCCAGTAGTGCAATTTCTGGGTCATAGGGTAGTTCTGTTTCTTTTGAGGAACCTCCATACTGTTTCCCAACGTGGCTGCACCAACTTGCATTCCCACCAACAAGTGTAAGAGGGTTCCAGGCTTTTCTGTTTGTTGTTCCTTCCTGGACAGGCCTTCGCAGCAGCATAGCTGGCTCTCCTGGTTCCTTCAAATCTTGGCTAAAAAGTCATTTTCTTTTAAAGATTTTATTTATTTATTTGACAGAAAGAGATTACAAGTAGGCAGAAGCAGGCAGAGAGAGAGGAGGAAGCAGGCTCCCTGCTAAGCTAAGAGCCCGATGTGGGGCTCGATCCCAGGACCCTGGGATCATGACCTGAGCTGAAGGCAGAGGCTTTAACCCACTGGGCCACTTTGGCACCCCTAAAAAGCCATTTTCTCAGTAAGTTCTACTTTGACCTGCATTTCTAGTATTTCAAACCCTTCCCATAGCAGAGTTTCATACCCAGCTTTTCTGCTTTATTGTTTTTTCTTCATCATTATTTATGTCTCTCCCTTTTTTAAAAAAAATCTTGTAATTTTTAAATCTATTTATTTATTTTCCTGGCTCCCCTCCTGGAATTAAAACTCTAGGAGGGCAAAATCCATTTGAGGAAAGCTTTTTGTTTATGAAAACCTTTGGTACCTTCTTATAGTAGGTGCTCCATGTTTTTGAATGAGTAAGTGACTCAGTGAATATAATTAAAGTAGTTCTGGAAGAATGCCTCAGAAACTGATAACATGACAAACATTGACTTTGGGAAAGGGAGCTGGGTGGCCAAGGTTACATGGGGGACTTTTCATGGTCCGTTCTTTTGTAATATATTTAAAAATTTGATGATTTACCTGTTAAAATATACATAAATTAATCCATCATTTAAAAACTATTACTTTAATTGGCAGTCTGCCATTACTGAAGCAGTAGTGAGCCTTCCTGGTTTATAAAATCTTTGTGTCGCCAGTCCAATTATGAATAATGTTCTTTGATTCTAGTTTTAATTTACCTTTCTATAATTAGTGAAGTTAAGGATATATGAATATATTTCAGTCACATGTATGTCCCGTGCACTGAGCACACATACTTTACTCATTTTTTTCTATTAGGGGGTTGTCTTTCCATATTGATTTGGGAGAAATTTATAACATTAGCGACAGGAGTTGTAAATGTGTTTTTCCATCTGTTGTCTCTTGACTTCCTTTTTTTTTTTAATGCAATAATTCATGATTGCAGGTAGTTCAATTTATCACTTTTTTTCTGTAAAAGTTAATTTTTTTCCTTGAACAATTTAAATACAATTGCAGTTTTCTGTCCTTTAAAGATTTGAAATCTTTATGCCATGAAACCAATTGTGTTTGGGTATTTTGTGGAGTGGAGTTCTTGACAGCTCTGTTTCTTCTACTATAATTGATGTGTTATTGATGTGTTTGGACTTCTCCTATCTTCTGGTGTCAATTTTAATAAATCATACTTTCCTAGGAATGCATTTATTTTATTCAAGCTTTCAGGTTTATTTTCACAAAGCAGAAGAAAATAGTTACTTGTCTTTTTAAAAATTTCTCTGTATTTGTGGTTGTTTCCTATTATTTCTTATGTTGTTATTTGAGCTTGTTTTTGATTTTAAGGATGAAAGTTAATTTATTTTCTATTTTCTATTTCAAAGAACCAGATCTTGGAATAATTTATTAATTATTCCATTTTCTGTACTGTAATTCATTTGTTTCTTTTTTTCATCTTAATTTATCCCTTTTTGTTTTATTCGGTTTTTGGTGGTGGTTTTCTGATTTCTTTAGTTGAACGCCTAATTCACACATTGTTATTTTTTTCATTTAAAACAGGTATTGAAGACTTATCAGCTTTTTTCTAAGCCCTGCTTTTGCTGTATTTCATGGAGTCTAATGTGTAAAATTTTCATTGTTCATTTTTGAAGTTCTACAGATTGTTAGTTTTCCTCATTGACTTAAGAGTTGATGAGAAAGTATTTTAAAATTTTTAAGATTTTAGGGCTTTTGTTTTTTAGTTTGATATTAATTTGCACATCTTGTCTTTTTGAAATGTATTGATATTTTCTTTTTTTTTTTTTAAAGATTATTTATTTATTTATTTGACAGAGAGAGATCACAAGTTGGCAGAGAGGCAGGCAGAGAGAGAGAGAGAGAGAGGAGGAAGCAGGCTCCCTGCTGAGCAGAGAGCCTGATGTGGGACTCGATCCCAGGACCCTGAGATCATGACCTGAGCCAAAGGCAGCGGCTCAACCCACTGAGCCACCCAGGTGCCCTGTATTGATATTTTCTTATGGCTTAATAACATGGACCGACTAAATTTTAAAATAGTCTTTTCTTCATCTTCTTTCTTCTTATTTATTATGATCAGTCAATTTTTTCTTTTATGGACAGAAATACATGAATTAAAACATCCTTCTCCTAAAGTATTTCTATGTATTTCCCATAATGCCTCCCATGGTTTTTGCTTTGTGGACATAAATATCATTAAGAGTTATTTCTAACCTTCCTTTACTTCCACTGCCAATTCATTATAACCAATTTTTCTGGATCATGTTTCTGCTGTCTTATATCTGGAACATTTGTTTTGTGACCCAACCCAAATGTCTTTTTTCTTAAAAAAAAAAAAAAAAAAATTATTGGTGAGAAAGAATGCGGGTGGGTGGAGAGAATCTGAAGCAGACTTCATGCTGAGCACAGAGCCCTACACAGGGCTTGATCCCAGGACCTCAAGATCACGACCTGAGCCAAAACCAAGAGTTGGACGCTTGACCAACTCAGGCACCTCCCAAATGTCTTTTTTTCTATTGATGAATGCATTTAGTACATTTTATTTAATGATGCGATAGAGTTTTTGTTTTAGTTACATTATATACTTCATGATATATTTTCTGGTTTTGTAGCTTTATAAATCTACCATTATGTGGTCTGTTTCTTTTGTTCTGTGGGTGATTTTACCAGACAATAGAAAGATATGAATATTTGTTCTACTAGTTACTTTTAAAAAGTACAATTTTTGTAATCTCTGTATGCCTATATTTTTTAAAGACAATTTCTCTTAAATTCCTGCTTTGGGAATGAGGAACTTTCTCTCCACTCATACATCACTTGATTTTTGATTAATTATAACAAATGGTGTTTGCCGCAGAAGCTATCTGTGTTCAGGAGTATAGAAATTGAAGTGACAGAAGGCATAATACATAAACTCATTTAATCTTCATAAACAATGTTAACCCCATTTTATAGATGAGCATGCAGGATCAATAAAAGTTAGAGTCAGGCGCCTGGGTGGCTCAGTGGGTTAAGCCACTGCCTTCGGCTTGGGTCATGATTTCAGGGTCCTGGGATCGAGCCCCGCATCGGGCTCTCTGCTCGGTGGGGAGTCTGCTTTCCCCTCTCTCTCTGCTTACTTGTGATCTCCCTCTCTGTCAAATAAATAAAATCTTTAAAAAAAATAAATAAAAGTTAGAGTGATATATATGTTTAACAAAGAACTCATCAGAATACTACACCCTACAAATAAAAAATGAAAACCAAACTACCAATTAAAAATGGGCAAAAGATTCAGTCTGGTGCTGTACCAAAGAAGGGATCTGAATTGCCAAAAAGCAGATGAAACATTGTTGCTCAACATCATTATTCATCAAAGAAATGCAAATTAAGACCCAAATGAGATATCACTACCTGCCACTCCCACGGGAATAGTTAAAATGTAAAAATCCGACAAGACCAAACACTGTCAAGGATGTTGATCAACAAGCTCTCGTACATTCCCATTAAGAGACTAAAGCAATTCAGCCACTTTAGAAAACTGTTTAGCCATTTTCGTTTACAGTGAAACATCTTCCTGCCCTACCTGATCCAGCAATTCCAGCCCCAGAGCAATCAGTGTGTACATTCCCACAGGTACTTGTACCAGAACAGTGCAGAGCAGCTCGACTGCAGTGGCTCAGACTTCCAGCAGTCCACATGTCCATCACCAGGAGAACAGATGAATATAACACAAACTGTGATGTATTTGGACAAAGAACACTACTCACCAATAAAAAGAACCAACTATGGTTACATGCAGTATCACGGATGAACCTCAGTCATTCTACTGTTTGCAAAAAGCCCAAGCACGAAGGAGTGTGTTGTGTGATGCCAGAAGAAGGCATGACCAATCTGCCAGGATCAGCATCAGCATAGTAGTTACTAGGGAGAAATGACCAACAGGACTCAAGGAGCTTTCTGGGGAGATGGAAATGTTTTCTACCTCGCTCTGTACAGTGGTATTACAAGCATTATACCATTTGCAAATTATCGCAATTGCAAAAAAAAAAAAACAAAAAAAAAACCTAAAGGAGAAAAGAAAGTATCAAGTGTGAGTCCCAAGCTTATGGAACTACTGGTAAACCTTGGGTTCTACCCCCTCCCTTTACGTCATTCAGCTTCCCAGTGATCATCTCAGGTGGTAGGAACCATCACCTGGCACTGTTCATGGATGTCACGGCACCATAAATCCATCTAACCTAGCCGCACATCCCTGCTTCCTGGTCCTCAAGGAGACCGAGGCTCATGGTGGAGGTCGTCCAAGCGTATCACCGCTGAGCTGCTGACCTCCTTCGCAGGCAGGGGGACAGAGTGGCACATCGAAAAGTCACTGCAATGCACTTTGCCTAGAATTAAGTGCTAAGGAATAATAATGGAGCTTTTATGCTATGTGCGTGTTTTCCTTTCCATTAAATCTCAGATATGCTGTTTGCTTTAGGATCCTTAGTTCAGGCTGCTTTGAAATCCATAGGGGGAAAGAAACCCTCCATTAAGTTCAGCAGCCCAGCCCAGCAATGCAGCAGTGCTCCTATTTGGTTTTCCTTCTGTAAATATTTGTGCTCTCTCAGGCTAAGGAGTGGCCTGAGCTAGAGACTAAAATATCCCCATTTATAAATCCTCCAGGTGCAGCAGGGAAAGCTGACCTTTCACCCTGCCCCTGCAATGACCTCAACCCCGCTCATGTGGACCACCCTCCAGGCTGCCCCTGATGCAGACCCGTGATTACCTCTCCAGGTTGACTGCTGAATAGTGGGAGACGAGGAACCTGAAATTAAAGGGTGATTGCAACGCAGTTTTTTAATCGGATGGTGAAGGTTATTTGGGTTTTGTTGTTGCCTTTAAGCTTGTCAATGAGAAGACGAAAACCAGTATCGATGACAGCGACGTCCAGTTTGTCCCGAAATGGAAGCTGATTTATTATAGAAATGGAACAAGACAAATGGGAGAGTGAGAGATGTAAAAAGACCGATAATAGAAGGAAAATTGCAAAAATCTCGAAGTGTTGTCTCTCACTCTATTTGGTCCATTCACTTGGGTTTTTGAATTTCAGCTTTTTGCCAGAGAATCATCACATGACGCTTAATCCGAAATAATAAGGCACAATGAGGCTGTTGGACCTGGTTGCTTAATTCTCTTCAACTGCTAATTCCAATTTACAGCTCAAGGAATTTTGTTCATTCATTCTGTCAACTTTTATTAAACTGAACAATATTTAGTTTATTCATTTATTTTTGAGACTTTGAATTTTCTATCTTTATACATTCACTTCCTCTTTCATTTCCCTAAATTCTGACCATTCTCATTCATATCAAAGCCTCAAGAACCCATGCATTTCTAAGTTATCTCTTACATACGTTGCCCTGTTTAATGTATGAGACCATGAGGAGGAAAAGATGAAGTAATCTTGATAAAAGCATATGAAAAAACTCTTCATGCTTTAATACATTGCAAAGTGCACCCTGAGTTTAGACTTCCGTTGGAAAAGAAAAGCATGAAAGAAGTTAATTAATCTTTGTAACTTTCATAATAACCTTATAGAAATTGAAACAAAAAATAGAGAATGGGGACTAATGGTGAGGTCAGAACTTTTTCTAGTAAGAAAAATACCATTGCTGAATTTAAAAATGCAGTGAAATTTATAAACACTCGATGAGGGTCATAAGCAACACATAGAATGCTAAACTACCTCGTCGCCTTCTGGACTTGATAGAAATTCTCAAAAAATTCCAAAGAGGAATACAGGACACCATTTCTGACCATTTTGCGATCCAACTGGAAATTAGTAGTAAGAGGGGAAGATGAACACGGGACAAAATCAAAATACATAGAAATTTAAAATCAGTTCTGTAACTAGAATGAGAAAGCAAAAATTGCAGTGGTAGAGTTTTATCAAGGAACATTTTTGGCAACCATCTCTTTCTCTGGACAAGAGTGTGGGGAAGGGGAAGTGGGTGACACGTGTGACGCTTTGCTCCTTTGTCCTGTCTAGTTCTCCCAGTGGCAGGAAGGGTATAACCTATTCCATTTTCTTCTGCAAGCTAGGATCATTGCTATTAGACATCCTGCAGCCTATCATTTGATATGATAAGAGAGGGGAAGAAGGACACTAGACAAGCTCTTCTCAAGATAGACATGGGTCTTGCTGTAAAACCTTACCCTTCCGTGCTGGAAGCTGAATGTTCATTGCTTCAGTCTTTTCATTTGAATTTATTTTACAACAGTTCCCGATGACCTCTCAGGCAGGTGGGTTGCTCCGATAAGACTGGGGTGAATGTGATGCCTTAGAAAGGCAAAATGAGAAAGCCTACTACTACATTTTAAAATATTACTATTATGCTTCATTACTGAACAAAAAGAGTCGACTTACATTCAGCATTCAACAGAAGAAACTAGAAAAACAACAATAAAGTGAGTAAAGCGAGGAGTCAGGAGAAAGGGAATAATGAGAGCAGAAATTAATAAAAACAGTAAAAAATTAATAAAGCAGAATCGATAAATTGCCAAATAGAAAGTTCTTAGGAAGAGATAATAAAACAGATATTAAGGTGGTGTTAATGAAGAAATTAGAAAAAAATATACAACAGGAGGAAGGGATATAAAAACAGGATTTTTAAGAATTATGAAAATACACAATACAGCACAACATTTTTTTTAAAAGATTTTATTTAGTTGTGAGAGAGAGCACAGGTGGGGAGGAGAGAGCCCGACATGGGACTCGATCCCAGGACCCTGCAATCATGACCTGAGCTGAAAGCAGACGCTTAACCGACTGAGCCACCCAGGCGTCCCTAAAAATACCTATATGTGCAAAGACCAGAAGGAAATATTTCAAAGAATTAAGTAGGTTTATCTCATGGCACAGAAATCACTTATAATGTCAGTGTTCTTTTTAGAGCCTTTCTGTAGTTTCCAAACAGATGTTGCTTTTGTAATCAGGAGAAGATATTGTAATTTTTTGGTAATGTTTGAGCCAGTAGTGGCTAGGTAGCTTATACTAAAAACAAAGTCTTAAATACCAGATACCCTTATAAGAATCATATTTGTTGTAGGGGGCCTGGGTGGCTCAGTCGGTTAAATGTCCAACTCCTGATTTTGGCTCAGGTCATGAACTCAGGGTTGTGAGATCTAACCCCGTATCAGGCCTCATGCTCAGGGCAGTCTGCTTGAGATTCTCTCTTTCCCTTTTGTTCTCCCCCTGCTTGTGTGCTGTCTCTCTGAATAAGTAAAGGGAACCCTCTTACACTGTTGGTGGGAATGCAAGTTGGTGCAGCCTCTTTGGAGATCAGTGTGGAGATTCCTCAAGAAATTAAAAATAGAACTTCCTTATGACCCTGCAATTGCACTCCTGGGTATTTACCCCAAAGATACAGATGTCATGAAAAGAAGGGCCATTTGTACCCCAATG
Organism: Mustela nivalis; assembly: GCF_964662115.1. Lineage (NCBI taxonomy): Eukaryota > Metazoa > Chordata > Mammalia > Carnivora > Mustelidae > Mustela > Mustela nivalis. The sequence continues at coordinate 8,331,694 of NC_139036.1, forward strand.
GTTATAGCAGCAATGGCCACGGTCGCCAAACTATGGAAAGAACCAAGATGCCCTTCAATGGACGAATGGATAAGGAAGATGTGGTTCATATACACTATGGAGTATTATGCCTCCATCAGAAAGGATGAATACCCAACTTTTGTAGCAACATGGATGGGACTGGAAGAGATTATGCTGAGTGAAATAAGTCAAGCAGAGAGAGTCAATTATCATATGGTTTCACTTATTTATGGAGCATAACAAATATCATGGAGGACAAGAGGTGTTAGAGAGGAGAAGGGAGTTGGGGTAAATTGGAAGGGGAGGTGAATCATGAGAGACTGTGGACTCTGAAAAACAATCTGAGGGGTTTGAAGTGGCGGAGGGGGTGGGAGGTTGGGGTACCAGGTGGTGGGTATTAGAGAGGGCACAGATTGCATGGAGCACTGGGTGTGGTGAAAGAATAATGAATACTGTTTTTCTGAAAATAAATAAATTGGAAAAAAATTTAAAAAAATAAAAATATGTAAAAGTTAAAAAAAAGAATATTTGTTGCATAGTTTCAATAATTTAGATGAAAGCCTTAATGCAAATATTTAATTCATATTTAATATTATCAATAGATAATGTAAATGTACATAGTGCGCGCGCACCCACACACCCCTGTGGCTATGATTGCATAATCTTGTGGCTACCTGTGGCTAGGATGACCTAATCTTGCCCTTGGGAAATATGTAAGTATTGGATAATTTTGCATTTGTTCTGCTGGATGCAAGGGTGAGAGGGGATTTCCCTTGAAGGCAGCCCATATTACTGACGTGCCAGTCACTGTGTCAGTTGAAGGCATAATGCATTTATTGCTGATAATCTCTTTCTGATGGTTGTATGGCTTGTGACTTTTACCATAAAAATGTTTCATTATGTGTCACGTAAAATTTCTGCGTCTTAGGACTTGGGTCTTGAAGGACACACACTGAAGTAAACTGTCTTAGAAATGAAAGTCAGAGACCGTTTTCAATTCTACTCATTAGCTTTACTCAAAAAACGGTATGAAATCCATATACGGGAAGACCACGTCTCAGCGACATGTCGCCTCCTTCTGAATTTCACGAGAACACGTGCACCCGGGGTCGTGGTGACAGCCTGTTGGGCAACTGTACAGAGTTATCCAATCTGAAGAGCCTTGAGCAAGGGACTCCCAGATTTTTATTGTATCTCTTGCTGGAATAGCCATACCAGGACCCAGAAATAATGTTACTATGCTGATTCTGCTGTGCAGAATGTCATGTCACCCAAACCTAATACCTGGGTTCTGAGTCATTAAATACTTGGTGTTTCATATTTATGTACCAATTTTTTTTTTTTTTTTTTGCCTGTACCAGAAACTATGGTATCTCCCTTTGTGTGTGTTTCAGGACTAGGAATTTCTCATTTATTTTACTTACAGGCTTTGCATGTGCCAGCAAGGCCATGAGTTAGCAAGATCACCAGCCTCAAGCTACCATGGAACTCTATCCTCATGTTTGGCAATTGCTTATTCGATATTTGTGGATGGCTGTTCTGCCATTACTCCAAACTTGACGTGTTCTCCCTCGCCAGACTTCTGTTCTCGTCAGTTTTCTCTTGTTCATTTTGCAACAAGGTTCAGTATCTTGGCATCACATTTGAGTTTTAACTTTCTTTGTTTTTCCCTGTCCCAAGCAGTTGCTATTTGCTGTTTATTTGTTTAAAACATCTCTTCCCTTTGATTCCCGCTGCTTCCTAGAATATCAGGATCTCACTAATCCAGCCCATGTACTGTTGAAATGTGTTGTACTAATATTTTCTTATTCCCCTAACCAGGGCTATTGTAAACTTAGGTGGAGTGGGTAGCTATTTTAAGGGCCCTGGGGAAGTCTTCCAAACCCTAAACTTTCCAGCTCAGCTGCTTAGAAATGTGACCACTGAGGGTCCATTCCATTGGCACCTGTCTGTGAAAAGATACTGAGCCTTGTTGCAAAATGAACAAGAGAAAACTGTGGTGAGATCAGAAGACTTGCAGGATCATCACTCAGGAGCAAAGACACCAAGCAAACTAGGTACTCTGGAGAGCTCAATGTGAAGAAATACTCCAGCAGAAAAATCGAATGGGTTAAGGAACTGAGAACTTCATGTTACATGGTTTGGGAATGCCATGATCTCAAAACCACTGATTCCATGCTTTGTCCCAATTTCAGAAGCCGTAACTTTATCAGTTAGAGCAAATGGGTACTTCAGGATCTTTGAAGGAGAAAGTTAGGATAAGGGTGAGGATAAAGTTTATTATAATTTATTGTTGGAGTTGAGGCATCACACACAGACACACAAAGGAGTTTCTCTGCTAAGAGAGAGAGTAAACAAGGGCACCTGGGTGGCTCAGTAGGTTAAACGTCTGATTCCAGCTCAGGTCATGGTCTCAGGGTCTTGGGATCGAGCCCCATGTTAGGCTTCCTGCTCAGTGAGGAGTCTGCTCCCTTTGACCCTCCTCCTGCTCACGCTCTCTCTGTCTCTTTCTTTCTCAAAAAAGCTAAAACAAAACCCCACGTAAACAGATATAAGGTAAATATACAAACTAAGTTAAGAGACTGATACTTCATATTAAGGAAGCAAAATGGGGTGCTCTGATGAGAAGTGGGTGCCACTCCGATTGGATGGCCAGGGAAGACCTCTCAGGGGAGCTAATATTTGAGCCCAGACTTAAATGATAAAAAGACAGCGGCCATGGCAGCGTCTGAGAGAAGAGCACGAAGAGGTCCAGAGATGGGAAGGAGCTTGCTGTGTTCAGGAGAAAAGCCAGTGAGGGTGGAGAATGAGAGAGAGATACAGGAGTTGAAGTTGGTGGCAGTGGAACCACGCAGGGTTTTGAAGGTGATGGTGGGAACTTGTGTATTATTTTAAATGAGCTGGGGAACTCCATTGAGGGACTTCAAGTCGAGGTGTCCCATGAGGTGACTTATGCCTTAAAAGGATCACTTGGGCTGCTGCATGGGGAGTGAGTTGTGCAGGGGAAAAGGACAGCTATGGACACTTCTATCAGAGGAATCTAAATTGAGAGTTGAAGAGTTGAAGCTGGGTTGAATCAGGGTCACCTTAGACAGTGGGCTTGGACGGATGTGGTCAGATGGAGTTTGGATTTGGGGTCTCAATGCTGCTGGACTAGATGTTGGTTGAGAGAGGAAGAATTAAGGATTAAGGAACGTCAGGTAGACCATAAGTCATGTGAGTCTGGAGCTCCAGATAGAGTTCAAGTCTAAAGATACAAATTAGAGCATGATCAGCTTATCAAAAACCATGAGTCTGGGTATGATTCCCTGGGAAGAGAGTAGGGAGAGACAGAGACAGAGAGAAGCAGAGTTCAGAATCGCACTCATCTTCTGGAAGCACTCTGATGTGGGCATTTTCCTGCTCCCCTGGCCAAGGATCTCTAGAGCTTCTCCATTTTCATTAGAATTCTCTTCACTGTAATGTCTAAAGTACTGAATAAACATAAAAATCTCTTCCTGTTTCCACTTCCTCCCGTCCACCCTGATCTTTCCGTATTCTGACAGTTTCTGTCCCCTCTGTCTAGTGAAGAATTAACCTTATCCAAAGAGATGCCTGGCTTTGTGCACCAAAGATCTCTAGACACCTGGAACATTCCGCCTCCTCCATCTGTCTTTGCTTGCGGCCTTGGCATTCTTCATTCTAACCATGTGGTTCGTGTTGGGGCTTTGGGGCCATGTGGGATCAGTTCTGGCCTCAGGAGGGGACTGGAGACTGAAGGCATGAACCCCACCTCTGGAAGGGGGCTGGGCACCAGGGGTTGGCCATGCAGGCAGTATGGGATTGAGTCTTGATAAAGACTCTGGACACCGAAGGCTGGGCTAAACTTCTTCCAAGGTTGGTGGTACTCTTTGTGTATTGTCACCCACAGTGACTGGAAAGAGTTAACCTTGTCCATGACCCCACAGGGCAGTGATGACCAGTGACCAAAAGCTTTACATTTGGAAGTTTCCCAGCATCTGCCCTGCGTGTCCCTTCCCTTGGCTGATTTTAATTTGCATCCTTTCCCTGTAATTAAGCATAACCACGAATATAACAGCTTTCACTGAAGTTCCTTTAGTCCGTTGAGTGAATTATTAAAACTGAGAGTGGCTTTGGGGCAGAGGGTGGGTCCTCTTTTATGGACTGAATATTTGTATCCCTCTAGAATTCATATGTTAAAATCCTAATCCCTGGGGCACCTGGGTGGCTCAGTGGGTTAAGCCTCTGCCTTCGGCTCAGGTCATGATCCCAGGGTCCTGGAATCGAGCCCCGCATTGGGATCTCTGCTCAGCAGGGAGCCTGCTTCCCCCTCTCTCTCTGTCTGCTGGTCTGCCTACTTGTGATCTCTGTCTGTCAAATAAATAAATAAAATCTTTAAAAAAAAAAATCCGAATCCCCAAGTATTGATATAAGGAGCTGGGATGTTTGAGGGGTTATTACATCATGAGCACGAATGAGGGTAATACCCTTTAGAAAACATCTCAGGGCGCTCCCTCGCCCCTTCTGTTATGTGAGGACCCAGTGAGAAGACAGCAGTCTACAACCCAAGAAGAGAGCCCTCACCTTCATCTGAATATGCGGAACCTGCCAGCACCTTGGTCTTGGACTTCCCAGCCTCCCAAACTGTGAGAAATGAAGGTTTATTGTTTGGATCATCCAGTCTGTGCTACTCTTATGACAGCAGCCTGAACCAGGGACCCCCAGATTTGGTAATCGGTCAGAAGCAAGGGCAATCCTTGCAGGGGCCATTCCCTTTAACTTGGTGGTTGGCCTTAACTCTTCACACCTTCATTCTGGTGGTTAATTACATTCTCATTTGTTTTATTATTTATTTTATGTGTTTGTATGCTTTTATATTTTTTTAATTTTTAAAAAAACTTTATCATTTGATTTTATTTTTTATTTGTATTTGTATTTTACCAAAGGTGGATCTCCTACAAGGCATTTCTTTCTTTCTTTATACCTTTTAATACTTAGCACAATTTTGGGACTCCTGAGACCCTCTCAGTATATGTGTTGAATTTAATCATCGTGTTGAATCATTGTCTTGCTTTTTTTTTTTTTTAAACAAAATAATTATTTTGGGCACCTGGATGGCTCAGTCAGTTAAGCGTCTACCTTCAGCTCAGGTCCTGATCCTGGGGTCCTGGAATCGAGTCCCACATTGGGTTCCCTGCTCAGCAGGGAGTCTGTTCCTCCCTCTCTCCCTCTGCCCCTTCCCCAGCTTGTGCTCTCTCTTGCTCACTCTCTGTCTCAAGTTAAAAAAAACACTTTAAATTAAAAAAAAATTATTGTATTATTGAATAAACATTTGTGGGGAAATTGGGTCTTCTCTGTATTTATGAAAATGAGGGGACAGCATATGCGTGTTTGTAGGGGTGGCCGGAGGGAAGATAGGAGGAAGCGGTGATTCTGAATGTGATTTTACATTCGGACAGCAAATGGTGTTGCTGCGTCTTCTTGGTGCACAGGGCATAGATTTGAGGGGGTGGGGAGGGGCTCCTACAACATAAAGAAGAGCCCCAGCAGTTCAGAAATGTGTATTACTGTATTCATGCAGAAGATGCTTTAAGGAGAAGCCTCGTATCCCTGGTTCTTTGTGCAGTTGACTTTGTCTTATAAACTGACGTTCCCCTACCCACAGGTGACCACTGATCACTTGAAATGTGCCAGTCCAATTGAGATGTACTGTAAATATAAAATATACACTGGGTTTTGAAGAATTAGTTCAGCAAAAGAATGTAAATGATCTCATTGATGATCACGTGTTGTGATGGTTTAAATAAAATCCATTAAAATTACTTTCACCTTTCTGATGTCTGAGTAAGGGGGGGACAAGATGGTGGGGGTGTAGGAGGAGGCGCCTTTTCAGCCAGTACCCCAAAGTGAGCTAATTACCTACCAAAGAACTCCATTCACCCATGAAATCAGCCTGAGATCAGAATTATACACGTCTGGATCTCTACAGGGGCAGAAGATGCCAGTGGGCAGGAAAGTTGAGTCCTTTAACAAAGATATCAAGATACATCCAGGAAGAATCAAAACAACCTTCCTCGCACACACTGAGAATTTATAAGAACTCTCCCATCTTCTTCTTCTACCAGTATTTCTGTGTTTTTGTGTTTGTCCTGATAGCATATAAATCTTACATTTGGGGTTCTTTTTGATGAGGTTCTTCCTTTATTTGCATATATATATTTTTTTCTCTTGTCATATACTTGTATCAGTCTTTTTGTCTCATTTTGTTTGTCTACTTCATAAATCTTACCTTGGGGCCCATCTAGGCTGAACTTTCTCTTTCATCTTCTCTTTCTTTCCTGTCTCTCTCTCTCTCTTTTTTCTTTTTCTTTTCTTTTGTCTCTTGTTTGGATGGGGAATCCTGATTGCTCAGAAGTGCTCCAGGGTGCACCTTGACTGCACCACAGTTGATACATCCAGCTACATCTGTTCAGTCATCTCCCACCAAAATGACTAGGAGGAGGAATGCCCAACAGAAGAAAAATACAGAGGATGGACCTTCTGCAACAGAGCTAACGGCTATCAACATAGACAATATGTCGGAAAGAGAATTCAGGCTAACAATTATCCAGGCAATAGCTAGGTTGGAGAAAGCCATGGATGACCAAATGGAATTGATTATGGCTGAACTGAAAGCGACCAGACAGGATGTTTACAATGTTAGGGCGGAGCTTAAAGCTACCAGGGAGGAGGTTCACAATGCTCTCAATGAGTTCCAATCTAATCTAAACTCTCTCAAAGCTAGGGTAACTGAGACAGAAGATAGAATTAGTGATCTGGAAGACAAACAGATAGAAAGGATCAGGAGGAAGCCTGGAACAAACAGCTTAGAAGCCACGAAAACAGAATCAGGGAAATAAATGATGCCATGAAGCGTTCCAACGTCAGAATTATTGGAATCCCTGAAGGGGAGGAGAAAGAAAGAAGTCTAGAAGATATAACGGAACAAGTCCTTCATGAAAATTTTCCCAATCTCGTGAATGGAACCAGCGTTCATGTACTAGAGGCTGAACGGTCTCCACCCAAGATTATACATTCCAAAAAAATCATGACACCTGATAGTCAAATTGAGGAATTATAATTGTAGGTATAATCTCTTGAAAGCTGCCAGGGCAAAGAGGATCCTTACTTACAGAGGGAAGCCCATCAGAATAACATCAGACCTGTCCACAGAGACCTGGCAAGCCAGAAAAGTCTGGCAAGATATATTCAGGGTACTAAATATGAAGAACATGCAACCAAGAATACTTTATCCAGCAAGACTGACATTCAAAATGGATGGAGAGATAAAGAGTTTTCAAGACCATCAAGGCTTAAAAGACTATGCAACCACCAAGCCGACACTGCAGGAAATATTAACGGGGGTTCTATAAAAAGAGGAAAAATCCTAAGAATAGCATTGAACAGAAATATAGAGACAGTCTACAGAAAGAAAGACTTCAAAGGTAACTCGATGTCAATAAAAACATATCTATCAATAATCACTCTCAATGTGAATGGCCTAAATGCGCCCATAAAATGGCACAGGGTTGCAGATTGGATAAAACAACAGGACCCATCCATATGTTGTCTACAAGAGACCCATTTTGAACCTAAAGATACACCCAGACTGAAAGTGAAGGGATGGAGAAGCATCTTTCACGCCAATGGGCCTTAAAAGAAGGCTGGGGTAGCGATTCTCATATCAGATAAATTAGATTTTAAACTAAAGACTGTAGTCAGAGATACAGAAGGACACTACATAATCCTTAAAGGGACTGACTATCCACCAAGACGATCTAACAATTGTAAATATCTATGATCCCAATATGGGAGCAGCCAATTACTTAAGAAAACTGTTAATCAAGATAAAGAGTCATATTGAGGGACGCCTGGGTGGCTCAGTTGGTTAAGCGGCTGCCTTCAGCTCAGGTCATGATCCCAGCATCCTGGGATCAAGTCCCACATTGGGCTCCTTGCTTGGCAGGGAGCCTGCTTCTCCCTCTGCCTCTGCCTGCCACTCTGTCTGCCTGTGCTTGCTCTCGCTTCTCTCTCTATGACAAATAAATAAAATTAAAAAATCTTAAAAAAAAAAAGAGTCATATTGATATGAATACACTAATTGTAGGAGATCTTAACACGCCTCTCTCAGAAATAGATCATCGAAGCAGAAAATCAATAAAGAAACAAGAGCATTGAATGACACATTGGACCAGATGGACTATATATATATATACATATATATACATATATATGTATATATATATATATATAACATTCCACCTTAAAACAACAGAATACTCATTCTTCTCAAGTGCACATGGAACCTTCTCCAGAATAGACCACATACTGGGTCACAAATTAGGACTCAACTGATACCAAAAGACTGAGATTATTCCCTGCATATTCTCAGATCACAATGCTTTGAAACTGGAGCTCAATCACAAGGAAAAGTTCAGAAGGAACTCAAACACCTGGAAGCTAAAGACCACCTTGCTTAAGAATGCTTGGATCAACCAGGAGATCAAAGAAGAACTGAAACAATTCATGGAAACCAATGAGAATGAAGACACTTTGGTCCAAAACCTATGGGATACAACAAAGGCGGTCCTAAGGGGGAAATACATAGCCATCCAAGCCTCCCTCAAAAAAATTGAAAAATCCAGAACACACCAGCTGTCTCTACACCTTAAAGAACTGGAGAATCAACAACAAATCAAACCAACTCCACACATAAAAAGGGAAATCATCAAGATTAGAGCAGAGGTCAATGAGGTAGAAACCAGAGATACAGTAGAACGTATCGATGAAATTAGAAGGTGGTTTTTTGAAAGAATCAATAAGATCGATAAACTATTGGCCACACTAATCCAAAAGAAAAGAGAGAAAGCTCAAATTCATAAAATTATGAATGAAAAGGGAAAGATCACAGCTAACACCAAGGAAGTGGAAACAATCATCAGAAGTTATTATCAACAGTTATATGCCAATAAGCTTAGCAACCTAGATGAAATGGATGCATTCCTGGAAAACTATAAACTACCAAAATTGAACCAGGAAGAAATCGACAACCTGAACAGACCGATATCTAATAACGAGATTGAAGCAGTGATCCAAAACCTCCCAAAAAATAAGAGCCCAGCTCCTGACAGATTCCCTGGGGAATTCTCCCAAACTTTCAAAGAAGAAATAACACCTATTCTCCTGAAGCTGATTCAAAAAATTGAAGCAGAAGGAAAACTTCCAGACTCTTTCTGATGTCTGAGTAATATCCCATGGTATATGTGGACCATATCTTCTTTATCCACTCGTTTGTAGAGCTGTGAAGGAGGGCACGTATTACATGGAGCACTGGGTATGGTGCATAAACAATAAATCTTGGAACACTGAAAAAATAAAAATTTTTTAAAAAAGACTTTCACCAACTTTTTTACTTTTTGAAAAAATGTGGCTGCCAGAAATTTGAAACTTACATACGTGGCTCATGTTTGTGCATCACATCGTATTTTGGCTGGACGGTGATGCTCTGAAGCCTTGCATGGTCATCTCCATCCCTGCTGTGCACTCCTCACTGCCGGTGACTATAGTCCAAATCCATAGGACCCAAAAGGTGTGCTTTGTTTCCAGGCTTGAGCAGAACACAAAGTCCATTCCCTCCTTTGTGTCTCTAATAATCACCTTCTTTAATTCTTAAGAGGTGGGGAAGTTGAAGAAAAAGAATTGGGATGCTTATTTCCAGCTGTCATGCATCCAGATGTTCTTGAAAAAGCATCCTTAAAAACACAAGTTCCAGACACACTGCAAAAGTTCTAAACAACCAGGCAAGAAATCATCTTAAAACACATCGACTCTTCTAATACTTCATAAAGGTGGAAACTCCAAAAATACTGTTTTTTTTTTTTCCCCTTGTCTGTGTTCTTAAAAATGTTTCAGAGCCAACCAGGGACTGCGTGAGCCAAAATTCGGTGAAAAGAGCTTTTTATTGCAAAGTGACCAGCTCTGAGAATTTACGTTCAGTGAAGAGTGCACATAACCTTCCATAAAACATAAGGAATGTGCGAGTACCTGTCTGGTTTCTGGAACACAACTAGTGAGAATCCCTCTAACAGGGGGGAGAGAAAGCAATGGGGGAATTTACAGGCTTAATAGTCATGATATCAATGAACTTCTTCAAAGCACACTGGCTCCCAGCTGTATCAGAATCTCAAAGGAAAGCCCCTCTTTTATTTCTCTGGAAGCATTAGGGTCTGGTGCATCATCTAGAGATGATAGGATCATCCCCCCCCCCCATAACTGCAGTTGCTAGATTTTTTTTTAAAAATACACATCTAATGCCCATGACCAGAAAATCAGAAGATCATATGCCGGGTATGACTAATCTGGAATCTTCCACACCGATCCCTCGTGGTGAGCAAATCATTACTCACTTTCGGGTAGTTATCAAGTGTGCGAGGCCCGACCCTCGCCAAAAGCAGCTCGTTTAATTGTATCCCCTCTTAAAGGTAGTTTAGTCATTCAAAATGCAGTTTTAAAGTCTTCCGATGAAAAGCCTAAAAAGACCAAAAAAAAAATTCTTTGAGCCAAAATCTAGTAATTCTCCAACCTTGATTTTTAACTTTCCTGGCTGCCTAAGTGGTCATATATTTTATAAGCCTTGCTAATTTGCTGTTAAATTTGCTATTTATATGATCCTAGATGATTTGTTGGACTTCATCGAACAGAAAAGATTTTTATTAGTGGCCCATGTGTTAAAAGAAGTGGTTTTTTCCACACCATCAAGGCTACTTTCTCAACTTATTGACAGCTTTATGAGTGGAGCTGGATGAAGAACAGTTTCCTGTATCCAAAGGCGTTTTGCATTCCATGGGGCAAAAGCTTGGACTTTTAATTAGGATATAGGAGCCTTCCTTTCTCTCCCAACATCCCTGGGGTGTGTGTGTGTGTGTGTGTGTGTGTGTGTGTGTGTGTGGTGGGGGGGGCACAGAGTGGTGACACTTGCATTTAGATATTTAATCACTTTTCCAGACTTGAGCCTGCTACAGTTAGGAAGGTTTTTAGGTCACGTGTTTATCTGGCTCTGAGCCAGCCCGGGATGTACTTACAATCTGCACATTTGTTTTTTTCTATATGTATGTGCACACACATTTGTTTTTTGTATATGTACACACACGGCTTTGCCATTCTAATTAATTGGAGGTATTTTGCCTACTGTAGAAGCCTGTTGAGTGAATTTTGTTTAGAATCTAATCCAAGCCCCGATTCCTCCTTGTTCACAAGAGAAAGACATAGACCCTAGACTTGTCCCCACTTCAGATTGTTTTCTGCATGGAGCGTACCAGGCAAATTCTCCTCATTTCTTCTGCTTGGGTCCCAACCTCGCTATCCAGCATATTTATAGGAGTTCTGAGGTTTTATGTTTCTGTTAAAATTCACCTTATTGTGATAATCCTCCCCAGCAAATTCTTCTCTCCCGGTATCGGGGCTTTGATTATGAAAACAGTGGGATGCTAAATGTACATAAATATTTGGGGGTCCAAAGTGGTAGTCTCTTAGATATATTTTCCTAGCATTTGTGTATCTTTTGACCCTGTGGAGAAAGCGTGTGCTTCCAGAATATTCCGGTTGGCTGGCTGTGGTCCATTGCTCAGTCTTTGTAGAACTTCCACTGTCTGTAGGCAGACTCAATGGTCTTCTGCCAAGGGCACGGAGAAGCATCAGCTCAGTGTCTTGTCTTGTGGTGTGATGCTAATAATAAAGGCACCTGAGCCCACCTGAAATCTGTTCCCTTATTTCAGTACGCTGCAGACTTTGATAAGAGGATCCTCGAGAAATTTTCCTGTGTCCGTTTTTTGTGGATTTTGTAACCTCTTGGAGAAGATCGGTCTCTTGACCCCAGCAATGAACAAAAACAAGACAAAAAGGAAAACAAAACAAAAACGATGGATTTTTATCCATGACTCAGAAACCTGGCAGCTTAGCAATGCTGTTGCTGAAGTTCAAATCTTTCTGGGATTGTAAAATTGAGGGTTGTGGGATTGATCTCAAGTTCGTCATTGGCCTGCCTTGGAGGGTTGACAAGAGCGTTCCCATTCTTTTTGATCTCCACCTTGTCCTCAAGGAACACACACATATAGGCATTTGCAGACATTGAGGCAATTTACAAATAGCAACCAAACCCAGATTCTGAATGTGCGTCTTTATGAGCCATTTGCTTAGAATGTGCTGACCGTTTCCTTGAAGGATGAGCAAAGCCACAGAATATGTTTAGCACATCCCTGAACACATTCCAGTTTGGGGCTTTGCTATATCAATCATCTGCATAGTTTCTGGAATGCCAGTATTTATAGCTAATGGCGGCTAAAGCTGAATTTTAGTCTTTTTTGTTTGTTTTGTTTTAACAGATTGCAGTGAAAATCAGTTCTCTTCTAACTGGTGCAAAATGAGTATTTACTTTACAGGCTACCTTATACCAGGGATCCCATAGCCTGGATGCCGGCATCCTTGGGGAAACCCATCCTGCTTCTGTACTGTTGTTTGAAATCAATAGAATAGTAAAATTGAGTTTTAATATCTTCTATTTCTACCCTCATAATTCTGGCCATTTCTTTTTTTTTTTTTTTTTTTCTCTTTCTACTTTAGACAATCGTTCTGCTTGCTCCATTTTTAGCAACCGGCCTCTTGATGTTCCCTTTGCTGCTAAAAATGTCTTTTCTCACACATTAGTGGTCCTATGAAAAGTAAGTCAGCCTGGGATCCTTTTCTCTAGCTCAGCCTCACATTAGCTGTGAGGATGTAGGTGTATAACTTTAGTTCTCTGGCCTTCACATGCTTTATTTATCTAGTGAGTATGTCCCACTTGTTTAATTTTGCTGTCCCCCAAAAGGCAGTTTTCTCCATTGGAATTCTTGGTGCAGAACTATACCTCAAGGAAAAAAAAAAACAAAACAACACATTGAGTCTGGTCTCGGTGCTGCACTGTCCACATATTGGCAGACAGTGTCCTGGAAGACTGTGGTACTGATTTAATGCACGTGACATATGGAATATTCTAGAATATGTTTCCTGAAATTTCTTCTATGCATTTTACCTCAACTCTTGAGTGTCATGGCCTTCGTATTTAAACAAAGCACAGTTTTCTTCCTTCTTGCCTTCCCTTGCCATTTTTCTCGCTTGCTTCCACTAGAGACAACTGTATTCTCTCTTCATTTGTCCCATAGCAAGATGTTCTTTGACTCATTGTCCCCTGACCATGTTTATGTGCCCGGCCATATTCTTCAACTAACCTACACACTCTCTGGATTATGTGGACAGGAGAATTATTGTTCCCTCTACAGATATATGGACATAGTGAGTGAGGGTCTGTGGATGTGTGTGTATGTGTAAATGGGTGGACACATGCCTGTGCTTGATGAGGAAGGTCTACAGCAGACATTTCTTTCTATGCCTCATCCCCATTGGCTTTTTATTGGCCATACAGCTCCTCTGGATGTGCCAGAAGAGACCATCTTACTATTTTTCTAAATATCTGTATTAGGTATCCATTGCCATGTAACACATTACTCTCAAATTTAGAGGTTGAAAACAGATGTTTTTTTATCTAATGTTTTTCAAAAATTTTAAATGGATTTTAATAGACCAGGAATCTGATCATGGCTTAGCTGGGGACATTTGGCTGAAGGGCCTGCATAAGGTTGAGTCAAGCAGTTGGCTGGGTGTGTGGTCTCATCAGATGGTTTAATGGGGGCTCGTGGTCCACTTCTGAGCTCTCACGGGCATTGCAGACCCTTTGTCTCTCACAACGTGAGTCTCTTCATAGGACCTCTTGACATGATGGCTGACTTCTCCAGGGAGATTTGAGACGGAGAGAAAGTGAACCCATCCCTTCTGTAATATTCTTTTTGTTAGGGGTGAATCAGGACATTCAGCTCATACTCAGGGGGAGATTCTTCTGAGGGCTCAAGAAAATCCTTTACATTCAAACCATTGGCTTCATCTTTGCACCATGTTTCCTGACAGTGCTCTGAGCTTGGTCTTTGCTTGGAAGTCATGACTTAATTTTAGAGCCATCATTTGCCCTTGGAAGATGCTGAGAATTTTCAGAACCACCCAGTCTCGGCTCCTTTTTCTTTAATGGTCCTTTCCTCAATTAAGCTGTCTCACAGTTTACAATAAGCACTAAGAGAGAAACAGGTGGCATCTCTAACAATTGTATAGAAATCACAGCCAAATTAGCAGTTTATTGGGTTTTCTACTTTCTTTTTTAAAAATATATTTTATTTACTAAAGAGAGAGAGAGAGAGTGATCACAAGTAGACAGGCAGGAAGGGACAGAGAGAGACACAGGCAGAGAGCCCAACGTGGGGCTTGATCCCAGGACCCTGAGATCATGACCTGAGCTGAAGGCAGAGGTTTTAACCCACTGAGCCACCCAGGCACCCAGTTTTCTACTTTCTACATAACTCCAAAACAGCAGTGTTGCTAAGCCTTCTAACATTATTTTTTGTTTATTTTAAAAATTTTATTTCTTTATCTGAGTGAGTGTGTATGCACTCAGGTTGGGGGAGGGGTAAAGGGAGAGGGAGAATCTCAAGCAGGCTCTACATTGAGCACAGATCCCAGTGCAGGGCTGATCTCACAACCCTGAGATCATGATCTGGGCTGGAATCAAGAGCTGGACACTTAACTGACTGAGCCACCCAGGTGACTCCCCCCTCATTCTGCCATTTCTTCTCCAAGATTTCCCTTCCTTTAGTTTCATTGAGATTTTCCTCACTTTTGTGCAAGCCTTTGACTGTGGAGGAACAGCTTCTTCCAAACACTTAAAGTTTTTACTGTCTCACTCCAAGAAACCCACTGCCTGGTCCCAAAGCCACTGGCACATTTTAGTTTATTTGTTTGTTTGTTTATTGTAATGGTGGAACAAGCTGTAGCATGAAGGGTTGAGTGGAAGCAAGGGAAAATATTATCATGGTGATCCTTTATAAAACTACCAAGCAAGACTGCATGAGCTTTTTTGGAAGTCAGTAGGACTGAGGCAAAATTGCCAAGAATCTGGGAATTGTGTACTTTTGCAGGAAGGGAAATGAACCTGGTAACTTCTTGTGGTCCTTTTTACATGCGGATTCGAAGATTCTAGAATAGCAGCTGGCTGTTCTTTTCAGATTTGAAGATTTAGCGGGTTTTTCTAAGAAAACTTTTACTATGGCTAGTGATCAGTGCAGACCACATCTGTTTAAGGTTTTGGCTGTGTTAAGAGATTTTGACTATAGAGTGGCATAACAGGTGGAATTTTCTAAGGCTCTAGAGGGAATGACAGAATTAAAACAAACTTTTTTTTTTTGTATTATGTTCAGTAGTTTTTGATGTGGTGTTCAGTGTTCATTAGCTACATGTAACACCCAGTGCCCATCACCACACATGCCCTCCCTAGTACCCATCATTCTATTACCCCACTTACCCCCCCCCACCAACTTCTTTCAAAACATATCTCCAAGGGCAAGGGAAACAAAGCCAAAAATGAACTATTGGGACTTCATCAAGATAAAAAGCTTTTGCACAGCAAAAGAAACAGTCAACAAAACTAAGAGGCAACCCACAGAATGGAAGAAGATATTTGCAAATGAAACTTTTTTTTTTTTAAGATTTATTTATTGGAGAGGGAGAGTGTGTGCAAGCATGTGCATAAGTGGGGTGGGGGACAGAAGGAGAGGGAGAATCTCCAGCAGACTCCTCAGTGAGTGTGGGGCCCCATGTGGGGCTCCATCTCATGACCCTGAGATTGTGACCTGAGCCAAAATCAAGAGTTGGATACTTAATTGACTGAGCCATCCAGGCGCCCCTAGAATCAAAACTGAAACTTCTGTGTATTCCAGTAGACAATAGTATGCTTCTTATATTGGTCCAATTTGTCCCATAGTCTCTCTTTTTCAGGGTTTTACATTAATGACAACCATATATATGTAAATATTCAATATGAAAATCATAAATCATATAGAAATAATATAAATATATATGAATAAAATATATAAATATGTAAATCACAGAAATATGATTTTATATATATAAATAGGTGCATGTTTAGTGGGGTTGGCTCTTAGAAATCCACATGATTTATACTTAAGAAATAAGTCATTTTGCTTGAGTAGCTGCCTAAGTTTTCTTCTTGTATATAATAATCTCCGTCCCTCTCTCCCTTTCCATTTGTCCGTCTTCTTTATTCCCATGTCTAGGTTCCTATCTTCTTCAGTGTGTGCCCTGGCACATAGATATTTCTACTGAAGAGTATAAATGGTATTTCCCCAGGTGATTCTTTAATATCCCTGGGGATGCCGTAAAGTCACCAAGACTTGGCCCACTGGTTATTTAGGCTATTATCTTCACCTTCTGCTCAGAAACTCCTGAAATAAACCCCATTTGACTCCAGTTCATTGTATGCTATCTTTCTCACTGCTACAATTTTACTTTTCATTTGCTCAATAAATACATACTGCTAGGGTTTTTAAAAAAATATTTATTTGCAGAGAGAGGGGGGGGCACAAGCAGGGGGAGAAGCAGACATCTCCTTGAGCAAGGAGCCTGATTTAGGGCTCGATCCCAGCAACCTGGGATCATGACCTGAGCTGAAGACAGATGCTTAACCAACTAAGCCACCCAGGCGCCCCTATCTGCTAGGTTTATACACTAGTTAAGAAGGCTATGATCTCTGCTCTCAGAGAGTTTTGGAATCTCTTGAGTAAAATACAAAACACGAAAACAGAAGTAAAACCAAATAAGTACAATGTTGACACATGCGGTAAACGTTATGACACGTTAAGGAGAATGTGTCATGGGGAAGAACATTGAGGAGAGCACTGCTTAGAGATTGGTTAATCGGGGTGGTTCTTGATGAGGAGAAGAGTGAGGGGAAGGAATGCCAACCTGAATGTGCCTAGTGAATGGACGGAAGGCACACTGCTGTTTTGCCAGCCCTAAGCAGGATAGTGTCTAGAATATAGAGACAGTCTTGGGGCAGTGGAATGGATGACAGAGTGCAATTATGAGACATTAGATAGTATGCTATGGAATTTGGATTTTTATCCTGGGGGAAAGGAGGGGTGACTTAAGTTTTTATTTGGAAATGGTCCCTCTGATAACAGCAGTGGTGTGTCCAGGTTTTTTGGGGCCGGTTCGTTTATAATTTGGGAGTCTCTTTTTAAGGGTAAAATAATATGAACTTAAAAATGCAAAATTAGATACTAAAGTGATTATTTAAAATGAGAAAAGAAACCACAACAAATTAGAAATTTAAAAATGCCGAGGGGTGCCTGAGCTGCTCAGTCTGTGAGGTGTCTGCCTTCGACTCAGGTCATGATCGCAGGGTCCTGAGATCAAGCCCTGCCTGTGTCCATGAGAATGAAAAAGAAAGACATGATTGAGTTTTGCATCTCTTCTTTCAAGCAGAGTATGTTTGATAATATTGGAGTGATTTACTTTAGGAGGGGTTAGGGTTGGGGGACTAGAGGAGACAAGGAAGATTAAACTTTCTGACTGGAACAACTGGAGGAGGTCATGTCACTGAGATAGGAGACATCACTGAGAGAGAACTGGTGGGCGTTAGTGAACTTGAGAGGCCTCAAGTGAGTTGGCAATGCAGGTCAGGAAAGCAACCTGGGAAGAGATGGTGGAAGCCATGGAATTGGGAGGTTGGGGGTGTCATCAGTTGGTGGAATGTTGGAGCTGGAGTAAGGGAGTTGCCACTGCTTTAGCCAAAAGAGCCCTAAAATAAAATAATATACCAGGTCAATGACCCTGGCAACTCCTTAGAATCTTGGCTCAAACCAAACCCCGCTCTTCTGAATGTGCTGACAAGGTGTTTTGCATACTGTTTCCACTGCTACCACCAAGTCTCCCATTAAACTTAATTTGGCATGTCTCATGGCAAAAATTCCTGCACCCAAAGTTTATAGACCTTTAGTAAAACAGCTCTCTCAGTTCACAATCAAGTAACAAATCAGGGTTGGGCTCCCCGCCCCCCACTTATGTAAGTTCTAGCCGATTCTTTTTATTAACCTTCATCTGCTCATTGTTATTACTCTTTTGTTCCTTACTTATACTTTTAAAAATTCCATCTGATTTCTGCAATCATTTTAAACATTCTTACACATATTTTGTATCTAATAAAAACAATTTCTGGAGTCTTTTCTGCTCTGTTTTATTGGCTTGTTCTCAGTTATGATGTCTTTCTCCTTGTATGTTTTGTCTTTAGGTCTTTGTTTTGTTTTGCTTTTATTGCGAGCTCATATTTATTGGAAATTTATCAGTAGGATAGTGAGAATTCTTTGAGGTCTACATGTAGGGCAGTTTCTCTGAAAAAGATTGTGTTTGATCTTTCCTGGAGGCATTATAAATTCCTGGAATCACTTTCAACTGATTTTTTAGTATATTTATTATTTACTTTGCTTGTTTTTAGAATATTCCCACAGCATTGATCCAGACCTCAAATCCATGTAAGCCAGTCTATCACTGCAAATTATGAAACAAGTTATTTTTTCTTTTCACCCAGAGACAAGGTAATGATAGGTACTTTGCTTCTGTCTCTCCTTTTGTGGGGTTGAATTCAGTTGTTTTTGTTTGTTTGTCTGTTTGGTGGGTTGGTTTTCCGGATTCCATTTCACTGAAGATGTCTCAGACCCACAGGAATTTTTGTACCAACTCTTTGTTAGGTAAGGGACATTTTGTAAGAAAGAAACATTCCTAGACCTAGTCTCTTTTCCCTGGGCAATTGTAAAAAGTGAATATTTGGGTAACAGAGTAATGTGGATGCCCTTTGGGCAGTCAGCAGCTTCAGAGCTCATTTCACTGGATTCATGCATTAGCTCTGTAATTGGCCTCTGAGGATTTTCCTTATTTTCTTGCCAGCTCAGCAACACATGTAAAATGATCATTTTAAGGTATTTTGTTGCTGCTTGGTTAGTCAGGTTATTACTGGAACCAGAAATCAACCATGACTTTTTTATACAGTTCCCAGTCCTGCACCAGGATTGCCAATTACCTTGATTTCCTCTTGTTGACAAGAGAATGGTGTGTCCTTCCGATTTTCTCGAATTATCTAGCCTATCGGTCATATCTGCATGGGAACTACTTCCTTCATAGATAGCCATTCTTTGGAGACCCTGGAATCTTCTGCTCCACGTGGAATCTACTCTCCAGGTGTCAGTCATCCCAAGATTTCGTATCTCTGCTTCCTAGGATAAACCCACTATATCCTAGATCTGACAGCTTCCAATATTTTATTTGTTTCTGAATTTTCTATATCATTTCATTAATGACCTCAATTATTGGGTGTTTCTGAGTCCATTCACATCTAAAAATGTCTTCATAAAAAAATTTTAGAGAGAGCGAGAATGCATAAGGGGGGAGAGGAGCAGAGAGAGAGGGTGAGGAAAATTCTCTCAAGAAGACTCCCTACTGAGCACAGAGCCTGACTCAGGGCTCAGTCTTAGAACCCTGAGATCATGACCTGATCTGAAATCAAGAGTCAGCTGCTTAACTGACTAAACCACTCAGGTGCCCCTAAAAATGTCTGTATTTTGCTCTGAAACTTGACTGATGGTTTGCTTGAATGTTGAATATAGGTTCAAAATAAATGGTCTGGTGTTCTGATTTCAACTCCAAACTTTAAGAGCTTAGAAATTAGCTTGTACTTATAACAAGAGCTGAACACACTGAAAATCATGACTTTTGGGGGGCCATTAGGAAACTGAGATCTCAAAGCAGACTACCCCAAATCTGAAAAAAACAAAAGTTAAAAAAAAACAAAAACAAAAAAAAACCTTGCAAAAACCCAGAGAGGAGGAAAAAAAACCAAGAAAAACAAACAAACAAACAAAACCTTACCTATAGAGGAACAAAAACAAGAATTGTGGTAGACTTCTTTTCATCTAAGCAAAACAAAACCAAAAAACGATGGAATGAAATGTTTCAAGTGTTGAAAGAAAAAAAAAATCTACTAACCTAGAATTCTATACCCAGAGATTATTTTTCAAAAATTAAGGACAAATAAAGATTTTTAAAGAGAAAACTGAGGGATTTTTTTTTTTATCACCCCTGGAACTACTCTGCCCCCCCACAAAAGTTAAATAATTGAAGACAGAACAAAAATATGGTCAGAAACTTGGATCTCATAAAGAAAGGAAGAATATCAGAGAAGATGTAAATGAAGGCAAAATAATAACCCTTATTTTTAAATTCTAAATTTATCTAAAGTTAACTTGATTGAAAGCAATAATTATGACAGCTTATTGGGCAATTATAGCCTATGGGTAAGTAAAATGAATGACAGCCTATCATAATGGATGAGATAGGAATTGCAAATACTCTGTTACAAGTTACCTATACTACACATGAAGTAACATAATATCATTTAAGGTGGGCTTAGATTAGTTGTAAATGTATATTGCAAACTCTAGATCAACCACTAAAATTTTTGTTAAGAGAAGTATATTGATACAGTAGGGGAAGAGATACAATGGAATTATAACAAAGTATTTATTAAAACCAAAGAAAGCAGAGGGGGAAAAAAGAACAAAAGAAATAATTCAATGAATAGAAAATAGTTACAAACATGGTAACATTTCAGTAATCACATTAAATGTGAATGATTGGAATATAGTAATTAGAAGACAGAGATTGACAGAGTAGATTAAAAATAAAAACAGGACCCAACTATGTGTTGTCTATTAGAGACCCACTTTAACGACTCAGATTAAAAGTAAAGAGATGGAGAAAACTATGTCCTGGTAACACTAATCAAAACTGGAGTAACTATATTAATTTCAGATAAGACAGATTTCTGGAAAAGAAGAATTATCAGGCTAAAGAGGGTTCCATGACAGTGAAGGAGCCAGTTCTCCCAGAAGACATAATAATCTTAACCTAACAACAGACCCACCAGAATTTGTGAAGCAGAAACTGAGAAACTGGAAGGAGAAAACAGGTAACTCTACTATGATAGCCGGGGACGTAACATTCCCCTTTCAGAAATCGATGCACTGGGGATCCTGGTTTAAAAAAAAAATCAATAAGGGTATAATTGAACAAACAGCACCACCCATCATCTTGATGTAATTGACATCGATAGAGAACTCAACCCAACAATGGCAGAATAGAAATTCTTCTCAAGTTTGCATGGAACAGTCATCAAAATAGACCAAATTCCGGGCTACAAAACATAGTTTGAAATTTTGAAAAGAGTAGAAATTATGCTGTGGGGTGCCTGGGTGGCTCAGTTGGTTAAGCGTCTACCTTCGGCTCAGTTCGTGATCCCATGGTCCTGGATCAAGCCCCACATCAGGCTCCCGGCTCTGCAGGGAGCCTCTTTCTCCCTCCCACTCCCCCTGCCTGTGTTCCCTCTCTTGCTGTGTCTCTCTTTCTGTCCAAATCTAAATCTTAAAAAAAACGAAAGAAATTATGCCATGTATTTTTCTCAGATCATAATGGAATGAAACTAAAAATCAATAACAAAGACAGTGGAAAGATCCCCAAATATTTGAACATTAAATTCAAATATTTGAACACTTCTAAATAACAATGAGCCAAGGAAAAACTCTCCAGAGAAATTAAAAGATATTTTGAAATAAATGAAATTGAACATACAACTTGTCAAAATTTGTGGAATTTACTGAAAACAGTTCTTTGGGGGGGGGTAATTTAATAACATTAAATACATGTACTAAGAATCAGAAGAATCTAAAATTAATAAACTTCCACTTTAGGAATCTAGAGACTGAAGAATGATATAAGACTAAAGCAAACAGAAGAAAGGAAATAAGCACTAGAGCAGAAATCAATGAATTTAAAAGCAGAAAAACAATGAAAATCAATAAAACCAAATTAGTTCTTTAGAAAAATCGATAAAATTATAAACGTCTTGCCAAGGATAACCCAAAAAATAAGATAGAAAACATATCACTAATAGCAGAAATGAAAGAAAGGTCATTGCTGGGGCACCTGGGTGGCTCAGTGGGTTAAGCCTCTTCCTTGGGCTCAGGTCATGATCTCAGGGTCCTGGGATCAAGCCACGAGTCAGGCTCTCTGCTCAGCAGGGAGCCTGCTTCCCCCTCTCTTTCTGGCTGCCTCTCTGCCTACTTGTGATATCTCTCTCTCTGTCAAATAGGTAAGTAAAATAAAGTCCATTGCTATTGATTATGGGAGCATTAAAAACTAATAAAAAGTAGTATGAACAACTCTATTTCACAGGTTTGAGAATATAGAGGAAATAAATTCCTTGAAACATACATTATCAAAACTCATGCAAGGAAAGGTAGATAATTTAAAGATTTGTTTATTTATTTTAGAGAAAGAAGAGTGCTCGAGAGCATACGAGTGGGGGGAGGGGCAGAGGCAGAGGAAGAGTGACAGAATCTCAAGCAGGATCCCTGCAGAATTCGGAGCCCAACATGGGGCTTGATCCCATGACTCTGAGACCATGACCTGAGCTGAAATCAAGAATCAAATGCTTATCCTGGCTCAATTAGTTAAGCACATGCAAAGGTAGATAATTTCAATAGGACTGTGGCTACTTAAAAATTAAATCAATAATTTATAACCTTACAGAAAAGAAAACACTAGGCTTCGATGGTTTCACTGGGGACTTTGGCAAGAAAAAGGAGGGAAGAAATAATGCCAGTTCTCTGCAATCTCTAATAGAAAATAGGAAGAGATGTAACAATTCCTAACTTAGGCTCTGAGTCCAGAATTACCTTCATACCAAACCCATGTAAAAGCATTAGAAGAAAAACTACAGAGCAGTGTCTCTCACGAACCTGTGGTAGACAGAATTATGTCCCTCCCCACAGTCTAATTCCTGGAATCTGCGATTATGCTACCTCACCTGGCAAAAAGTACTTTGCAGGTGTTAATAAGTTAAGGACCTTGAGATAGGAGATTACCCTGGATGAACTGGGTGGTCCCAATATAACCACAGTGTAACTGAGTGTAACCCTGTAAGAGGGAGGCAGTAGTGTTCAGAGTGAGAGAGGAGGTATGTGGCAGGACGAGGTTAGAGTGATAGTCCCTGAAGACAGGAAGAGAGGCGCCACTGGCCAAGGAATTCAGTGGGTCTCTGGAAGCTAAAAAAGGCAAAGAAGTGGATTGCGCCCAAAGTTTCCAGAAGGATTGGAGCTCTGCTGACAGCTTGATGCTAGCCTGTACGGCTCACTTCACACTTCTGACTTTTTCCAGAACTGTAAGATAATACATGTGTATTGTGTTGGTGCCAATACTTTTGTGGTAATTTTTATTTTTATAGCAGAAGTCAAATAATAAAACATAGATGGGAAGATCCTCAGCTAAAAATGTTAACAAACTGGACCTGGCAGTGTTTAGAGAGACATACACCCTCCAACCAAGTGGGCTTTACTCCAGGCATGCAGAGCTGGTTCAACATTAAAAGATAATATAATCTACCACGGCAACCGGCTGAAGAAGAGAAGTCATCTGATCATGTCAATGGCAGATAAAGGGATTTAACAAAATCCAGTACCTACTCGGATACAAATTTTTGGCAAAAAGGAATAGAGAGCTTCTTTGACTTCATCAAGAATATCTACCAAAAAACCTAAACCCAAAGATAACATGATATGTAAACTATGAGATATCCACGCTGTCCTGGTGTCATGAAAACCTTTTGGATGTGGTCTGCTGTCATTTATCTTGATCATTACATTATAGTCTTTTTATTCTGAAGAATTTTGTGTTTTTTTCATCTGTCTTTCATTCTTTATTTGATAATTTTCTCTCCGTTCTCTGATCTCTTTTCAAGTAATTTTCTTTAGTAAGACATTGAGCTGCATAGAATAGACTCTTAATCTGCTTTCTTTGTTCTGTCTACCCCTATCATTTCTGATCTGTGTCAGAGGACCGAAAGGTGGGGAGATCAAATAGGTGAAGTACAAGAGATCCTTTCGGCTGGTTGAAATTATTTGGTGTGATACTGTAATGGTGGAGACAAGATGGTATGCGTTGGGCAGAATCATGGAACGTAACAATACAGAGTGAAGTTCATACATGCAAACTATGACAATCCAACTAGAGGAAAATGTCCTGATCTCAGTAACTCTGGGAATGACTGGAATCTGAAATTCTAGAGACAAAGGGAACTGCACGTGAGTACCATACTCCAGATGATAAAGTTGTTTCCCACGGGGGTATGAGTCAACAATTCTGATACTGTAGACATGTATCCTGGAGTCGGCCAGTTAAATAAACGAACAGGAAATGGTGGGAGCCAGGTTTGTCTCTGTGGTCATGATTGTTTACTGAGAGGCAAGAGGAGGAAACTGAGAATAATCTATGTGGGAGTGGGAGTGGAGTCCACTTACTAAGGAAAGTAACTAGAAAAGAGATCAGAGATCGGGGAGAAAATTATCAAAGAATGAAAGACAGATGAAAAGACAGATGATGTCGGGGCACCTGGGTGGCTCAGTGGATTAAGCCGCTGCCTTCAGCTCAGGTCATGATCCCAGCGTCCTGGGATCGAGCCCCATGTCAGGCTCTCTGCTCAGCAGGAAGCCTGCTTCCGCCTCTCTCTCTGCCTGCCTCTTGCCGACTTGTGATCTCTGTCTGTCAAATAAATAAATAAAATAAACCTTTAAAAAAAAAAAAGACAGATGATGAGTGATATCAGTGTGAGCTCATGTTTAGCTTAATAGAGACCCAGATGCTTCCATATAGAAGTACTTATAAATCTGTGTGCATTCACTTGTTAGTATACACGCATATATTTCCTTGTTCTCTCAGCTTTGAGAACCTAGAAGTGATGAACACCTCAGAAGGTATGAGCATACCTAGCACTTAGATCTTTGTTCCTAATACCATTTCCTTAACAGAGGCAAGGCTCTTTGGACAAATGACCGAGTCTAGGACTGGTGCAGAAAAAATGCAAGATGAACTTGAAACATCATGTAGTGACAGAAAGTTAGGAGGTGCTCCAAACAAAACCAAAACTGAAACAAAACCCACAAATATAGCCAATATGCATTGAGGGGATTATGACATAGTTCCACCAGAGAAAACTGAAAGCGCTCCTTTGGTTAAAGCTGGAACAATCTGAGCCCCCCCCCAAATCAAGTAATATTGGATTACAACCCAAAGCATAAAAGAAATTGAGGTGTCTGACTGGCTCAGTTGGTAGAGCACGCAACCCTTGATCTTCGGGTCATGAGTTCAAGGCCCACATTGGTCATAAAGCCTACTTTGAAAAAATGGCAAAGTATAAAGTAAATGTCCTTGTGTCTCTAGTGATATAAATACGTGATTAACTAAAGGAGAGGAAGAGACAAAGACTCCCTACAGAAATGTTCCATATAACTTATATAAATACCCTGTTTTTATAGAGCCGGATCATAAATATCCGGTCCTTAAGTGTCAGCCGTGCATTGCACAGTATGGAAAGGGAAACAAAAAAGAGTAACTTTATCCTGGAAAAATATGACCACCGTCTACCTGAGCTAGATGGCCAAGAGCAGCATCAACAGTGATAAGTCATGTTGATGGTATTTACCCTTGATGCCATGAGACTGGCACTTCTGTGATCTTCCTCTCCCAAATCCAGAACCCTAGTTTAACCATGAAAAATAAACAGCAAACAGGTTCCACTAGAGGGACACTGCAAAAAATCTGACCACTACTCCTCAAAACTGTCAAGATTCTCAAAAACAAGGCAAGTCTGAGAACGTGTCACAGTGAAAAGGAGCCCAAGGAGACGTGATGAGTAAATGTGATGTTATAACCTGGATGGGATTCTGGAACAGACAAAGGACCTTCATTAGGTAGACACTAAGGAAATTTGAGTACGTATGTATCAATACTGGTTCATTCAGTGTAGTGAATGTACCATGTTGATAGAAGATTGTAAGATATCAGGTGCCTAGGTGGCATAGTCAGGCATCTGACTCTGGATTTCAGCTCAGGGTGGTGAGATGAAGCTCCTTGTCAAGTTCCACACTGAGTGTGAAGTCTGCTTAAAATTCTGTCTCCCTTTCCCCCCAACTCCTGTACACTTCTCTCTCTCAAAAAAAAAAAAAAAAAAAAAAGGATTGTAAGATATGCTAGTAATAGAGGAGGCCAGGTCTTCAATTTATGGGAACTCTCTATAATATTTTCTCAATTGTTCTGTCAAATGACAGGTATTCTAAAATAAAGACCATTTTTAAAAAGTCTTTGAACTTTTAAAGTCAGAACTTTGAAGGCAATGTCTTTTTCTTTCCAGTCCAGGGCTTCAACTCATGACCTCAGAGATCTCAACTCAGGGATCAAGAGTTGGACACTTAACTGACTGAGCCACCCAGGTGCCCCTGCAGGCAATGTCTTCTAATGGCCAGTGGTATTCATGAGAAATCAGAAGATACAATTTCTTCTCCTCTTCTGGAAGCTTTCAGACTTTATTTTGTTAAATCCGAGCCCCATTCTCTCATCCCTAAGGTGCTCATAATGGAACATGCTCAGTCCAGTTATGGTGAGAATAGCATGAGATTATCTGTGTAAGGTGTTTAGCACAGCACTGTAAACGGTCATAGTCTAATAAATATCAATAATCATATCATCTAGATTAAATTACTTGTGTACCCAATAAGTGGGCTTTTTCCCCATTTAGTTACTTATTTTTTAGGATTATACTTATTTTTCAGAGAGGGAGGGAGAGGGAAAGAGAGAGTGCACAAGCAGGGGGTGTGTCAAGCAGAGGGAGAAGCAGGCTCCCTGCTGAGCAAGGAGCCCCATTCAGGACTCAATCCTAGGACCTGGGATTGTGACCTGGGCCAAAGGCAGATGTTTAACCAACTGAGCCACCCAGGTGCCCCAGGTGTTTGTTTTTATGGCTAAAAAATCATTGAATTTGATACCCATATGCATTGTGACATTGGGAGTGATGTAAGTTGTACAAAAGAAGGGAGAAGGGAGTTTAACATTTTTAGGAACAAGTAGTAAGAGGAACGAAGAATATGAGACAAACATTAAAAACAGAAGTGTGGGAAGTAGAGGCTCCGTGTGGAGCCCTTGGGACCCATGAGTGCTCTGTTTGTTTTGCCTGATACATTTGTTTGTCAATGACCTTTGCAAATGACAGTTATTCAGCACAACACTCAAATGTTTGGTGAGAGGAGCATCTGCCGTTAGAAGGGACTGAGACCAAAGGAGATACTGAGTGGGTCTTTGGAGCAGTTGGACGGGAGGAAGGGAAGTGTTAGGAGGTCTTTTCCTTTTCTTCATGGCTCTCAGTAATAGCGTAATTATACAAACAGCCTTCCAAGCGAAGCCGGCCCACCAAACAAAACTTCTGCACGGGGAACAGAAAGAAGCTTTTGGGAAAACCTCAGTGAAAGAACCCCATGGTATGGGAGAAGACGGCATGGGAGCCTGGGTGGAGAGTCAGGACCCATGAAGCCCCAGTCTCCAAGCCCGAAGATGAATTCTGTAGCCGTGATTTGGGGAGGGGGTGGGGACAGGGGTGGGAAAGAGACACCAGCTTCCCTCTTCTCGGTGTTTTATGAATTTTGCAGGCTCGCTCTGTCGAGTGCGTGCTTTTCTCATTTGTTGGACCAACACAAGCCGGGGAGTGAGTAAGCTCCTCCTGGCATACATTTTCCCATTTACCGGGGTCAGTGTTGGCCTTAATAACACACCACCCGAGATGAGGTGCTCTTTCCGTTAACCCCACACAGCTGCTAATGAGCAGGTCACTTGCGGGTTAGAGGTGCGCTTCTGCTGTGCTTCTTGCCTGGCTGTTGTGTTATTACAACAACTGGAAGTGCCATACGCAGCTACCATATGGGCTGTGCTCAGAAGGCTGTTTGTCTAATTACGGCCATTAGGCAGAGACGGAGCCTGCCAACTGACATTCAAGAGGCAATAATAACATGATTTCCCTCACAACAGATTGGGTCTCTAATAGCGGATTGAGCTGCCCTCCGAACTTAGGGACGGCCTGAGAATTCCAGCAAGCCCATTTCCATCTAGCTCTTCTCGTGAGGGGGAGGGGTGGGGAGGTCATCCACCTATACCCCTACGGCGGTTTGCCCAGTTGCTTGAGGAGCAATCAAGAGGGGACCTGACTCCGAACCTTTTCAGTCCAAAGAGAAGCTATAGAGTCAGAGGACCCATCCGACTTCCAAGGGGGGGATTTGCCACCCCTGGGCAGTACGGTCTCTCAAGATGTCGCGAAAGGTTGTTGCCCAACTGGGGTCTCCTCTTGGGGCACAATTCAGGGAATTCTTTGCTTTGTGGTCGTGTTTGGAATGAGCTAGAGGATGCCTCTGGGGTGCCTGCTTGCCGGGATTCTGATTCCACTGCCCTCTTTGCTTTCTTTTTCCCTCAGCCCAAATAGTTCTCCACCCATTCTCCACCCAGCAAACGTGGGGGTGAAGCCATTTCCTCTGTGACAGCTTTCTTGATCCTTCCCTCTTCCCTCCAGAAGTTAGGATCTCTTTCTTCTCTTTGTGCTTTTAGCATTTGGTGTCGTAACTGTAACATTTTATCGCTCGTGTAATTATTGGTGCCCACACCTGTCTCTCAGAGTTGACCGGGAGAATCAGGCAGCATGTGTTTCTTATTCATCTTGGTAACACCTATAATACTTTTCACCCAGCAGGTGCCAAAAGCAGTTGTTAAATGGATTTAAAATATATCTTCAAAAGCTACAGGCATTCCATATTTTAAATTACACATAGAACTTGAGTCACTGTGGCAAACACAAAAGCAGGAAAAGATGAATGGATCTGATTATTTAAAAATAAAACCTGTGTTTTACATAGTCTATATAAACAGATTTCTCTCCATTTGTGTGTTACGTAAGATTATATATATATATATATATTGTATGTATACATTTATACATGTATTTCTTCATATAGAGATCCGTAACCATATCTGTATTTGTATCTGTAGCTAGTATTTTGGTTTTCTGTGCCTCTTAAAGGAGATTTGATAACTTTGAATGACCTAGAAAGACTTGCTATCCTCTGAAGCGATGAACGAAAGTTACAAAACATTATAATCTTTGTGGACTTGATTGGTAGTCATATAATCTAGTGATAAATATTTATGCACTTAAGGTCCAGAAAGACAGGCACAAATGGTAAGATTGAGTGTTTACATGTGATGGGATTTGTATTACTTTTGCTTTCTTTATTTTGCTAATCTGTGTTTTCTAAATGTTTGCAGTGTATATGCGATGCTTTCGTATCCATGAAATTATCAGTGTGTAATTTTATTAATATATTTTCCAAGCTTTCTAAGAGGAAGAACTTTAGCACCTCCAAATTCCCTTTAAAATAAAGTCCAGGCCGTAAGTGATGTTGGAACGTGCTATTTTTCCAATACTTAATGAGTAGACTTTGTTTATTTTATATGAATGGAGTGTGTTTCTGGGTTCACAGGTGCAAGGGGATAAGGCAGGAAGTTAAGACATTTTGGAGTGAAAAACACCAGCTCTGGGGCTAGAGCAATATTAAGTTAGGTATGGACTTTATTTAGTAGTTACGCTTTTTTTTTTTCCTTTTTTTTTTGGTAAAATCTCAAACTTCGTTGGATCAGGCAGCAGCAAAGGAACAATTAGCACAAGCTTGCCAGGTTTGTTAAATGGATTTAAATATCGATAGATGGTCTCTTTTAATCCTTGCTTCTAGCCTATAAGATGGGCTTCAGAAGAATTCTGTATGTTTTACAGAAGAGAACACTTAGGCTGCAGTTAGATACCTCCCCATGACACAGAGGCTGAGTGGGCTCTAAAATTGTCCATTGAACTCTGTAGCCTGGACTCTGCCTGCCTTCCAGATGGCAAACATTTGCCAGTCAATCGTCTAAGTGTGTTTGGGATTTGTAATTCTTTCGTTGTTCCTCAAATGCCTTTTATATACCATGTGATGGGCAAAGGCTGGACTACAAAGGCTGTAGGGGCTGCAGGTGGATACCCTGCCCAGGTCCCTTTCTCTAGGCCAGTTGTCCCCTGTCATTAGCTCATGTGGGGTGGGGAGGAGGGGTGACTCCTCATGGCTCCCACCAGCCCTTTCTCCAGGGACCTTCCTCAGTCGAGGGAGCATCGTGATCCAGGGGACTGTGTCCTCCTTCCTTCCCCTGGGGGGCCGAGAGGAGAGGCAGCCAGAAGTAACTGACTGGTTAACATGGGACAAGAAGGAGCACCTTCTTGCCTTGAGATGAGACTTGTGCTCCCGGGTGCTGTGGGGGACCAGGCAGACGCCAGTCTGAAGTTTGGCACTCTTCCTCTGACCCATCCTCTCTCCTGACTCCCTTTCTCCTGAGAGCACTTCCTCCCCAAATCACCATCATGAGACGCTGCCCATCTCAGGCTGTGCTTCTAGGCGTCCTACCCAAAACATTTATATATGTACATAGAGGGCGCCTGGGTGGTTCAATGGGTTAGGCCTCTGCCTTTGGCTTAGGTCATGGTCTCGGGGTCCTGGGATCAAGCCCTGCATCGGGCTCTCTGCGCAGCGGGGAGCCTGCTTCCCTCCCTCTCTCTGCCTGCCTCTCTGCCTCCTTGTGATCTCATTTTCTCTCTTTCAAATAAATAAATAAAATCTTTTAAAAAAAGATATGTAAATAGAATAGAAATATTCTGTGATGTTTTAAATTTCACTTCAGTGAGTAAAGCTGAAAGTGTTTTCACATTTTGAGAGTCATTTGTATTTCCTCTTCTGTGAAGTTTATTCACAGACTTTACTCATTGAAAACATTGGTTTAAATAGTGAAGCTTATGTTTTAATACTTAGTGCGGCCACAGCTCGCTCCCCTGCTGCCTGCTGCCTGCTAAATGCAGCCTTAGTATTCCTTTCCAGAAATTTCCTTACTCCCCTTGCTTGTTTTGTTTTGCATAGATTAACTGTTGAATCAGATTCTAGTTCTTGCATAGATCCTGTTCATGTTGGGGCTGTAGTAAAAGTATAGATAAATTAGGTTGAATTAAGAATCATTATGACATTGGCTCTTCCCAGCTGGAACATGGGATGGCTTCACTTGTTCAAGACATCTTTTGTGTCCCACAGGATCGTGTTAAAATTTTCCAGGGCTCAGTAGGTTAAGCCTCTGCCTTTGGCTTAGTCATGATCCCAGGGTCCAGGGATTGAGCCCCTCATCAGGCTCTCTGCTCAGCAGGGAGCCTGCTTCCTCCTCTCTCTGCCTGCCTCTCTGCCTACTTGTGATATCCTGTCAAATAAATAAATGAAATCTTTTTTTTAAAAAAAAATGTTTCCTTCATAGAAAGGTTGCATTTTCCTAAGTGTATTCCTGTGTGCTTTATTTACTTATTTCTGCTTTTGAAAATGGAGCGTTTTATTCCATTATATATTCTAATTGTTTTTCCACTTGTATGCTACAAGAATCTTTTTACTCTGTATACTTACTCTCTTCTCATCTTGCAGTGTTTGGGGTTGATCCTCTAGTATGTTTCCGGATATGTATATTCATGTCACCTACAAGGGACACTTTTTATCTCCTCTTTCCCAAAATTTGTACCTCTCACTTTCCACTCTTGTTTAATGATAATTGATCTGAACCTCCAGAATGAGGATAAATGAATGTTCATTTCCACCATTAGCGAGCCTTTTTAAAATTATCTCTGATTTAGATAGAAACTCTTTTGGTATTTTTCCATTAAGCAATGATGCTGGTTTTTGGATTGAGAAAGATGTATTTTATTTTAGTATCTGTGAATTTCTCTCCGTTCCTCACTTACTAATAAGACAGTTACATTTTCCTTTTAATTAAAAAAGAAAATAGGCAATCGATTCTAAAATTGCCAAAGGAAGGAAAAGACTCAGCCATTTACCCTAGCTTTCCTACTTGATCTGTACCTCTGGGTCACCAAATAGTAGGTTAGAGGAGGCCACTATTCCAGCTGATTAATGAAAACCAGAAATGAAAAAAAAAAATGAAAAAAAAAAAAAAAAGAAAGAAACCCAGAAATGAGAGAAAAAGAATACCACTATCTTGCAATCTCCATTGAGTTAATGGATGTAGGCATTGGGAATCCCAGGGCTGAACAGCACAAGAGAAGGAACAGCCAGTTGTAACCTGTCTTCTGATAAAACAAAACAAAACAAAACAAAATTAAAAAACCACAGTAACACCTACCTCTTGTCAAAGGTATCAAACCTTAGTCTGGTCAGACCTCTCCTTCCAGCTGCCAAAGTGTATGAAGTACAGAAGACAAAGGGCAAGCTAAGTGGACAGAAGCTATAAAATCAGGGCTTTGGGGAAATCCGGGTGTCAAAGCCTTAGGTATCTCAGCAGAGCAACTGCAGGGGAAATAGAGGAAGAAAAATGAGGTAGATGACAAGAAATTGAACAGGCCCATCAATTTGATAGAACTTGGCCAGGACGGGGTAATGTATAGATATATATGGGTGATAATACAGGAAAGAAATGCAGGGAGGAGTTCCTACACCAGTCAGCATGGTGGATGCTTTTGAGGGGAGCGATAGACTTAGAATCGGGATGGGACACGTGGAAGGTTTTCTGGAGTAACTGGCAACATTCTAGTCCTTGACCCACTTGATGGTTACGAAGGATTGCTTCCTTTTATTAATTTTTATGGTTTTCTCTACTTGGGCTTTGTAATAAATGGGGCAGGTTAAGGTAAAATCCGGGGAGAGTTGATGCATTTGGAGTATTTGTGGAAGAGAAGGTCTGTGAGTCTTCAGAGCCCCAGAGTTCTGACTCTGAAGGTTTCCAGGAAGACAAGAGTTATTAAGAGGCCAACCCGATGATTCAGGAACGTTCGTGCCATGGTGTGCTAGTTTAGCCAGCTTTCTGTATTAAGAACCCTTGGTTGGTAGCATTTTGCTCATCCTCATGAATAAGTACTCTCAACCTGGCCTTTGTCAAGCTCCAAAGTAATGTCTTGATGAAAGATGAGCAGAGTTGGCTTTTGTAAGCCAGTGAGAGCTGGTTCTAAGATGCTTTTGGGTACATGGGCACCAAGATACATTTCATTGTCTTCCGCTTTTATTTTGGAGGTACACCAACTTCTGTGGGCTTATTGTAAGGTGTTTCTACAACCAACAACATTGATCTGTTTTGATTAAAATCAAATTGATGGTCTTTGTGAGAACCAGGCATGAGGACCGAGGAGACTATCATACCTGGTTCTGTTCCACTTTGACAAGAAGCCCAATTTTATACTGGAGGGACAGGAGCATTTTTCACCCTGATCCTAGGTTGCGAAGGTGAGAGAGAGATCAAGAAGAAAGTTTGAATGATGAGGCTGAAATAGCAGATCGTTTAGGGTGACTGAATAATTAAAAGGTGTGAACACAGAAGCCCGGGAAGCTGAGTATTTGGGGAGATTCCATAACATGTCTTCCTTCCGGGTGACAGGAAGATGGTAGAGAGAAGGAATGCAGCCAAATTCCAGGCTTCAGAACATCCAGGTGCCACCCTGGGCAGTAAGACAATATATGTATCTTATGGCTTTAGGGAACTGATTTAAGAGAGATGGAACTGTAATAGGGACTCTCCCCAGATGCTTCTGGGGCCTGACGAGAGCCCACAAAGCAGGTTTCTCTAGCACTGCTCTTTGCAAGGTCACCAAAGGCTTAGAAGCTGGTCTTGCTTCAGGACAGTTGTTGGTAACTCAGTTTCTGGGCCCCAGTCCACAGCTGCTGGAAGGGAAGATTTGGGGGCAGGAACACAAATGGCTACCCCCCCCCCCCAAATCTCTCTCCGGGGGTTCCTCCATACCAGTCTGCAAACTGGCATCTTGGAATATTAACTTGCTTTATAGGAGCATGGGGTGGGGATGAGGGGACGGAGCATGGCAGTAGGGAGGGAAGACTGGAATGAATGAGAATGTGTAGTTGGAGTAACCATCTCCCTGGGACCAGAAACGGGAAAGAGGCTTCCGCCATGTTGCAGAATGATTCAGCATCTTTCCGAGCATCCCGGGTACCTTTTCCCATGCTCGTCGATGGCCTCTCTGAGTCTCTGGTCTGTACCCAGACTTCACGTTGGGTTCGTCTAACCTTACACATTCTAATCTTAGAAAAGGTTTCTAAGATTGTTCTGCTGTACTCCTGGGTGTTGGCACTTGATTGGGGATAAGAACTTCAGAGCAAAGACTCTGTTCTTCTGTTATGGACCTGCAGGCGTGACATGTAGGTAACAACAGGGGGTCTGGACTTAATTCAGGGACCTCCCCTGAGATGTTAGTCACATTTGACAAGTGGTCTTCCATCAATAAAATATGCTTTTCTTAATACGAAGGGAAATCAGGTGAAGGGTGGGAGTAATGCGGGGAAGAACCTTATTCTCTTTGTTCTTATGAGATCAATATTTCCACTCAAACTTGTTTCACTGAAGGAGACGCAGTATGTTACAGTGTTACATCTTCTGCCCTGTTCCTTGCACAAGGTACACGCTCCTTGCTGCAGCATTCCCTTTCCATTCCCTATGAACCCACGAGAACAAAATTCCCCTGGGCATAAGAGTAATTCACAGAAGTGCAATTCACAATCGGGTTATCCTCTAATTCAAAGGAGTTGGGTCACTATCTTTAAAAACTCATCTCGTCAAAGTACTTAAAGTGATTTGGGGGTCTGTCCACACATGGCCTCACTTTTTAACATCGGAAGACGGTGTAGAGACCTGTGGTTGGAGCATGCAGGGTTTGGGGTCGGGGAGTGCTTGGGTTGAGTCTGGACTTGACGCTTTGTGGATTTAGTCGTTATTGAACCTCTCTAAGGTTTGCTTGCTACTAAGATCGGGGCAGGATGGTGGGGAGGTGGGGGTATGCACGTGCGCCTTTATATCCTTATCTATTCTTGATGGAATTGTGAGTATAGAACATAACTCAAGGAAAGTCCTTATTATTGTCTCTCAATACAAATAATTTACTGTTTGTGTTTGTGCGTTCATTGCTTTCTGAGAATATAACCTCTCCCATACATAGACTAGAAAGAAGACAGAGACATCCTTCGGGTCTTATTTTAAACTCCCACTGATTGAAGGCTGTTAACCAAAAACTGATGCTATCTTTCTCTACGGTATCATACACAGTTACTCAATTCTTTAAAAAAGTATAGCTTTTTATATTATTTATGTATTTAATCAAATTGTGTGTGTGTGTGTGTGTGCGTGTGTGCCTGTGTATGTGCACACAAACTCATTTGCATGTAAAAGCTCAGGGACTTGAATTTCCCCCATCTGTGCCCCTTATCTGTAAGGGGAAACACTGCAGAGACTAATTTTAGCAAGCCTCCTTGGTGATTTTTTTACACGATGTTTCAGAATCATTCTGAATCCTCTGCCTTTATGCTTTCATTCACTTGACGACTATTTATGGAGTGCCAACTCTGTCCCCAAAGCCAAAGGACTTAAATATCACAGAGAGGGTCCAAGTTCATGGAGACTCTTTTCTGACCCTCACCTACCTCTGCTTTATTGCTCAAGAGATAAATCCTGGGGCCAGTGCACATTCTCTGTGGCAGGCATGCGGGAAGTCGTAGAGGCATGACGGGATCCAATGTCTGCCGGGAACAATGGCCGTTTCAGTGTCGATAGACAGTAAGGTGTGCTGGGCTGGGCCTTAGGGGAGGCACAGAGTCTTGAGAAATGAGCCTGGAAAAGTTGGGTAGGGGGCAGGTTGTAAATAATGGTACGATTTAGAGAGTGCCCACCGTGCGTCTGGCACTTTGCTTTACCGGTGTTATTTTATTTAATCAGCATAACAGATAGGTATTATTATAACCTGACATTAGCACATCAAGCGTCTCCTTTTAATTCCAGCTGGGGCAGAGGAACTGGGAAAACAGAAGCGTTCCCAGCAGGCAGCCGCGCTGGGCAGCAGAAAACCTGTACAAAGCAAAATGCAGGTCCCACGTCTGAAGTGTCAATTATATTTCTAACAATTGCATATGGACTTCATTAGCCCGCTAAATGGTACCTATTTCAGCATCCCACCAGCTGGAGGGATTTCCAGTAGGAAATGTGAGAAGGGAAAAAGTCTAGGAATCTCAGGTTCCCCAGAGCCTTCTGGAATTCATACAGATTAAGCAAGATAAGGTCAGCTCTAAACTCCCCTCTTTTCTTCCTCTATCCCTCTGCACAGTCACCTCACGACTGAATAAAACCAGAGCACCTGTATCTGTCCAGAGGGGCCTGGGATGGTTCTCTCATGTCCCTTTGGGCCTCTGAGGCTGAGTCCCTCTCAGGGATGGTAGGTAGAAGCAGAAAGAATCCATTCAACACCAGCTCTCTGTGGGAAACTTGTATCTTTTTGACATGAGAGTTCTTTATTATATGCTTCCTATTACGTCTTTAAGCACAGCTTTGTGTCGGCTTTTCCCATAGGTTGAATATAATGATGGGTAACCTAATCCTGAAGGTAACAGAATAATCTTAGAGGACACAAGGCTCTATTTAATTCTTGCCAAATGACAGAATATACCCAGACTCCGACCAGACCTCTGCAGAACTCTCCGGTAAGGTTTTGTGTCTTGCCGAGCTTGGAGCCGTAGGCTTCCCATTCTATTCTTTCTCCTGCTCCCAGGCAGGATCTGATTTCACACCAATCGATCCATAAGAGGATAATGGTATCACAGTTCAAGACAGGCAACCATGGAGAATTGTTTTATATGCTTCTGATGCTCAAGAAGTTTCAGAAGCCTGGGCTATGTCTCAGTTTTCAAAGAGAGTCAATTCCAGGGCAGAAGACAGCATGGGAAAAAAAAAAAGAAAAACCACACACACACACACACACACACACACACAACAAACCCAAAATCCAAAAGAAAAAAAAAAACCAAAAAAAAACAAAAAACACCCCAGAACAAAACAACAACAACAAACCCCAAAAACAAAAAGCCCCCCAAACCATGGACTTTGGAATCAGGCTGACATGGGTCAGAAGCATGCTCAGTCTCTGATTTGCCATGATCTTAGTCAATATGCCTTGGTCTCTGTTTCCTGGTTAGTAAAATGATGGTAAGTCCATACCCATCTTGGAGAAATTTTACAGGAACAGAATTGAAGGGCTATGTAGGATGACCTTCAGGGGGAGCAGAGGAGATTTTCTCGCTTAGTCTCGTTTTGATGGTCATTTGAAAACTCCGTACAATGTTGTCCAATTAGCTCTCTCCCTACCCAGATTGGTTGTTTTGGTGCTCTGTGCATAGCCCACAGCTGTAGTGGGTTGACACTGGGACAGTAACTGGCCTGAATATTGACATGTCTGGACATCTAGATTCTCTACCCAGACACACACACACTCTCTCTCCATATATATGCAAAAGCATTTTTGCAAATGCTTTTACAACTGAAAAAAAAATTACTAAAGGTCTTTTATACAAGGAAGTAGATATTATTTTAGCTGCTGAGGGTAGAGAAGAAGCATATGGTCCTTGCCTCCAAGAAGCTCACAGACCAAAGTCCGGTGAAACTGCAGGGACTATGATGGGTGCCTGAAGTGCCGTGAGTTCACAGAGAAGGTGAAAGGCAGCTCTGTCTGGGATGGAGAAGGGTCAGGAGAGGCAAGAAGAGAAAGTGACCTTGGAGCTGAGACTTGAGGTTGAGGTTCAAGAGGGAGACTCAGTGGCAGCAAATTCCAGGCAGAGGGAGCTACTTGGGCAAATCAGTGAAAACTCTCTGGGTGGATTAGATTAGGAAATTGTTTAAAGTTCATAGTGGGGGCGCCTGGATGGCTCAGTGGATTGAGCCTCTGCCTTTGATTCAGGTCATGATCCCAGGGTCCTGGAATGGAGCCCTGTGTCAGGCTGTCTACTCAGCAGGGAGCCTGCTTCCCCCTCTCCCTCTGCCTGCCTCTCTGCCTACTTGTGATCTCTCTCTCTCTGGGTCAAATAGATAAATAACATCTTAAAAACAAAAACAAAAACAAAAAACAACAAATTTCATGGTGGCCAGAGTCTAGAGCAGGGACAGTGGATGGAGGAGGTTAGAGAGACACACTGGGGCGGGGCCCAGAGGGAGTATGTATCGAGTGCTAAGTAATTGGACCATGATCCTGAGTACTGTTATAGGACCAATGAAGGTTTCCCTGGAAGGAGTTCCCATAATTAGCTTTGCACTTTAGAAATTCTTCTGGGGATGCGTGGGTGGCTCAGTTGTTTGAGCGACCACCTTTGGCTCAGGTCATGATCCTGGAGTCCCGGGATCGAACCCCACATCAGGCTCCCTGCTCGGCGGGGAGTCTGCTTCTCCCGCTGACACCTCTCCTGTCATGCTCTCTCTCTCTCTCTCTCAAATAAATAAATAAATAAAATCATTAAAAAAAAAGATTTAAAAAATTATTCTGACTACAATGAGGAGCATGTCTCAGAGGTGAGTTTTTTTTTTTTTTTTTTTTTTTAAAGATTTTACTTATTTGTCAGAGAGAGCACAAGCAGGGGGAGTAGTGGGCAGAGGGGGAAGCAGGCTCCCTGCTGAGTGAGGAGCCCATGTGGAATTCAATCCCAGGAGCCTGGGATCATGACCTGAGTTGAAGGAAGATGCTTAACCCATTGAGCCAGGGATCCTAGAGGTGAATTGTCTTATTTCCATCTCCTGCTTGGGGTTTGTATTGTTACTTGGGTCTTTGGCTTGAAGTTTTCCATCCATTCTGGAAAATTCGTTGCTGTCTTCAAATGTTGCTTCTGCTTCATTTTCCCCTGCTCTTTTTCTGTAACTGTTTACCATGGGTCATAGGTCTCCTGGAATCTTTTCTAAATTTTCCATCCTTGTTTCTTACTGTGATTATGTGGTTTTTGTACATAAACCTTTGTTGGAACTTGGCTATGACCACTCATTTGTGTATTGGTTGTGGAAGCCTTTGCACCCCAGGGGAGGAGTTGGAGGCTTTTGACAGTCACATGAGTCTGCAAAAGTCAAATATTTTCTGTCTGGACCTTTGCAGAGCAAGTTTGCTGATGCCTGGGCCAATCTGTTGTCAACCACATCTGTTCAGTTCTTTATGTCACTGTGATTCTTTCAGTTTCACAATTTCTGATTTTTCCCCCCATAGTTTGCAGTTCTCTGCTTAGATCCTCCAGATACAGATTTTTGAACATAGCAATGTCATTTTATTTTGAAATCCATGTCTTGGGGCACCTGGCTGGCTCGATTGGTGGAGCATGTGACTCTTGATTTCATGAGTTCCAGACCCATATTGGGTGTAGAAATTACTTAAAAATAAAATCTGAGGGGCGCCTGGGTGGCTCAGTCAGTTAAGCATCTGCCTCCAGCTCAGGTCATGATCCTGGAGTCCTGGGATCAAGCCCTTTGTCAGGCTCTCTGCTCAGCGGGGAGTCTGCCTCCCCTCTCCTTCTGCCGCTCCCCATCCTGCTCTTGCTCTCTTTCTGTCTCTCTCAAATAAATAAATAAAATTTTAAAAAAATAAATGAATTAACTCCAGATTAAATATCAGAAACCCTGATACTACAGTCCTTAAGAACCATCTTGCCTGCTAGTAGATGGCTGTGTAGATTGCCTTCTTGATGCCTCTGAATCCAAATGTCTTATGGATGATTTTAATTGGCAAAACCTACACCTCGTGTCTGTATCCTTGCTACAAGGGAATGTGAAGATGTGTTTTCTGGGTTCAGGCTTAGGAAGGTGCATTGCTTAATGTGGAAAAGGAGCCAAGATGTTGGAAGGACATAAATTGCAATCCCCCTCCAGTACTCCCCTTGGCTTACATTTCCAAATAAGAACAACACTCGTTTCTAAACTAATCCAGCTGTTTTTCATATCAGCAAAAATGGAATCAACCATCTTTTCCAAAAAAGAGCATTGAAGATTACAGGCTTCCTGGGTTGATGGTCATTCCTCCTCTAGCTCAATTACTTTTTTTATTAGTCATTTATAACCAACTTACTATATTGTGAAATTTGCCACCACCACCAGGTGCTATAGCAAATGGCAAAGAGTAGCAACGGTGATCAGAAAGTTATAGTTTGTATGTTTTTGTTTTCCTCCACTACCTGTTTCAGATGTCCTTTGCCTTTAGGAAGAATTCACCTTGTTAGGATTCTTTACCTGACAGGGTGACCTAAACTTTGGTTTAAGAAAGGGGTTTTAACCTTGCCAATCCTGAATCGTTGTAGTTTCTACATTTTTTTTTTTAAAGATTTTATTTATTTATTTGACAGAGAAAGAGACCATGAGAGAGGGAACACAAGCTGGGGCAGTGGAGAGGGAGAAGAAGGCTTCCTGGTGATCAAGGAGCCGGATGAGGGGCTCGATCCACGACTCTGGGACCATGACCTGAGCCGAAGGTAGATGTTTAAGGACTGAGCCACCCAGGCACTCTGAGTTTCTACTATATTCTATTAACTTTTACCAAAGGGAATTGCAATCATAAAGGAACTCCAAGGGGATCCTGTCGATGAATGCTGTAAGCTTCGCATGAGGGAAACGATGAAGGTGTGAACTCCACTTTCCTTGTAACTCAGCAAACAATCAGACTCTGTGTTCCACTCACCTTGCATCACCATGGATGCAATTCTTTTTGACTAGTTTGTGAAAATCCCTGCTAAGGCTCTCATGGCTGCATCTGATTGGAAAAACCCAGGCTGGCATCCTTATTATACCTTATTAATGAGGTCGTCTGAGTAGGCAGGCCCTTGCTTCTACTTCAGGACGTGTTCAGAGTGAAGGAATGTGTGTCTGATTTATTTCCGCTCTGCATCGCACTCAACCCCCAATTTTGTGCATCTCTTACAAGCTAGGACTCCTAAGGCTTTCTGGACTGCAGTGCCAAGGGAAGGAAAATGGGAAATAAGAGGTGAAAAGAGAAGGATTGAAATCTGGGGGATTATCTTTGATGAAGAAGCTGGCCGTAAGTGGTAACATCGCAAAAAAACAGTCTGAGGTTCAAGAAACAGTGAACACGGCATTTGCCCAGCGAGCATTCATTTACATTTAATGTCATTGTCGCAGGCTTGTGCAAGATAGGGAGTTGATGCCTTTCGTCAAAGTAGCAATGCTTGTGTCCTTCTCCCATTCTCTCCCAGACACTGAGATTTCAAGTTCTCTTTTGAGGTTTGAGGTGTTGGTTTTACTCTAGTAGTGAGATAGCTGTGTTATTATCCAGTTTTCATAACCCAGATTTTAGAGACTGAAGAACTTCCTGTTGGTGTGGCCAGAACAGTCCCCCTCCTGGCTACAGGACCACATGACTCTCTGACCGTCTGTTACATGACCCCAAGGAACCATATGATCTCTCCTCCATGGTTCCGTAAACTCTATGCGACAAGCAAATCAGATTTTCTCTCCTGAACGTTTTACTCTGTGATCTCCATGTTGTCATTTAAGCACTTGCCTCCTCTCAACCTGCCACCTCCCCCCTTCTATCTCTTACTAATAGGTTCGGGAAAAAAGTACCCCTTAGTAAGTGTGCTAATGTCCATGAAGATATCTAGCAGAGTCTTCACAGCATTGAGTTACATAACCTGTTTCATTC
The DNA here is from genome assembly GCF_964662115.1 of Mustela nivalis. Taxonomy (NCBI): domain Eukaryota; kingdom Metazoa; phylum Chordata; class Mammalia; order Carnivora; family Mustelidae; genus Mustela; species Mustela nivalis. The sequence goes on from NC_139036.1 coordinate 8,373,155, forward strand.
TTTACTTTTCTCCATTCCTCCTATTGAAATTACTTCGCTCTTCTGTCATACTCTAGCAACAATTCCTGTGACTTTGTGTCCGGTTCATTGGCCTGGTTATCTACGTATACTGAAGTGATAGGTAGTTTTTATATATTGTGAAAAGGTACCTAAATCCTGTCCCATATTTATTGATTTCTAATTTCATCCAAATATGGGTTTTTGAAATATGATTAAATACCTAGACTTCAGGGGTACATAGGCTAGGTTTGTTTCTCCCTTCAAGGACATTTCTTTCTTTTTTTTCTCTTTCCTTCTTTCATCCCTCCTGCCCTCCCTTCCTTTTCATAAACTGTATCTGTCAGGGTTTAACCAGAGAAACAAAAACCAGTAAGAGATACATACATATGAAGGGATTTCTTATAAATAATTGGTCTGCACAGCTGTGGGAAGGGCTGAGGCAGGTCACCAGGAAGGGCAGAAGTGACCCTTCTACCCACAGGCAAAATTTCTTCTTTAGAGAAACCTTACTTCTGCACTGACCAAATCAAGTCCCCCCGGATGACCTAAAATGCGATCCTTTACTGAAAATCAACAGATGGCAGACTTCAATCATAGCTACAAAAATACCTTCACAGGGACACCTAGGTTAGGTTCTGATTGAATAATTCGCCAGATTGACACTGAACACTGGTCATCACATAGGTCTTTATGTGGACGGATACACGAGCGATTCTCCTGGTTGTAGATTCAAAAGTGACATAACCGGGGCCCTTGGTGCAGCATTTTGAAGTCTGTGAGATATTTCATGTGGTTTCCTCAAGTGGTGCAGCCAATTCGCACTCCATGTTCTGTTGCAAGAACTGTCCTTGTCTCTTATCCTGGCCAGAGGTTGACACTGTTGGATTCTCAGGCTTCGCCGGACTTTTGAGCGTGAGACTGTACTTCCTTATTGCTTGAACGTGTATCTCCTCAGTTACTAGGGAGGCTGAGCATCATTCACACTTAATTTTTCATTTGGGTTTTTTTTTTTTTTCCCTGCCAGGAATTAGCTGCTGTTTTTATTGTTCCTATTTTTGGATAGTACCTTTACCCATTTTTCACCACCAACTCTCCTTCCTTTTGTTTGTTTGTTGTTGTTGTTTCAGTCTCTACTTGACATGTCTAATTGCTTTGCAATGTATTTATATAAATAATTCTATGTTGCTGTTGAGGGAAGGGACCCCTTCAGCCTTAGGAACTCAGAGAGACTGGGGCAGCCGCAGAGTCCACAGTGTATGTGGTAGTGAAGGGTCAGAAAGGGCGACAAAGAATATGTGGTGTAATGTCGTATTAGTTTCTCTTGTTGCAGAACTATTCACTATACGCTTGGTAGCTTACGGACAAGACACATTTAACTCCTCACAGTTTTCATGGGTCAGGATTCTGGACACAGCTTAGCTGGGGGGCTCTATTCAGAGCACTGATAAGGAAGAAGTGTACATTTTAGGTTCAGCCATCGCATGAAGTTGCATTTGATTATATGAAGACTTGCCCTTAAATCTTTATAGCAGCTTTATTCATGCTCCTCGAAAACCAGAAATCACCCAAATGTCCATCAAACAGTGAATGGGTAAATACAACAGAATACTATCAGCTAGAAAAATGAATGAACAATTGACACAAAAAACAACATGGATTTTCCATTAGGCTGTTTATTTTCTTAGTCCTGGCTTTTTGAGAGTTCTTTCTATAATCTGGACACAGATCTTTTATCAGACCTGTGGTTTATAAATAATTTCTCCCAGTCCCTGCCTGGTTTTTTTCTTTCTTTCAATAGCATCTGTCAAGGAGCAGAAGTTTCGAATACTAAAGTCTGATTTATCATTTTGTTCTCTTATGGATTGTGGTTCTGATGTCTTACCTAAGAAATTTAGGGCTAACCCAAAGCCTCAAATATTTTCTCAAAAATTGTATAATTTTGGCTTTGTGACCCATTGGAGTTTATTTTTAATTACCGTGTGGCACATTTTCAGTAAGTGTGATATTACATGTTTATGTAAATATGTATATATATTTAAATAGTTTTTCATCATACACATTACAAATTTCTATATTTTTGGAAGAGCTATTTTGTAGCTCCCATTGATTATTCTACTAAATATTTTATCAGATTTATGAGGATGGCGCCTGGCATTCTGTTTACCTCAGTCCAACCCAACAAAGAATGCCCTCAGCTCCCCAAGGGATCCCATAAAACCATGGGCTATCTTCTACAACAGAAATCATTCCCTTTATCTTCATGGTTCCTGAAGGCAATAATGGATTTTTTTTTTTTTTAAAGCTGGAAAGCAAACTAGTGTAATGTTACAACACAGTACTCAATCAAGTTTCTCAAAGGTTTTTTTGTTTTGTTTTGTTTTGTTTTTTAATGATTTCCCCAACTTGTGGTCAGAGACAGGTTCTATGACCCCAACATGGCCCTCATAACTGGTTGTATAATTAAACTCCGTTTTTCATGGCCACAATATCCATATGCAAGATTTGAAGCATTTGGTGACAACACCAAATTCTCGAGGTCTCCTTCATTTTTAGGAAGGTACATTTGCAAATTGTGTTTCTGAGATAGCTGTAGATTCCCTACAGTCTCCAGTGTCAGAGTAAAAATGTAGCTCTCCAAACAACCATTGCTTTTGATTTGCGGTGTGTATTTGCAAAATAAAGCATTTAGGCGCTGGCCCAAACATAAAGCGGAAAGAAACACTGCAAGGCAGATGCTTACCATCCCTAAACAAAGGGATCATTGGGCTCCATGGGTATTGTAGGTGTTGATCTGCTCTAGTTTCAGAGACAAGAGAGTCATTTAAAATAAAATCCCTTTGCTTTTGTAAAAATGCAGTTGTGGGTGAAGAAGAAATTATATTTCAGAAATATAATCTGCTGATGACTTATTTAGAAATATGGAGTCCAAGCTCCTACTCTATTTCCAAAGGAACAGGAGAACATTTTATTGGTCAATGATGGTTCAATGAATATAGGACATATTTAGAAAAATTCATTTGATACAATGTATTCATAATGTATGTCAGCACTTTCCTAGATACTTGAGATCCACCAGACACAATCCTTGGCCACACAGAGCTTGAAGTCTATAGGGGGAAGAGAGATGTTATTCAGACAATGTATAGGCATGTCATTACAATGGAGATGAATGTTTCAGTGAGAAGGTTGAAGTGGTTTTTGAGGGTGTGTATCAGTTACCTGTGTGTGGAGATTAAGGAAGTTTTCTCTGAGAAATTATCATTCAGGTTTGATAATTATAATGACTGAAGAGATGAGGGAAGTGCATTCTCTACAGTGGAAATAGCATATGCAAAGGCCCTGTGGCAGGAAGGACCAGGGCCCTAATTGTTCATGAGAGAAGTCCAGTGTAGATTCAGGGAGGTAGTGAGAAGGGAGATGGTAGGGAAGCAAGACAGCAGGCAAGACAATGAGGGTTTGTAGGCCATTAAAGTATCATGGCTTGGTCCCAAAGGATTAAGAAGACGCTAGTGGGTTTCAAGCAACACTGATTCCTCAGACTTGTGTTTCAAAAAACTGCACTGTCGGCAGCCTAGAGACCCATTTAGAGTAGGATCTGATTGAAAGTAAGCAGACTTAAAGACAGATCAGGCAGGAATCTCCATGAGAGGTGATGACCAAGGAGGTGGCAGTGGGCATATCTGGGAGAGTCTCACCAAGGAAGCATCAAGGATGATTTGGGTTTCTAGCTTAAGCAGCTAGATAAGGAGAGAGGAAGGTTGGAAGAAGACCAGGTGTGAGAGTTTAGTTCCCTTTCAAACATACTGAGTTCGAGGGGACTTCAAGACACTTTAGAGCAGGATAAGTGGGTACCTGTGTGGGGGGTTCCAGAGCTCACAAGAAAGATCTGCTTTGGAATGACAAATATAGTGGTCACTATTAATATAGATGGTAGCAGAATTTGTAGATGTGTTGGCCTTTGAGTTCACATCATTTATAGAGTTGAGAGTAGGTTTAAACCCAAACCGTGGGGACTCTAGCATTTAGTGTCTGGATTATAGAGCTTTAGCCTGCAAGGAGGAGACCCATCTGGTAAAGAATTATCAGGAGAAGGTGATACTGGGAAAGTCATGGGGGAGAAGTGTCTTAGGAGGAGAATGATTAAGTAATGTCAAGTATTCAAGGTATAGGAACAGCCCAAGTGTCCATCAACAGATGAATGGATAAAGAAGATGTGTTCCCTATACATAACGGACTAGTACTGAGCTAACACAAGAATGGAATCTTCCCATTTGCAACCACATGGATGGACCTAGAAGACATAAAGCTAAGTGAAGTCAGCCAGTCAGAGAAAGACAAACACCACCAGATTTCACTCGAATGTGGAATTCAGGAATCAAAACAAATTATCACAGAAAAAAAAAAAAAAAAAAAAACCAGACTGTTAACTATAGAGAAGCAATAGGGGGTTGCCAACAGGGAAGTGGGAGGGGGATGGGGGAAACGGAGGATGGGGATTAAGAGTACACAGAGTACTAAGATTAAGAGTACACCAGTGTGATGAGCACTGGTGATGAATTTTAAGATTTTATTTATTTTTATTTGTGAGAGAGAGACTGAGCACAAGCAGGGGGAGGTACAGGCAAAGGGAAAAATCAGGCTCCCTGCTGAGCAAGGAGCCCAATGTCGGGGTCGATCCCAGGACCCCAGAATCATGACCTGAGCCAAAGGCAGATGCTTACCTGAGAGACTCAGGCATCCCATGAAAATGTTGAATCACTATATTGTTCACCTGTATATTAATGACACGGGAACTTAAAAAAAAAAAAAGTAATGTTAAGTATGTCCAAGAGACCAAGACCAATGAGCCTGAAAAATTTGAAGTTTAAAATATTTTGTGGGGGTACCTGGGTGGCTCAGTGGGTTAAGCCTCTGCCTTCAGCTCAGGTCATGATCTCAGGGTCCTGGGATCAAGCCCCGCATCAGGCTTTCTGCTCGGTTGGTGAGCCTGCTTGTGAGAGGCGGTGAGCCTCTCTGCCTACTTGTGATCTCTGTCAGTCAAATAAATAAATAAAATCTTAAAAAAAAATAAAATATTTTGTGGATTTTTAAAAAATTTTTAAATTAAATTAAATTAGAATTTTAAAAATTTCAAGTTTAAAATATTTTGTGGGTGACTAAACAGGTTGGTCTTTCCTCTGTAACCTTGCTATCTTGTAATAGCTGAGTTCTTATCTTGTAAATATCTTGTAAATGCAGAGTTACCTCTGTAACTCTGCTATCTTACCTCTATAACTTTGCTGTCTTGTTATTTTCTTTAATGGATGTCTTTGTTGATACAGATCTGTTGTTGTTTAAATCTTCCTCACTGTTTGAAGAGGATATATATGGTATCTGGCACAAGACCCTAAAAAAAACCACACACACACTAACAAACAGTGTCTTCCCTTTATTTTTCTTATTGTCAGAGTCAAGCAGTGATAGGGACTTTTAGGTGCTGTTAGAAAAGATGAGAAATTAAATAATTTGTGTTCTTCCTGCTTTCCCTGTCTAGTAATTTTTTTTAGAAAGTTTAGATCATCTGGGATTATTTACTACATCACACATTTTCTCTTTGAACAATAACATTTTACATTTACATTTACTTTTGTGATTTTATGACAAGGCCCCCTCTGTGTGTGTGTTTATTTTCCTATGTCCTTTGGTAAGCCTTTTATTATTTTTATTATTATATTTTTTTCAGATTTTTTTTTAAGATTTTATTTATTTATTTGACAGAGATCACAAGTAGGCAGAGACGCAGGTAGAGAGAGAGAGGAGGAAGCAAGCTCCCCGCTAAGCAGAGAGCCTGATGTGGGGCTCCATCCCAGGACCCTGGGATCATGACCTGAGCCGAAGGCAGAGGCTTTAACCCATTGAGCCACCTGGGTACCCCCTAAGATTTTATTTTTAAGTAATCCCTACACCACATGTGGGGCTCGAACTCATGGCCCTGAGACCAAGAGTCACAGGTTCCATCGACTAAATCAGCCAGATACCCCCTTTAGTAAAAAGCTTTTTATACCATATCTGCCTTGTTCCTGACTTTCCTTCATTTCTTAGAGTGCCTTTTTAGTTATATTTAAATAGAAAAAGTTTAAGTTTTAGGGTAATAACATCCCTGTCAGAATAAAATCTGAATACTATAAAAATACAGCTAATGGAAAAGGGAAAGTTCCTCATAATTCCAACCCCCAGCGAGAACCGCAATGACAAACAAAACTTCCTGGTCTCTCTTCCTCTCAAAAACATGTTGAAGGGTCTACATTTCAGCCTACACGACAATCTGTGGCTCTTTTTAGTCTGCACGTGTATGTCTTTTGTGACTTTTTAGCCCTGGGAAAGTCTACCTGGGTCCTTTCTTCTTCTCCATCTTCTCTATGTTCTCTCTCTGGAATCTCTGTTGCTGGTGGTAGGATCACTTCAGTCCTCGGTTGAGGTAACACCGTACAACACTTCCCTTCTGTGCCCATCTAGTTGTTGTGAATTGCCAACCCAGAATGCACGCAGCCAGCCAGATGAGATAAACATGGAGATCAGGAATGGGAATGCCTCAGAAATTAACACCTTCCTGATAGAGGGCTGCCTCCTAGCACTGGTTCCCAGCCTGTGTGCCAGACGTCCCTGTTTCTTTTCTTTTCTTTCTTTTTTTTTTTTTTAAAGACTTTATTTATCTGACAGACAGAGATCACAAGTAGGCAGAGAGGCAGACAGAGAGAGAGAGGAGGAAGTGGGCTCCCTGCCCAGCAGAGAGCCTGATGTGGGGCTCCATCCCAGGACCCTGGGATCATGACCTGAGTGGAAGGCAGAGGCTTTAACCCACTGAGCCACCCAGGCGCCCCCAGAAGTCCGTGTTTCATGGGCAAAAAAACAGAATAGTCTGTCTCAATCCAGTCCTGTTAGCTTCATACTTAGGGGATAATCCTTCAAGGTTCAGACCTTATTTTGCCTACAGGTTTTCAGCATGATGGTGCCTCTCATTTGAAGTATGATTGCAAATGTTTATATTTCTGAATTTTTTGTGGATTCTGGTGGGCTGCCTGAGTGATATTATTTCATATTGTAAATCTCTAGAAATGTTTATGGAGTACTGATTCTAAAAGGGACACGTGATTAACTTCTTTTATCTAAAATGTCAGTCTTAAAAGAGGGGAAAAGGAGAGGTCCAGCCTTTTTTCTATTAGAAAATCATTTTGAGTCCTGTGGTAACTTGTTTTCCTTGTCTTGCAGTTACTACCAAAGTGGTGGTGGTGGTGGGGGGTGGAGTTTCCTCTAAAATATTTATTACTTCAATTTTTTTAAGTAGAAAGCAACTGACCAAAAAACGCTGGTTCACCAGCTTCCAGAACTTTTTTGTTCTCAAATCTGTCGTGCTGGAATCAATAAACTGTTGATTAAAATCCTCATTACTTCATACATCTACTAAGAATAATCTGTTTTTCAGAGACCTAATCACTTTCATGTCACTAGCTGTGGGGATAGAGACAAAAGCTGGGGCTAATTATTAACAACTTTCCAAAGCTGATATTGAATTTCTAATGTATCCCAAATGCCCCTGTACTCTGATTAGTTCTGTCTCCCTGGCTAGTACATTGCTAGCTTAGAGAATGATTTTAAGATCCTACAGTCTTGCAACACTTGCAGAAACACTTCCAACTGTGAGATTGGTCATTTCGAAACAGGGCAGAACTGCTTCAACATCTGGATTCAAGGCGGCGGGGGTGGGGGGTGGGGGGTTAACTGCTGGCTGACAGGCGACCAATAGCATCCTTCCATTCCATCTGCTTCAAGATGGCCAACTCCCAGCTGCTGAGTAAAGAGGAGGAAGGGGGTCAGAGTTGCCTTGTAAAACAGGCCAACCTGGTTTCAACGTGTTTTAACTCCCAGATCTCCATCTCTTTCCCTGCAACCCCTCCTTTATTTCTACTTGCCAGGTCTGCAAATCTGGACTAGGTTGCTGGAGACAATAGCAATCTGTATTGGAAGTTGGGTACCAGAGCCTGAGGTTTTGAGTTGAAAGCCTATCCCTGGGGGTATGTCCTGGAGGGTGAAAGTGACATAATTAAGGCATCCAATTAAGTTGGCGTTTATTGGTGAAAGCTCTGACTTCTGAGTAGTTCACCCCGTATGTCATATAAACTCCTACTTGGAAAGAGCTAGAATTATTACGTTCAGACATGAGTCTCCGTGGTAGAACGAGGTCTAAGGCCAGGACAAAAAGATCATTTTCTCCTGAAATCTGCCTATCTCATTAGCCTTTTCATGGGTGATATAACTTCTCCTTCCCTCCAAATATGCAGGGGTCCCATGGCTATCACTACTAAGCATGTCATTCCCATTACTGTTATAAATTATGAGCAAGCCCCTGGAGGCCTTTGTCCCAAATTACAGATACTTACCGAAGATGAACTATTATATGACAGCACAAGGAAAAATGAACTTTAGGAAGTAAAACTAACAGATTTCTTTTATAAACCATTAATCCAGCCAGCATGTGTAATACATGTTAATTCTCATAAAGTGGAGTACATAGTTCACATGGGTTATTCTGAATTTATAACACACACACACACACACACACACACACACCCCTTTTCAAATACGTAAGACCATCAGTGTAATATTGTAATTTTTATTAATGATTTTAGTTTGATTTTTCTTAGCTTTCTTTCTGATTTTTCCAATAGGATTTCTGCATTTTATTTACTTTATTGTTATTAGTGTTCTTTTCTCGTTCTTTCCTCATTGAGGATCTGAAATGCAAACAGAGCTAAACTCTGGCTCTGTCAATTCTATAACAAAGATACTGTGAAATAATAGTGTTGTATGCCTTGTAGGTTTTCCAATGCAGAATGTTTTGGAGGCACTTTGTTGAAATTTGATTAAGCTGCTCCCGGGTGAGGCTTGTTTTGAAGGTTCTGAAAATCACATGCTTTGGTCAAATGACTAAATCAGCTCTGCAATTTGACCCCAAATACCTCTTTTTAAAACATTTTATTTATTTACTTAGAGCACGTGCATGTGCTGGGGAGCAGCAATGGGAGAGGGAGAGAGAATCTCAAGCCTGCTGAGCACGGAGACCAACATAGGGCTCAGTCTCATGACCCTGAGAGCATGACCTGAGCCGAAATCAAGAGTTGGTTGCTCAACTGACGGTGCCCCCCAGGGACCCCACAGAACACAGAACACTTGAGGGACGCCTGGGTGGCTCAGTGGGTTAAGCAGCTGCCTTCGGCTCAGGTCATGATCCCAGCGTCCTGGGATCGAGTCCCACATCGGGCTCCTTGCTCGGCAGGGAGCCTGCTTCTCCCTCTGCCTCTGCCTGCCATTCTGTCTGCCTGTGCTCGCTCTCTCTCCCTCTCTCTCTCTGACAAATAAATAAAATCTTAAAAAAAAAAAAAAGAAAACATTTCTTGAAACCACCAGTCTTGTATCTTTATGCCCTATCACCAATTACTATATTGAAAGTGTCTTGTACACATACAGTTCTAAATTAAACCAATACGTAAAGTTAATTTCCTTCCTAACTAAACATGAACCATGATGCAGATTGTTTTCCTTTCCTCCTATGTAGTTTTAAGATAGGCACCATTTCTTGACAAAAAATGAGTAAAAGAATTTGTTGTTAACAGGCCTGCTTTACATACAACACTGAAGGGAGTCTTTGCAGCTAAGAAAAGAGTCACAAATGGTAATTCAAATCCATATGAAGAAATGAAGAGGACCCAACGACTAGGTTAACATAAAAGATTGTATACATACACATTGTACTCTTTTTCTCCTTTTAACGTCTTTAAAGATTTATGTAAAATTGCAGAAAACAGTAACTACCATTTTATAGCTTTGGGTTTATAACATATATAGATGCAGTATATATGATAATTATAGTAGAACCAGGGGGAAAGAAATGGAACCTTATCAGTGTGGATTTCTTTATTTTCCCTGAATTATATTACTCCAAATTTATATTTGGATATTATATTTCCCTGAATTATATTACTCCAAATTTGACTGTGACAAACTAGGGTACATATATAATTCCTGAAGGAACTACTAAGAAAATAACTAAAATTTCATGTAGTTATAAAAGAACAAAAGAATAAAATGACACACTAAAAAAAGCTATTTAACCAAAAAAGAATACAAAGAAGGAGAGAAAGGAAATACCTAAAGAGACATAAAACAATCACAAGAATAAAATAGTTGATGGTGGCGCCTGGGTGGCTCAGTGGGTTAAGCCGCTGCCTTCGGCTCAGGTCATGATCTCAGGGTCCTGGGATCGAGCCCCGCATCGGGCTCTCTGCTCAGCAGGGAGCCTGCTTCCTCCTCTCTCTCTGCCTGCCTCTCTGCCTGCTTGTGATCTCTCTCTGTCAAATAAATAAATAAAATCTTAAAAAAAAAAATTAAAAAAAAAAAAGAATAAAATAGTTGATATACAACTAACCATATCAATAATTTTATTAAAATATGAATTACACAATCTGGTCAAAAGACACAGATTTTCATACTCGGTCAGAAAAACACCCAGGATCCAAACACATGCTTTCAACATGAGACACACTCAAAATTCAAGTTAAGTTGGAAGTACAATCAATGATGGGGAAAAGATATGACATGAAAATACTCAGAGTAAGGGATTGGAAATTAATAGTAGACAAAATAGAGAAACAGTAGAAATATGACTAGAAATGATCAGGGACAAATCATATGGATAAAAGAATTCGTCGGAAAGTTATAACAATGTTAAGTGCTTGGACACCTAAAACAGAGTCCTCAATTCCCTGAAGCAAAAATGGACAGAACTGAAGGGAGCAAGAGACAATAATGAACTTTGCCATCCCCACTCTCAATGGCAGAGAGAAACAGAAAGTCATCAACATCTCAATAACCTTGACCTACAGACATCTATAGAGAGTTCTACCCAATGGCAGTGGGATACACTTTCTTCTCAAGTACAAATGGAACACGATCTAGGATAGGTCATATGGTGGGTCATAAAATCATCGATAAAGTGTAAAAGGATTTAAATAGTAAAAAGCATGTTCTCTGACCACAATAAATTAAACAAGCCGCAATGGAAAGTAATGACGAAATGAAAACTGGGAAATTTCCAAACATTTAAATAAAGAAGAAATCGCAATGGAAATCAGGACATATTTTGAGGGATGCCTGGCTGGCTCAGTGGGTGGAGCTTGTGACTCGATCTTGGGGTTGTGAGTTCGAGCCCCTTGTTGGGTATAGAGATTACTTAGAAATAAAATCTTAAGATATGTTTTGGACTGATTGGGAATAGAAGCACAATATTTCAAAATTTAGGGAATGTAGCTTGGAGGAAAATTTAGAACTTTGAAGAGCTATATTAGGAAAGAAGCATGGTGTCAGATTGGTAATGAGCTTCTACCAGAAGAAACTAGAAAGAGTAAAGCAAACTAAACCAAAAGCAAGTAGTCGGAGGGAAATACTGGAGATTATACCAGGAGTCGATGACCTAGCTCATTATACAATCCCCTCTACTTCTGCGTATGTTTGGAAATTTTAAAATATATGTTAAAAAGAAAAACAAATTAAATTGCCCCACATTGATGACTGCATGATGTATTTTTGTCCCATTGGTAGAACTGGATTGCAGAACGTGGCTTGGATCTGAGGCCAAGATAGGAATTCCTAATTTCTTCCCCTAGTCTATCCCTAATCTAGATCTTGAGATAAGCCCATGAGTCAGTTAATTAGTAAAGTTAGTTCTGTGGATACTTTCCGTGGGGAAACAGGGCACAATGGGAAAATGTCTACTCTCCAGGACTAAAATCCCTAGTTGATGTTCAAAGCTTCTCTGTGCCTTGTTGCAAACAGAAGACAAGCAAAGGGGACAGCAGGGAGAAATGGAAAGACATGTGCTTTCAAGCAAGGGCCAGGTTCATCCATGTAGTCCATTAGAGAAATGTTCTCTTTCACTGGTCAGATGAGTGACTTCTCTTTCATGGGAAGAGCTGTTGACACATGGGAAAAAGAGTGGTGCCTTATTCTCCAATATTCCTGTGACAAGGAATGTTCCAGAGCTTTCTGAACCAAAGCAAGATCTCAGAGATGAGTAGAGAAGGGTCGCCCTACATAGGAGATGAAAGTCAGTGGACCAAGCATACCTGAGATGTTTATCTTTTCCAGGGTATCCCCCAGAATTATCTTATCTCAGCCAAAATCCTTCCTTGACTTGACCTTATAAAGATACGATCTCATGAAATCTCAGCCTCAACTCTGTGCTTATTTTTGGAGGTAAAACAACATATTAACATTTATTACATATTAACTCCTATTTCAAAATGCTGGACGTTGAGACCTGTGTCTGTGCTTTTCTTCTGCGACTTTACCTCCCAAACCTTGGGGCAGGCAGGAGTTCATATAAGAATACAGTGACTGTTAATTAAAATGGATTAAGGGGGGCGCCTGGGTGACTCAGTGGTTTAAAGCTTCTGCCTTCGGCTCAGGTCATGATTCCAGGGTCCTGGGATCCAGCCCCGCATCAGGCTCTCTGCTCCGCAGGGAGTCTGCTTCCTCCTCTCTCTCTGCCTGCCTCTCTGCCTACATGTGATCTCTGTCTGTCAAATAAAGAAATAAAAATATTTTTTAAAAAATGGATTAAGGACACTTCTTATCCCACAAGTAATTGTTTTTGAACCAGGTTTAAAGGTGGCCAGTATGCAAAATAGCACGTAAAAATAAGTGATGGTTTATTCATCCTGTTCTTGGTATCAAGCAGGAACCGTCGTGAAAGTACAAATTCTCACACTCTGCCCCTTGAGATTCTGACCCAGCAGCCCTAGGGCTTTGGCCCAGAATTTTGTGTTTTTCCAAAGAACCCCAGTTCACTCTGAAGGGAACCGTTTTTCAAACAAACACCTAATTTAATGGAAGAGCGTTAAAGCCAGCCAGTCCCCACCCACTGAGATCTGCTGGTGTCACAGAATACTTCGAAATCGCTCAGAAATCTGCTTTCTCAAAGCATTTTTCACTTCTCGGTCACCTGTCGTCCCGAGTACTTGACCCTCCCGATTCACATCTCCATCCCAATTGGGCCTCATCTTGCCTCTGAGCTTGGGCGGACTGATGTCAGGCTGGGTGTGAGACCAGAGCAAAGGACGAGAGTTGAAATGGGGATTCTTAGCTCCCCAGGCAGACAGAATGCCAGACAAGGTATTCAGGAAAATGTAATATTCATTCCCAGTTTAAGGCGTGACGCCATCGGTTAAGTGTCAGACTCTTGGTTTTGGTTCAGGGTGTGACTTCGGGGTTCTGGGATCGAGCCCAGGTGCTCAACTGACTGAGCCCTACCATGAGTTCCCTGCTCAGTGTGGGGCTGGCTTGAGGTTCTCTCTCCCTCTCCCTCTGCCCATCCTGCTCGTACTCTCTCTGTCTCTCCAAATAAGTTTTTTTAAAAAAAATTCTCCACTAAATAGGGCATATATATATATATATATTTAAATATAAATTATTATATTAATATATATTTATATTATTTATTATATTACACATACACACATATACATATATATGCATACACACACACACACACACACACACACAGTGCTTCATGGTGTTCCTTGACCCCTTTTTCTTTTGGAGCAGAACACCAATATCGGGGGAGGTTGCGCAGGTAGTCCAGGGAGGCTGTGCCCTTCAGGGGGTGGGGTGGTGCCCAGGAATAGGAACTGGGAACCCGGCATCTGAGCAGTGGTTCTGCCTTCTATGGTCTGTTGTCCTCTGTTGGAATTACAACTATGACGTGTATCTTGAGTTGCTGCTGGCCTTATCCATCATTCCTCCACAACTGAAGTAGGTTTGCCCAAAGACAAAGGTGATATAGAGACATACTGATCAAGCCACGTCTGAGGCCAAGCCTCTCTCTGGACCCCTCCTTTCCAGGAGTACCTACATATGTACTCATCGTCATTTGAGAGCATTCAAGTTTACTTGCAATCGTTAGAAGTCCACTTGGTAAAATGGCAACGTCTTAAAATCTAAGCCCCGGGATCGCTAGAACCTTAGAGAGATCGAAGAGGGGAATTTGTTCTTCCAAATAGTATTATGGGTTGGCCTCCCTGAAGTGTGTAAAATGGTGGGGGTGGGTGAATTTCATCAAAGCTGAAACCAAATATTTTGGACATCCTTTTAGATGACAGACTCCCGGAGATGGAAGGACTTCCCGCGCATGACCTCGGAGATGATGAATGGCTTTTAGATCCTGTCTACCAGGCACCCGACTGGCTGGCACCTGGCTCAACGGGAATATCTAGAAGTAGTTGTTGAATCCAAGAGAGTCTGGGAGGGGAGGAGAGCGCGTATTTGTGTATCGTAGCGTGTTGAGGTAGCAATTTTGTCATGGAAAAGTGGGCCAGTCCTGTCTGGCAATCCTCCAGAAATCCATTGCCCCCCCCCCAGCCTAAGTGGTAGATCTCAAGTTCATACCCAAAACAACCTATAAACGGGATGTGCTAGCCAATGGAAGGACTTGATAATAAAATTCAGGAGAGGAAAAAATTCGGGCCAGTTCAAGTCTTCCATGGCGTATAATTCACGTTTATTCTGTAATGAGCCCTCCCCCGCCGCGCCCCGGCTCATGTTGCCTGGGCCTATAATGGTAGCATATGACTGAGCTCCATAATCCTGCCCCCGACCGTGCTTTCCATTGCAACCCTTTGCGTGATTCATTCACAAGCTGGAGATTTGTTAATTGACTCTGACCCTCTCCTCTTGTAAACAAAAGGCCCATTTGCTTCAGAAATTTCCCATTTGGTTCTCTACCAATAGGCACAACGTGAACTCTCGAAACAAAAGAACTTTTAAAATACGCTTTTAGAAGAGGACCACACAGGTGCTGTTGGAGATGGAGATGAAGCTGCATTTTTTTTTTTCCAAGTTCATGGCCGCAATCTTCCAAGAGACCAGGCCCTCTTCGCAGCATTGCATGTGACAGGATATCAAGTCACGAGGCCATAAAGCTCAGCAGAGTCACATTTCAGCTAAAAATGGAAGGTTGGTAATAAACAAAGCTGGCGAGTGTCACTGGGAATGGAGCAAATATACAAAATGTAAACACGCTGTAAGCCGAGCTTGGGTAGAAGGGTTGGGAATTTTCGAAGCACAAAGACAGTGACTGTCCCAGTCTTCCACTGGAGAGGAGAGGAGCCCCTGATTCCCTGATGATACTTAATATGCCCGGAATTAAGTACTGTTACCCCTAGGATTGCCATTCATCTCAGAAGGATGAGGTTGGCCCAAGTGGCTTCTCTCTCCTCAGCCAAACACCATTTTAGAGTTTTATTTGCTGTTGCTGAAGACCTAGGGGAAGATGCCAGGCCCACCTGAAACTTAAGAAGGAGGAAGATGAGACATGAGATCTCAGCTACACAATTCATCAACCATTCCAGAGGGGAGATAGTGGCACAGGTCTCTTGGGCCAGCAGAGAGCAAATCCCTCCTCATTTCGAAGAAATCTGCTGGTTGGCATTTCATTATCTCACTGCAAATGCAAAGCTTTGAGCCTTCCTCAGGAGCACCCGGCCTCTTCCTGTTGGACAAGCAGAGATAATGAAGGGTGACAGAAGTTTCTAGAAGAAATCCAGGTGACAGAGTGTCTGTGGTGAGTACAAAATGAACGGAGCTTAGGAACATGTTTGCTTGTTTTCGGTTTAGGGCTCTCTCGTGTCTCCTCAGAGATATGTAGCAAGTCACGGGTTGTGGCAGGAATGGAGTCCGGGCTGAGAGACTAGGGAACAGAACTGTGTGAGTACGGCCTCCTACCCACAGCCCATGCTCTTTCCACACCGGCACAGCACGCGTCCCCAAAGAACACACAGTGTATACAAGTTGGAAGTTGGGAGTAGGGAGAAGGGATGGGTACAGGGAAACAGGCCATCTTGACACCAGACTTGGCTCATGCCTGAAAAAGAAAGTTCCAAGCATTCCCTACCAATGGCTCGTGATTCTTAAACTCTGTAAATATCGGGAGATGGAAGGAAACTGTATTTTTTTTTAAGTTTTTTTAAAATCTATTTATTTGACAGACAGAGATCACAAGTAGGCAGAGAGGCAGGCAGAGAGAGAGAGAGAAGAGGAAGTAGGCTCTCTGCAGGGAGCCTGACGTGGGGCTCGATCCCAGGATGCTGGGATCATGACCTGAGCCGAAAGCAGAGGCTTTAACCCACTGAGCCACCCAGACGCCCCAGGAAGCTGTACTTTTCTGACCCTTTCAAGTTCATGGCAGCAGTCTTCCAAGAGACCAGGCCCTCTTTGGAGCATTGCATGTGACAGGATATCAAGTCACGAGGCTATAAATGCTATACCCTACATGGATAGAAGGAGGACTTGAAAAATTGCAGGGGTGAGGACGGACCTGCCTGAGAGTCTGCAAATTTGCGGGTCAGGACTGAATCTACCAAGGAACAGAAGGAGACACTCTGCAGATAGATCCTTCCAGACCATCTCCCAAGCCGTGCCCAGCCTCTGTCTAAGTTGAGTGCTGAGCAAACATTTCAATGACAGCGGCTTGAAGAGGTGTCGAGTGTTTCCCCCAGCCCTGCAAGAAGGGGGTGTGCCTCTGAGCACAGAAGGAGATGGCATGAAAACAAACAGGCAGGCAGACAAACACGCAACAAAAAATGATTTGGGACTTTAAAGGAGGAGGACTGGAGAACATTCTAGCACTGAAAGGAAGTGGAAGCAGGAAGAGCCTCCTTCAGGAGCACTTGGAAATCCGGACTTCCTCCAGGGACCTCAGAGGAAGAGACTCTCAGAGGTCTTTCATTTGGTGTTCTGGAGACAGTTTCTGAGCAGAACAGGAATTTCTGGTTTTATTTTGTTCTTCTAACGGAAGGTTAACAGGAAATCTACCAGTGGAGCAGAGGAATGTGGGGTTAAAGAGGAGGCTGGGGCCTTGCCTGTTGGGCCCTCTTGGAAGACCTTCAATCGTGGAATTCTTTGGTAACACATTTTTAGGAATTTCAAGTTGTAAATTATTTTCAACTCTTATTATTTTCAACTATTGTGATTGTTATTATTTTTGACTATTATGACATTTATAGAGTTCTATAAATGGTCTAGGAAGTTGGTTTTCTTTCTTCTTTTTTTTTTTTTTAACAAGAAACTAGTGAACATTTTTAGAGAAGATGGTTTCAGGGGTGCCTGGGTGTCATAGTCAGTTGAGCATCAGACTTGGTTTTGGCTCAAGTCAAGATCTCAGGGTCATGAGATTGAGCCCCACACACGCTCAGTTGGGAGTCTGCTTGAGACTCTCTCTTCCTCCTCCTCTTCCTCTTCCTGCTGTGCTCTCTCTCGAAAATAAATACAAAAACACCTTTAAAAAAAGAAAAAAATGTTTTCAAATAAAAAAAGTTATATTATGGATATCAAAGCAGAAAAACAAGAAAAAACCAAAAAGAAAAAAAAAATGGTGGCATTCTGCCAGAACTGAGCTTTGGAGGAACACAGATCAAGCCCATTTTATGGATGAGGAGAAAGGGCCTCAAGGACCTTATTCATAAAAGGTCACTGATTATTTATTTATTTTTGATTTATTTTAACGTTTTTTAAAATTACTTACTTGAGAGAGAGCAAGAGGAAGAGAGAGAGAGAAAACACAGAGCCAGAAGCAGATTCCCCGCTGAGTGGAGATCCTGATGCAGGACTCGATCCTAGGACCCTGACATCATGACCTGAGTGGAAGGCAGACGCTTCACTGACTGAGCCATCCAGATGCCCCAGTGATTTTTTAAGTATAAATAAAACTAAAACCAAGTCCAACTTAATGTGTTGGGATTTTTCAAGAGATCTTAGACATGGGTCTTGGCCTCAAGGAGCTTTTCATCTGATAGGGAGGGAGAGGTGTGTATGGAGATGTTGCATGAACTGTGCATTGGTATCAATGGTAAGAGGAGCAGAGTGCTCTGGGAACTCATATTAGAGAGAGTTTTCACTCCACCATGGAGGTACTCAAGATGAGCCTTGGTGAGGTCTGATGTCATGGGCAGTGTTGGTGGAGAGCAGAGTGTGAAAGTTGTGTTCGAAAACATCTAGCAGAAGAATCAAGAAATAGGAACTCAAGGTATGCACAGCCTGGAGTAAACAGTTGGAACTTATATTTACTTTAAGGGAATTGGGGGGATTTATAAAATGTTGGGTCCCAATAATATCAAATCTTCAAGGTCAGTTGAAAACAATGTTACTTTTGGGATGCCTGGGTGGCTCAGTCGGTTAAGCATCTGCCTTCCGCTCAGGTCACAATCCTGGGCTCCTCGGATGGAGCCCCCCATTGGGTTCCCTGCTCAGCGGGGAGTCTGCTTCTCCCTCTTGTTTGCCCCTCCCCCCACTGTTTGTGTTCTTTTGCTCTCAAGTAATTTTTTTTTACTTTTATGGGTGAATTCCTGTTTTGAGATGGGAAAGGACAAAACTCAGAAAATTAATCTGGTAGGTGTTTTCAGAACGGCCGGTTGTAGGAACAGTGCTGAAAACGGTGCACAGTGACAGAATGGAAAGAAGGAGGCGCGTGGGAGGTCAGCGATCACGGAGTTCTGTTCACAGCGCAGTTTGCGCAAGGCAACCGGGTTCTGAGATCACATGTGAAGATCCTCCGCCAAGTTTGAGTGCTCATCATCACAGTGTAGGTTGTCCTTAAGACAAAGGGCATTTTGGGTCAAAAACCTGGACTTCTGATGCCAACTGCGAGGCCCTGAATTAGTGAGTATGAGCTACATTTCCTCTTCTCAGTAAGAGGTAGGAACATCCTATCCCTCAGGGTGCATGGGAAGAATTAAGACCATAACGCAGGCATAACCTGAATTTCCCAGAAGTCACAAGACTGGGTGCAAATGAAGTCTGAGCGACATTAAAAGCCCCAAACCCTTCAGGACCTCAAGGCTGAGTCCCCAGCTGGTAGGCTATGGGGACTGCAATCCCTCTGAAGTCCTATATCAATTATTTCTGGCACTTTCCAGGTAACATTGGCAGATTTAGAAAAAAAAAATTACAAGATGCCCAGGTAAATACGAACCTCCAATAAACAATGAAATTTTTTTTTTTTTTTTTTTTTTTTTAGGATAGATGCATCCCAAATGGGATTTCTCTTTTGATCACCTCCTCTCCATGCCGTTGGTGAGAGTGGAATTCCCATACTAGGATTATCCTAGGGGTAGCCCAGGGTTAGGGAGTCCTAGGGAGTCCCACCAATAACCAGACCTATGACCCTTGACCTTGAACAGTTGAGGTTGGTAGCAGAGTATGGATTGTGAACACTCATTAGCCAAGGGTAGGGCGCTGCACGCCACAGGGCCACGTGGGGCTTGAACTCAGGAACAGAACTGGGGCTGTGGAGACAGGTTGGAGTGACCCTTGGCTCCCACAGGCGGATATGATTGGCTCGTTTGAATCATTCCACGAGTTGGACGGGCACAGAAGTGCCCATGCTAAGGAGGGTTGACTAGAGAGTGTTATCAGTGGGAGCATAATGGGGGGGGGGGATTGGCACTTGGGCCATTGGAGACGTCTAGTTTTAAATGTCAAGGTGGCATGTCGTATTCATTTTGGGTCTTACACCACAATATTGTTCCTTATTTTGGATTGAAATTTTAAGTGGGTATCTGTTTTCTTTGGCAACCTTATTTTTGGGTTGAATGTCCATCAACCTCAGTCTCCCTGGGGACAGTTGGCCACTTTTAAGGCTCTGCTCCTAGTACCATTTAGAAGAATCTACCATGGTCCTATGCTTTACCACCACCAACCACAGCTTCTTTGCATGTGAGAGCCTCCTCTCCTGACTCCCTGGGCCCCCGTGCTCTGAGGGTTGTGGCTGGATTCATTAGGACTCTTCCTCCATGATGTTTCATCCTCAGAATGGGCTTCAAGAACCATGAAGCATAGGACCCAAACTCAAACTCGGTCCCGAAACACACTTACCTCTGCTTCCGTCCCGGACCTCTTTATCTTCAGAGCTTAAAACTAATCCTTAGGGCGCCTGGGTGGCTCAGTGGGTTAAAGCCTCTGCCTTCGGCTCAGGTCATGGTCCCAGGGTCCTGGGATTGAGCCCTGCATCGGGCTCTCTGCTCAGCAGGGAGCCTGCTTCCTCCTCTCTCTCTGCCTGCCTCTCTGCCTGCTTATGATCTCTGACTGTCAAATAAATAAATAAAATCTTTAAAACAAAACAAAACAAAACTAATCCTTCAGGACCAGATAAATTGGACGTGCTTCCCAATATCTTTGTTTTTCCCCCAGTTTTTCTTACGCAAAATCATAAACACACCTCCTCTTTCGGTACCGATCATGAAAATGCGTCACAAGACCCTCATCACCTCCTCTGCGTGTGGCGAGATTCCCTGTGACGTGTGAAAGTCAGATGTGAGGTAAGTTGCTGCCTCTGCATGACCCCAGGACCTGTGAGATGCTGATGTGTGTTTTCTTCTTGGTTCTGTGGGAGACTGTAGGGGATCCAGCTTGTTCTGCGTTCTGAGTTCCTGGTCTCAGTGGGTCCTTGGTGGTTTGGGTGTCACAGAACAAAGCGTCACAAATCCTGAAACCAGAGATCTTTGGAGTGAGAGGGGGGAGTTTGCCCTGATAACCCGGGAGAGGTTCAGGGTTTTAGGTTTGTTTTTTGCAAGGGGCAGAAGCTCCTACTCCTGAGAAGGAAATAGGAGCTTTAATGGGGTGGGCCAGGGATGCTGGCTGAGACAGGACAATGCAACCTATTATTTGGGGAGCACCAGGAAAGGACCCACTGGCTGTGTAGGGAGATAGCTGAGCTGACTTCCAGGAAGGAGTCCACTGGGGATTGATACCCAATTATTACTCATTATCGATAGAACAAATACATGTCAAAGACCAACGGTCTGGCAGCTCTGCAATGAGCCCAGTGGACATAATTGGCTTTTTGGAGCTTACATTTCAGGGATTTGCAACTGGTCTAAACAATGATTAGTGCCAGGCTCCTGCCTGGTTCTAGAACTCGGACTTCTACCAATAATTGATACAGAAATATAGAAGACACAGCGAGATTTTTTAAAAATACTACCATGTATGTGCTTCCATAAAACTCCTTGCTTTTCACCCTTATTTGCAAATAAATATAAAATTAATGGCACTGTCCTCTAAGCCCTGCTTGATCAGCCCCCAACCCCCAGCCCGCCGATCTCCTTCTCATCTTGCTCTACACGGAGTTTGTTTAGTCCCTCGCGTGGGTCACAGTCTTTCCCCCAGAGATCATGTCACATGTTGTTCCCTCTGCCGGGGAGGGTCTGCTGTAGCGAATAGACCTGTGTCTTTACAGAGCCATGCCTGGTCCATGTGAGCTTTCAGCTGTCATTCTAGGTCTCTGTGCTTCTGCCCTTCTGTCCTCTAATTTTCCTACAGATGAACCTAAGGCAGTTCTGTCCTACAAGCCATCTGTGATATCCAGAATGAAGTGACTGACAGGAGTTGGTGGAAATTTGAATTTGAATTTCACGGCCTGGAACTGTAGCCATGAGGCCCAGTGACTGTGGGAAAGTGGGCATCCAAACTGTGAAATATACACTGGGTTTCAAAGGTTTAGGGCCCAAGGGAGGAAGGGGGGTGGAAATATCTCAAGAATATTTCGTGTTAGTATTACATGGTATATTATATATTGAAACAATATTGGGCATCTATTGGATTAAATATACATGGTATTAAAATCAATTTTACTTTAGAAAATGCTGCCAACCACCAGAATCAGGTTTCCAAGTGAGATTTTAATTTTTTTAAAGATTTATTTTTTTTTATTTGAGAGAGAGAGAGAGAGAGCACTCACAAGCTGGGGGAGGGACGGAGGGAGAGGGAGAAGCAGACTCTCCGCTGAGCAGGGAGCCCGATGCGGGACTCCATCCCGGGACCCTGAGATCATGACCTGAGCCAAAGGCAGACACTTCACCCATGGAGCCACCCAGGTGCCCCCCAAGTCAGATTAAATTTAATGGAGAAGAAAAGTGATATGATTTCCCAATTTTGTGTACTAGGCCTCATACTCTCTCTGTACTCATAGGTATATGCTAAAGGCATATTATATTATTTATATTATATATATATTATGTATATTATAAAGGCATATAATATATATTATAGATTATAGATATTATAAAGGCATATTAGCCCTATCTCCTATTTTCTGTATTCTGATACCTTGATAGCATCAGCCTTTTTATTCAGGAGCATCTGTCCCTCCCAGGGCTGGTCAGTCCCTGGTGAGAGTCAACAACTTGCCCAAGCGTGTGCCTTTCAAGTGCAAACCAACCACACAGAGCCCGTGACCCCAGCCACCTTCATTACTGGGTGCTCATTCTCTATTCTAGACCTCTACCCCCATCCTAATCATCTCACAGCCAGGTACCAGACAGTTGGGGATATCTCCAAGTGTGTGTGTGTGTGGGGGGGGGGAATGACATATTTATATATAAATGTATTTTTATAGAAATGCATATAATACATGAAATAAATATATATAAATAGAGACATAAAATACATAAAAATGCATATTTTTCACTTTAAAGCTCATTTTTATTATGGTGCTTGAAGCTTCCGTTTGAATGTTACATTCTTCAATAGAATGTCAGTCTCATTTTGATATTCTAACATCAATGATTTTTTAATTGAATTTAATTAATTAACGTAGAGGGTATTATCTCAGAGGTAGAGGTCAGCGATCCATTCGTCGCATGTAACACCCAGCGCTCATTACGTCACATGCCCTCCTCCATGACCGTCACCCCGTTACCCCATCCCTGTCCCCTGTCCCTGCCAGCAACCCTCAGTTTGTTCCCTGTAGTTAAGAGTCTCTTACAGTTTGTCTCCTCTCTGATTCCGTCTGATTTTATTTTTCCCTCCCTTCCCCTATGATCCTCTGTTTTGTTTCTTAACTTCCATATATGGGTGAAATCATAATAATTGTCTTTCTCTAATTGACTTACCTCATTTAGCATAATACCCTCTACTTCCATCCAAGTCATTGCCAATGGTAAGATTTCATTTTTTGATGGCTGAGTAATAACCCATTGCTTATATATACCATATCTTCTTTATTTCTCTTCACGTGGCTGGTAGAATATCTAGAATTATGTCTGTGGCTCACGTTGTGTTTCTCTAGGACAACATGGCTCTAGTTCTGTACCCAGACTTCACGTCTCTGGGAAGACTTTCCCCGACCACTCTAATTAGATGAATTCCCCCAATCCCATGTTCTCATGGCCTCTGGTCACCATAGCGCTGACCTCCACCTCCCCGGGGGATATTTGGTTCAGTCTGCCACTCTGTCGATGGTTGGCTCTATGCATGTGAAGGCTGTCTTTGTTCATTGCTGACTCTCCCCACCTAATACAGTTCTCCCCCCATAAGCAATTCATACATTGCTGGGTAACAAATGAGCGACAGTTATATGAAAAGACGTTTACAACTGGCTATTGACACAGAGCTAGGGATGACAGGGTCCTGGGATCTAGCCCCGCATCGGGCTTTCTGCTCAACAGGGAGCCTGCTTCCTCCTCTCCCTCTGCCTGCTTCTCTGCCTACTTGTGATCTCTGTCTGTCAAATAAATAAATAAAATTTGAAAAAAAAAAAAAAGAAATAGAAGACTAGTCCAGTGCACAGATTAAAAAAAAACAAAAAACAGTTGTTTCAGTAAAAAAATGGTGGGGGAGGGGCATTTAAATTTATGTGGGTCCTGGGCTTGTAATTAACTCGAAGTTCAATGTTGGCCATTACCGTGAAAGCTGTTATTAGATGTGACAATGCAAATTCTAGAATCCACATAGAGTAGGAATCTTCTTATTGAACCAAGGATTTGTCAGACAGTATGTGACAAGCTGTGCATCACTCCAGGGGACATTCTCAAGAGTGATTCCAAAGGAATCGAACCAGGGTGGAAAGGGACCTTGACACCGTGATTTATTTAATGAGTAAGAATGTTCTACTTGAAGAATAGGGAGAATGTGATGTGAGTTTTCAGTTATTGGAAGCTGTTCTGTTGATGAGCTGTGTAGTCTTACTACATTACTCTAGATGGCAGAACTAGGGGCTGGGAGTAGTAGTCACATGGTACCAATTTCCATTTTCATATAAAGAACTTTTCACTTTCAGATCCCCAGGGGTTCAGACTGCTACGTCCAATGTAGCAATAACCCTTGTTATTTGCAGGTATCCAAGCAGAGGCTGGGTGAGCATTTGATAATGACATGGTAGAATGGTTTCCTTAGGTTTGGCTAAATTATTTTTTTTATTAACATAGAATATATTATTTGATTCAAGGGTACAGGTCTGTGATTCATCAGTCTTGCACAATTCACAGCCCTCACCATAGCACATACCCTCCCCAGTAGCCACCCCATCCCTCCCACCCTTTCCACACCAGCAACCCTCAGTTTTTTTCCTGAGATTAAGAGTCTCTTATAGTTTGTCTCCCTCTCTGGTTTCATTTTGGTTTTTTCCTCCCTTCCCCTATGATCCTCTGCCTTGTTTCTCAAATTCCACATATCCATAAGATCATATGATAATTGTCTCCCTCTGACTGACTTATTTCACTTAGTATAATACCCTCTAGTTCTGTCTGTGTCATTGCAAATGGCAGGATTTCATTTTTGATGGCTGTGTAGTATTCCATGTGTATATATATACCAAATCTTCTTTATCCATTCATCTGCCAATAGACATCTTGGCTCTTTCCATAGTTTGGCTATCGTGGACATTATTGCTATAAACATTCGGGTGCAGGTGCCCCTTTGGACCACTACGTTTGTGTCTTTGGGGTAAATACTCAGCAGTGTGATTGCTGGGTCATAGGGTAGCTCTATTTTCAACTTTTTGAGGAGCCTGCATACTGTTTTTCCAGAGTGGCTGCACCAGCTTACATCCTCACCAACAGTGTAGGAGTGTTCCCCTTTCTCTGCATCCTCCGAGAAATCCTCTCCTGTATCTCCCTGATGCTGAGTGATGTCGAGCACTCTTTCATGTGCCTGTTAGCCATCTGGATGTCTTCTTTGTAGAAATGTCTGTTCATGTCTTCTGCCCATTTCTTGATTGGATAATTCATTCCTTGGGTATTGAGTTTGATAAGTTCTTTATAGATTTTTGGATACTAGCCCTTTATCTGATATGTCATTTGCAAGTATCTTCTCCCATTCTGTTGGTTGTCTTTTGGTTTTGTTGACCGTTTTCTTTTCTGGGCAAAAGCTTTTGATCTTGATGAAGTTCCAGTAGTTCATTTTTGCCCTCGCTCCCCTTTGGCTAAGTCATTTTGTGGAGCGCCATGCAAGGTGTTGGTATAAGGCAACCCTCCCTCTGTTGACATGGCCAGGTTATGACTTGGTGGGGGGTGGGGGATAATCCATGGGTGGAGGACTGAGGGAGGAGGCAGGACAGGAACCCATGCTGGGGAGGCTGGGAGGCTGGAGGTGTGGTGGGGAGGTGAGACCCAGTAATGAATGGAAGCTGAGACCCAGTAATGAATGGAAGCTCTTAACTTTCTGGGACATGCTCCCTGGTCCCCTCAGACTTTGCTTGCAAAATAGCAGTTCAGAGATAAACATAGGAAGAATGTCAGACAGCCACTGCAGAGACTAGACCTTGGGCAGGCCTTTCCGAGCACAGGGGGCCATACGACTGCCTGGCGTGAAGTCCTTCCAGGAAAAGACAGGGAATGGCTGCCCTTTGGTGGTTGGCCAGTCTGCTTTGGAACAGAACACCAAGTTAAGGGCTGAACTTGACAGGGAGGAGACAAAGCCAGCCCCAGCAGGGGTGAGATTTCCTGCTCCAACAGGTGATCAGATACTCCAAGAAAGGGGGTGGAGGTCCTGCTGTGTGAAGGATGACAGAGCACAGCCCAGACATGCAGAGGCTTGAAGAGGGAATGATCCTCCTCTGAGCTAAGAGTAGATAAGGTATCACCTGACCCGAGACCTGGACGTCATCTCCGGTTTCAGGGTCTCCGACCTGGGCTCACATCTGGGAGATCTGTTTCATCCCTGGTAGCACCTAAGCACACAAGACATTGTTCTTTCTTCCCAAATCGGGTCCTTTGTGCTCTACTCTCTTTCCCCAGAACTCCCAGGTATTTGCCCCATGATTATGCAAGAATTATGTTATGCGCATTCCCCTGGGAACACACACACACACACACACACACACACAGCACACTTGAGATTCCATTGTCTGAACTTGAACAAAGGTGTGAGAATTGAAAACATCAATGTCTTAAGGGGCAGCCCGTGTCCCCTCTACCTGGTCCTCACGGTGAAGATCAAAGAGCTCTCTTCACACTGCTGCACTGATATCCCTCCACACCGGTATTTGTTGCTATTTATTACTAAGATTTTTTTCCTGCTATCTCATATGGAACAGCTTTTGAAGATTCCTATGAGCCACAGCTGGGAAATTCTTTCTTTGAAGTGCCCCATTTACTCATCTTTTGTCAGTGGCAGGCTCTTTATGCTCGGACATTTTATACCTTTCACAGTTATTTCAAAATCTATTTCGTTTGACGCCGAGTCCATTCATCATCCTGCCCACATTCCTACTTCTCCTTCTCCTCATTTCTCTCTCTTTGGCATTCTGCTAAGTTCATCAGAGTCCCTTTTCTCTCCCTCCTTATCCCCCATGCCGGGGCTTCTTGTCTTTCAAGCCGAATCGTGGAGCCTTGAGAGATGCTGAAAGCCCACTTCTTTTAAGTGTTCATACCTCCAGTTTTTCTGTGGACCCCAGTTCGCAAAACTCAGAGACTGAGACTTTGAAATCTGCTTTATCGTAAGAGCGGCCACTCTCAGACAGAAATCTGAAAGTGGGAGGCTCATGGGAAACGATCAGCTTGATGCCTTTTAGAATCAAAGAGAATGTCTGTGGTTGGTCCACCAACTTGCTAAATACGTTTTCCCAGGCTCTGTCAATGGACCGATTCTGCGGCTCACGGCAGAGATTGGTCAAGTTCCCTCGGTGTGGAAGAAAGGAGGGGATGAGCCAGGGTTCTGAGATCGTTTCTGTGTCAGGGGCTACACAAGGGGGCTAAACACATTTTAGCTGAGAATTACCACTTTCATTCGGTGTCATCGGGAAAAAGGCAAAGGCACGATGGGCCTGGAGGCCGTTGACATCCTGGGATCCCTCTCTTATTTGGTATGATGGCAGACGGAGTGGGACTCAGCAGAAATCCCTTTACCTGCTCACTGCCATCTGGCTAATGATGCAAATGACACCTAAGTTTGCATGAATCTTAGGAGGTGTCTGCTGTAGTCTCCTGTTGTGTCTTGTGCACATTAGGACTCCTCTGGAGTATTTCTTTTGATTTTGGAAAATTTGTTTGGAGACTCATTGCCGGGACGCCTGGGTGGCTCAGCCAGTTAAGCGGCTGCCTTCAGCTCGGATCATGATCCCAAGGTCCTGGGATCAAGTCCCACATCAGGCTCCTTGCTCAACAGGGAACCTTCTCCCTCTGCCTTTGCCTGCCACTCTGCCTGCCTGTGCTCTCTCACTCTCTCTGACAAATAAATAAAATTTTAAAAATGAAAAAGAAACTCATTGCCAAAAACAACAACAAATTTTAAAAAGTGCACTTAAGGCAGGAGAACCAAAGTGGTTCAGAATCGATACAATGAGGTGAAGAAGGGGACCTGCGTAGTGAATGGTTTAATGGGAAAAGTTGGAAAGTTGGTTCAAAGCTGGAAAGACCGAGGGAGCTCTGGATGTTGTCTGCAAATAGTTGTGGACGTCTTTTTAATGCAAAATTCATGTCTCAAAGCATTCTTCTGATTGTGGAAGTTCTCATCCTTACATATGAGATAATTCAGAAAAGAATCGAAGGAGAAAACAAAATCCATTTTAGTATTAATCTCAATACCTTTACAATATTTTTATAAAGTGGAATTGAAGTGCATGTACAGGTCTTTTGAGTAATCCTGGCTATTTTTATCTGGTACAGATAAAATCTATGCCTACTATCCAGTGTAAATATTACAGACAGGTATAATATAAAGTGTAAAATCTCACCATATTCTGGCATCTCATATACAAGCAATGCTCACAAATTTGGGGGTCACTCGCTGACATTGGATCATACATTGATTTGTTCATTTCTTTGCTGTTCACGCACCTACGTTGCCATGTGAGGTCTGCGAAGAGAGGGTTTTATGTGATTTTTATTTTTTATCTTTGGCATCTAGAGAAGTGTTTGGACGCACAGCATGCACCCAGTCAATAACTGTCAAAAGAATGAGTGGGCACATAAATGATTTGCTGCCAACTCCCCAGAAATAAGACTGTATGTATAAATACTATGTCAGATCCTGAATTGTACTGCTTATTAACACCTGGCAAAACAAGACGCTTGTTTAGTTAAAACGAAGGAGGAGAGAAAAAAAAAAAAAGAAGAAGGAAGAGAGAAAGAAGGAAGAAAAAAAAAGACAATTTTTAGAAATTAGATAGGATTGGGGTGCCTGGGTGGCTCAGTGGGTTAAGCCTCTGCCTTCGGCTCAGGTCATGATCCCAGGGTCCTGGGATCAAGCCCCACATCGGGCTCTCTGCTCAGCAGGGAGCCTACTTCCTCCTCTCTCTCTGCCTGGCTCTCTGCCTACTTGTGATCGCTCTGTCAAATAAATAAATAAAATCTTTAAAAAAAAAAAAGAAGAAGAAATTAGATAGGAAAAGTAGTATCTTATATAAAAATTTTAAGAAGATGTATTTATTTATTTGAGAGAGAGAGAGCTCGAGTGAGCAGGGGGAGGGGCAGAAGGAGAGGGGAGAAAGAAATCCAAGCAGACTTGTGCTGAGTATAGAGCCTGATGTGGGGCTCGATCTCACAACCCATGAGATCGTGACCTGAGCCAAAACCCAGAGCA
Source organism: Mustela nivalis (assembly GCF_964662115.1). NCBI lineage: Eukaryota > Metazoa > Chordata > Mammalia > Carnivora > Mustelidae > Mustela > Mustela nivalis. The sequence goes on from NC_139036.1 coordinate 8,402,039, forward strand.
GGACACTTAACTGACTGAGCCACCCAGCCGCCCCTCATATACATTTTAAGTAATTTATTTCTGAAGAGGTCGTTTCTCATTTTTCTCCATACATGTTTCTGGAGGATCTTACTTAGGCTAATCAAATGTAGGGGCCACGGGCAGACCCCAAATGTGCCACAATGGCATATTGATTATTTTGAATGGAAGCTGCTTGGGAAACAGCCCATGCCATGGCACTCATACCCTCCTCTGTCCTCCTAAAGTGGGAAATTGATTTCCTCTGTGGAAGGCACCCTCCATCTACTAAGAAGCAAAAAGACATCCTTCTCACCAGAGACAGGGACTTAATGGCCACAAAAGCTGTAGAAACAAACCTTGTCACTTCTTACTGATGTACTACCTCAGCCCAAACTAGATTTCCTTACTAATTCAAGTTCCCAAAATGCGGCGCCTGGGTGGCTCAGTGCGTTAAAGCCTCTGCCTTCAGCTCAGGTCATGATCCCAGGGTCTGGGATCAAGCCCCGCATGGGGCTCTCTGCTCAGCCAGGTGCCTGCTTTTCCTTCTGCTTGCCTCTCTGCCTACTTGTGATCTCTGTCTGTCAAGTTCCCAAATATGTTTTTTTTTTTTTTAATCAATTCCTCACACATTTACTTCCTCTTCTTCTAAAAAGTATAAAAACTGCCTATCTTGATCATTTCTTGAGGTCTCAGTTTCATTATTGCACCTCCGCGTGCCCATAATACAACTTTTTCTTTGCTCCTGTCAACCCGTCTCATGTAAACTGACTTTTTAGTCCTGCTGGAGGACCCTGAAGGGCAGAGAAGATGTTTTCCTTCCCTTCTCAACCGACTATGCGTTTCATCTTCCAGTTTACAAAATTCGTCTTTTATGTATATTATTTCTTTTCTCTGCTAGGTTTAAAATTGTTTTCTGTTATTTGAATACCACATCTTTCCATTTTGAGTTTTTCTTGTTTAACTATAAAACCACCTCGTGTTTTGATTTTGCCTTGAATACCATTTTGACCACAGACTGTAAATTTTGATGAGTAGTATTTTCATCCTGTCTCTGTTCTATAGTTGTATTTTCTTTTAATTTTCTCTTACTCCAGAATTATTTGGATTTTAATTTTTCATTGTTGAGAGCACATGTAATTAAACCTTATGTTGTTATGAATCTTTATTTCTGTTGTACTTTCATTAATCTGCTTACTTGTCACTTTTTGGAATTCATTAAGCTTTTGTTAATAATTTCAGGTATGATCAGTTTTTTGACAGACAGAGATCACAAGCAGGCAGAGAGGCAGGCAGAGAGAGAGAGAGAGAAGCAGGCTCCCTGCTGACCAGAGAGCCCGACTCGGGGCTCGATCCCAGGACCCTGAGATCATGACCTGAGCCGAAGGCAGAGGCTTAACCCACTGAGCCACTCAGGCGCCCCCACTGTGTTCTTTTTTACCGGTCCTATTCATCTGTCGAGTCTAAAAGGCACAAAAAGTCTCATAGAATGTGTTGATTTCTTGGCTTTTGCTTTCTACTTGTACGGGTCATCTGTGATTTGGCATCCAGATACCCACAATGCATATCTTCATTGTGGGTTATATTTTGACTGATTTTGTGAAATCAGCTTCTTTCTACTTTGTAGAAAGTATTTTCTGCAACATCAGAAATTATCTCCTATGCGTGAGGAAGAAGAATGGTTACATTGATTCCTGTTTGCAGTAGATGTTGGGACAAACAGTGGTGGAAGGGTATCACTGCTGAGCCACTCTTTCTGACCCTCTTAGAACTCACTGGAAAATTACCTTTTTAGCTTAAGAGTGGGAAAAGGAATCCATTTAGTCTGTACCTACTTGGCATTTAAAAGTTAGGTATTCTGGTTAGGTTTCCCTTAGCAGTACTCTGTAATTAGGAAATTCCAAATTTCTACTTTGTATGAAGGTGAAAGCCTGGTTTTCCCACCATCACTAAAAAGGGTTTTCTGCTCTTAAGATCCAGGTCACAGTACTTGGGAAGAAGATGAAGGGGTCAGCTTGTGTCCCTGGAGTTAGCGTGGGGGGGGGGATGGGGGGTGGGTAGATGGTTCTTAAATTATGTGAGTGGCAGCAATTTAATCATCTGCAGCAGCACATAAATAACTCTGACCTCCATTCATTCCTTTTCCTTAGAAATTCCTTTAAATATGTCCTCACTCCTATCAATACCGGAAACCTACTGGTATGGCTCCTTAGAAACACCCTAATTCCTCTTTTTGAACCCAGAATATTTCCAACATGACTTGTCTATCCAAAGAACATCTGAGAGTAGAAAGCCAATCAGCTCTCATGGAAGAATCCACCAGAACTGGGGAGAAGTGAAACCGGAGTAAGTCTCACTTCAGATGCAGTCATATCTGGAGACCATCTTAATGTTGTTGGTATTTTAAATATTCGGGCAATTCCCCATCCTTATCTTCATCATTTGCTCAGTCAGATTGGAGGTCTGCTTGATGCCTGGCGGCACCTACCTTACACACCAAAGGAAATCCCAGTTCTTTGCCGTTTTTTGAGAAGAAAAGCCAGCATCTTGACACACTATTTGTTACAATGAAAAATCTTCGCACAACCATCTGTTTCTTATAAATGTGTTTATTTGCTCACCCTCAAGGAGCAGGGTCTTGGCTAGGCAGTCCTCCAGTTGTATAAGGAAAGTCATGATTATCAGAATCTTTGAGAGCTGATAATGAAAGTCATGCTGTTTAGTTTCTTCACTGTGTAAATCAAGACACATAGATCTCACTAAATATTTGTTCAATGACTCATTCAGTGACTTCGAAGTTTTTTTTTTTTTCAGTCCTACAAATGTTCATAGGTGAAAACACGAATTTTTTTTTTTTTTTTTTTTTTAGCATAGGGTGTGTTGATGCATTATCAAAATGACTGGCATAAAAGTGAAAATTACAAACATCTACTGAAGGCCAGGACACAAGGGAATAGTATTCTGAAACCCTGTCTTGGGGAAATTGAATCGGTTTGGCATTTTAGGAAAGTACTAATGATAATAACAACAATAGAAATACACCTCCTTTGGCCCAGGAATGTATCTCTGCAAATTTGGTCTGCAGAAATAAGAGATTTAGAATTTAAGGATAGTGCTCGCTTCGGCAGCACATATACTAAAAATAGGATTTAAGGATATTCAGCAGGATGATATGAGGGAAGTGGATGCATAATTATTTCTTCCCCACCCCAAAGGTTAAAACCTAGTTGAGATCAAAGGGGCTAAGTTACCCCTCTTTCTCAGCTCAGTGTCCACTGGAAACATTGATCAATTTCAGTTGGCCAGAGACCCAAATGTGGCCATTATTGGGGCGCAGGGAGGGCGGGGGGGGGCAGAGGGATAAGACAGGGGTTAGAAGCAGAGCTTGGACTGGAGATGCAATTCAAGTTTTAAAGGTAATCCAATCTTTCGAACACAAAGGAGGCTGTCTTGTCAAACAAAAGGTACCAAATTGTGATGCAGATTTTGTGGAGAGGGGGATCTGACAGAGCACAGCTGGGAGTAGTTACTGGAAAAATAAAATTCTTTCCTTTTTATCTCTCAACAGGTTGATATAACTGCATTTACAATATATGTTTTGGAATTTTTTTTAAATTAATTTAAGAGGCACGATAGGTGAGATGTGCTCTCGCTTTTTTTGTTTTTAATATTTTATTTATTTATTTGGCAGAAAGAGATCACAAGTAGACAGAGAGGCAGGCAGAGAGAGAGAGGGAAGCAGGCTCCCCGCTGAGCAGAGAGCCCGATGTGGGACTCGATTCCAGGACCCTGAGATCATGACCTGAGCCGAAGGCAGCGGCTTAACCCATTGAGCCACCCAGGCGCCCTGTTTTGGAAATTTTAATGGCAAAAACAAACAATAATAATAATAAAAACAAAAAATAGTGGCAAAACAAAAAACAAATAATAATAACAATAATAACAATAGCAATAATAATAAGGTAATAATGACAATAATAAAACAAACAATAATAATAATAATAACAAACAAGAGACTGAGTTGTACCCTTAAAACAGGGCGCCTTGGTGGTTCAGTCGGTTAAGCCATCTGTGCCTCTGTCTTTGCCTCAGGTCATGATCCCAGGGTCCTGAGGATTGAGTTCACTGCTCCGTGGGAGTCTGCTTCTCTCCCTCTGCCTCTTGCCCCTGCTTGTTCTCTCCCTCAAATAAATAAATAATATCTTTTTTTTAAAAACCCGCAATGAATAGTGGGGCACCTGGGTGACTTTGTTGGTTAAATGTCAAACTCTTAGTTTTGGCTCAGGTCATGATCTCAGGGTCTTGAGGTCCAGCCGGGCGTTGGGCTCCGAGCTTAGTGGGAAGACTGCTTGGGATTCTCTCTCTCCCTCTCCCTCGGCTCCCCTGCCCCCTCCTCATTCTCTTGCTCTCTTTCAAATAAATAAATAAATCTTTAAAAAGAAATCATGAATAGAAAAACAGTAAAAAAAAAAAAAAAAGAAGATCAGGACAGAATCTGAATGCCTACCACTAGGTGAATGGTTTACAACCTATGGAATTTTATGTGCCTTCTTAAAATGAAGTGGTTAGGGGGTGCCTGGGTGACTCAGTTAAGTGTCTGCCCTCGGCTCAGGTCATGATCCCAGGGTTCTGGGATCGAGCCCCGAGTCCGGCTCCTTGCTCAGCCCCTCTGCCACTCCCCCTGCTTGTGCTCTCTTTCTCTCTGTCTGTCCCTCTTTCAAATAAATAAAATCTTTAAATAAAATGAAGTGGTTAGGTTGCATGTATTAACATGGAGGAATATTGTTAAGGGAGAAAAACAAGGTGCATGTATATAGTGTGAAGATATTTGGTAAAGGAAACAAAACAAGTTACTCCCTACCTGCCATTTTGTTGCTAACATGGGATGCCGGGGCACGTGGTAGCAGGAAAGGAAGGAAGAAATAAGAGTGGTACCAGAAGGCAGAGATTTGGGGAAGGAAATATTCTTTCTTATTTCATCATTTCAATGGTTGCAGTGCATTGGTAAAGCCTTTAGTTCTGGAATAAAATGCTGGCAAAAGCATTGTGTTTAATACGGAATTAAACGCAAATGCAGAGAACATCAATAGAAACACCCAGAGGAGAGCTGGAAAGAGGCACGAAGTATTGCTTCATTAATGTGGGGGGTTTATTTGTGAATGGATGAAGTAAACGTTTATGGAGCACCTGCTCTGGGCCATGTCTGAGCTGGGTGAGTCCACATTTATCTCGTTTAATACATCTGGTGGAGTCAGAGACGCCTTCCTCGATTTCATGCTTCTCCGTAGACGGAGTTCTCAGTGATGGCAAAGAAGAAAATTTAGAACACATGATATTCTGAAGTTTTAAAATTGGTTTCTGTGAATTTTGCAGAACAGAGCTCAAAAAAAAAAAAATTAAAAAATTAAAAAAAAAACAAAACAAAACAAACAAAAGGCCTGGAAGGAGGGGAAAATAAGTTAAAAAAAAAAAAAGTGAGTTGAGAAACCCGGGTCAGTTTTGTCTAAAGGCTCATAAAAAAATAAATTTAACATGGTTTTAATAAAATCTTCTCTGAACAGGCCTTTTTGTGACTTTCGCCAATAGTTAATTCACTTGAAGTTCATTCATAGTCCTTAGGCCCCTAGCCCTGCTTGCCTACCTCAAAGCGAGGCTCTTTCTTTTAAAAAAAACAAAAACAAAAAGAATAAGAAACATGACTAATCAGTAATGACCATACAGTTTGAATTCACGTGGGATTGTTGATAAATAATGGACTTGGGAGCATAAACATCCCCCAGGATTAAGTCTTCCTAAGGCCAAGTCTGGTTTATGACATGGCACTTTGCTTTTCTAGCGCCCCAGTTTTAACATCATGGCAGGAACTAAGCCTGATCATCGGGTCACGGGGTTCTAGAAGCCTGTGAGAAGAATGCAGACTCGAGGCTTACAACGCCTCATCTCTCATCTTGCTTTGGCTAGGGGCTCCCAGCAGTGTGAATCCTTTCTGTTTGATTTTTCCTGCACCATTATCTCCAAAGTCACCTGCCCCTGGTAGCCTGGACAAGGCACCTGGGTGTGCTGCATGGACATTCTCAGGCTCTGGCTTTCTCTTGGCATCCTTTAAATGTTAAGCATTTGGATATAAATGGCTTGCTGAGTGCCTTCCCTCACGTCTCGATGTCGAGTGTGGCATGTGGGGGGGTGTGCGTCATATTTTCAAATCTACTTCCTGAGTCGCTGGCCCTGTGAGCTCCCAGTCACCCTGCTTCATTCCCAGCTCTTACACCTAAGGTCTCACGTCCGCAGGACTCAGCCCCTTTCCCCAAAGAGTACCTACCCCTCTTCCTCAGTCTGGCAGAGCCCCACTCATGTGGGTTACAAAGGGTGTGTGACAGAGGATGGGTGGTGAGGACTGATTATATTACAGAGGAGAGAACAGTTTCCCATTGAACACTGGACATTATATTCTATAAATGTATTGGCCACTTCCTAACATGGGAACGCTCTATTGACTATGTCCCTTCTAGAGCTTTCTGCTATATTCTCTCTGGACCAGTGGTTCTCCTACTTGGCTATATACTAGAATCACCTAAAACCTCTTTTTTTTTTTTTTAAGATTTTATTTATTTATTTGACACACAGAGAGAGAAAGCACAAGTAGTCAGAGAGGCAGGCAGAGAGAGAGGGGGAAGCAGGCTCTCCGATGAGCAGAGAGCCTGATGCGGGGCTCGATCCCAGGACCCTGAGATCATAACCTGAGCCAAAGGCAGAGGCTTAACCCACTGAGCCACCCAGGCGTCCATGTAAAACCTCTTTTAAAGATCCCATGCCCCAGGCCAAATTAAATCAGGATCCCAGGGGTGAGATCCTAGTCTCCCCAATGGATTCTAGCATTCAGCAAACTTCAAGAACCACCGCTCTAGATATTTTTTTTTTTTTTAAGAGTTTTATTGACTTGAGAGAGAGAGGGAGAAGCAGACTCCCCGCTGAGCCAGGAGCTTCCCGAAGACTCAGTCCCGGGACCCTGAGATGACCTGTGCGGAAAGAAGATGTTCCACTGACTGAGCCACCAAGTCCCCGCTCTAGATGTTTCTTAACACTTCCCTCTTATCTTTTGTCAGATCCCTAAAACCTTCCCTTTCAGAGTTTCCAAGAAAACTAAAACTCGGGCGTCTGGGTGGCTCAGTGGGGTAAGCCGCTGCCTTCGGCTCGGGTCATGATCTCAGGGTCTTGGGATCGAGTCCCACATCGGGCTCTCTGCTCAGCAGGGAGCCTGCTTCCCTCTCTCTCTGTCTCTGCCTGCCTCTCCATCTACTTGTGATTTCTCTCTGTCAAATAAATAAATAAAATCTTTAGAAAAAAAAAAGAAAGAAAAGAAAACTAAAACTCCCTCCCATTTATCAAGGAGTAATAATTCAGGTATCTTATGTATATGTACGTACATCCACACTTTTGATCTCATACTGATGTGTCTATCCTGTGTCGACGAGTCTTCATTTTTTAGGGTCCCCCCCCCCCAGATAGGCTGAGGCAAAAGAGCATTTATCCCAGGGTCACATGACGTCACCGGTCAAAAAAGCAGACACAGCTGCAGTCAGTTTCTGTTTCAAGGGCATTTTCTTTTCCTTATGCATACAGACAGAGACGGTTCTTGGAACCTCTTGAAAAGAAAGGGTTTGCACATCTAAAAAGTCTCCCTGTTTGGACAGTGCCCACTTCTACCTCCCAGGGCGATGAGGACTTCCTTCTGCTCCAGCAGTAGGATCTCAGCTGTTTTCACCCCAAACTCACAAAGCCAGGACCCTCCCAAGTGAGACCAAGGGCAACTCCTGCCTGGGCTCCTGGGGCCAGACAAAATGAACTGGGAAGCCTTTTTGATCTTGAACTCCTGGGGGTCTGATTTCTCCTGCACATGAGTTGGGGTGGGGTGGGGCAGGGGAGGGGAAGACCCTGCAGCGAGCTGACCCACAGGTGTGAACTGAGTTTGACTAACCTCTGCTCTCCACATCTGTTCTCTCTGCCTTGGTGTTATTTGGCATTTTAATGGACATTTTTATTAAAGACGGGCCGAGAGCAGATGCCAGTGGGAAAGCATGCTTGTCTTACAGCTTCGTCTCCGCAAGCCTGTTCCATCGCCCAAGATGTAGCCTTTCCAGAACAAATAGTATCTACAGTCTCTATATCCAGGTGCTTCTGGGGTCTGGTAAAGATGCCAGCGACTGCCTGCGGGTGTGTTTCTGGAAGGGTAATTACTAAAGCAGCGAGGATCTCTCCAAGACACAGGACGGTGCCTTCAGTTAAGGGGATGCCTTGTGCCGGCTAAGTTGGCCATACAGGTGGTCTTCTAAAATCCTGGCAGGTTGTCTGTTTTAGAAAGCACCAGTTCTCGGTCCCGCAGTTGCAACCTACCATTGTCTCATCGTAACCAGCTGTTAGATGTTCATACACATGAATCATTTACTTTTTAAAACATGTTTCAGTAGACTGAACGTTATTTTTATATTTAAAGAAAAAAAATCCAGCTCTCACTTGGATTCTAATAGGCTTCCACGAGCCTGACAGAAAGGCATGGAGTTCTAGCGAGTGCCTGGGAATCCGGCATGACACGGCGTCTGCCCATGGTAATGGATCCCATGTACCATCCATCATGTGTGCAGGGGAGAAAGGTTGAGAACCGTTGGGATAATTAATGGGGTTATAGGCAGTTAAGTTCAAGAAGACGTGAGTCAAAATTACATGAATGATCACCTTTTTTCTACTGTGCCACTGTTCCGTGGCTTGTGTTAGGATTTCTACACCTGGGAAATTATCCACTTTGACCTCTCTGTTTAATGCTAATTTAGCCACTGTCCTTTCAGATGCTAACCAACCAACAAATGGGGTGGGGGGGTTGGGGGGAGTGGGGGGGGTGTGTCTGCTGCAGCCCTGTGCTGGGAGCCTGAATATGCAGCCATCCCAGTGGTCGGAGAAGCTGTGGGATGTGGGCCAGCTCACACAAGACAGAGGTGATGACAAAAGTGGGGTGCACCAGTTCCCGCAGAGCACCCCGAGGCCACTCCAACCCAGCACCATCCGCGGAAGCATAGCCCGAGGACATAGTTCTGGCCTCCACGTGTGGACCCTTGGTCTCCTCCATGGTATTTGTCACCTTCTCACCGAGTACACGTTTGGGGCTGCTGGTGTTTTTATTCAACCACAATGCTATTTTAAAAATTCCAATGGTTTGGCATAGGTGGCTTTTTTTTTTTGCTTTTCTTTTTTTTGGTTTTTTTTTTTGTTGTTGTTGTTGTTTGTTTGTTTTTAACTGTGTCTTCTGTGGGGGGTTTTGTAGGTGTTCTGGGGTGGGGGTTCTCCACAGAGAGCGCTCTGGGACCCTCATCCCTGCATCAACCAGAATTTTGGGTTATTGCCTTTATCTACTTTCTGTATTGGACTTCTCCGCGCGATAAACGTACATGTTACTGCCTTAGGAGAAAGAAAAAAAGAGATGGCAGGAGAGAAGGAAGGAAGGCAGGGAGGGAGGAAGGAAGGCAGGGCAAGAATTTTAACAAAGAAGGAGGGGACGGAGCACTAACGTTGAGAATCACGATTGAACTCTCCAACCACGATCCTCCTCCGTATTTGCCAAAATTGGCCTTCTGTCACCAACCCCAGCAGGAGCCATCTGCTCTCAGATGGGTCTCATCCATCTCCAAGGGACTGTCTGTGTTCATTACCAATTTCATGACTCGGCTCTTGAATTTTTTTTTTTTTCTAGAATGTTCCATCTCCCTTTGCGTTTCCTGAGGCAACTGTAGACCACTGTTGTCCCTGGATTAAGATAAAGAGGGTCAGGCTTGTATGTTAGGAAAAAGGAGAGGACGAAGGCAAGTTTCCTTTGCCTTTAAACACACATACACACACACACACACACACTCCCCCTTAGGGGCCCATGTATGTCACTATATACTTGTATGTTAAGACTTTTATGTGAGTAGCTCAATATCTGTACATTTATATGTAAATAACTATCTCCTTGAGTTAGATAAAGTTACAAATCTAGCAGAAGCCAGCTAGAAAGGGGCAGAGGAATGTCGGTAGCCTTTATATTATTAAGTGTCTCCTGAGCCCTGGTCTCGTAATTATTACCTCATTTAAATTTCAAAGCAACCATAAGGTGTAGGAGTCATGAGCTTCATATAACCAGTTTATTGAGGGATCTAAACCCTTCGCGGGACCCGCATGAAACAGTTTTATTTTTTCTAATAACCTCCGCAACCACATTCTCTATTCTGGGCGGTGGGGGTGTTTAATGACATCTCAGCTGGGTCTATGACTTCTCAGTCCCTTGGTTTTTTGAAGTGTCTCATTTGAGTTCTGAAGAGTCGGTGCTGTTTAAAGCCTTCAATGTGATGTCTCATAACTTCTGTCTTTTCCCTCCTGCCTGGGTGGGCTAAGCCTGTGGCTGGGGTGGCTTAGGGAGAAGGAGGCCTGGGCCGGGTGGTCTGTTCTCACACAGCTCCTCTGCCCTCCTTCTTCCTCTCCAGTTGTGGTTGGAAAGTCAGAGAGAGAAGACAGAAATTTTTTTACCGAATGCTCTTCTTGAGGTCACAGTGCTTGCCTTGAAGAATTGGATATGCTGTTTTAACTCATTTCTTTGGACTCTGTGTTTATGAGTGGTGGTTCCAAAATGCCAGCTTGATAGGGATCTCATCCCGGGCAATTCTCTTGTCCGTATGAGTCCTTGACGATCTGCTTCCACTGTTCTGATGTGTGTGCCATTCCGTCCTCGAGTCGCAGACAGCCCTAGGGAAGACGGCCCTCCACAGTCGAGTTTGGAACTTACCAGTTTCCATCTTGCATACCTCTCTGGAACTGAGGACCTGAAGGAGGGGTTCAGATATACTTAAGATAAAGCGTAAGTTCATTTCATGCAGATGTTTGCTAGTCTCAAGTCCAGACCTTCTCCGATCACACGCTCCTGGGTCAATGAGAAGAGAGGGCATGTTGGCATTTCTTGCCCTCTGGAACACTAATACCACTGAATCAATGATGAGATTTACTGAGACATCTGACAAAATTTTATTAAACATGTATATTAAACAAGGTACACTCTTCTGATGTTGGGTGTGAATAATGCCTGAGTGCAGCCTTACATGTATGTAGAGAGGTAGAAACATTTAAAACTACTGCTCAGTGAACCAAAAGAATGTAGCTTTTTTGTTTTCTTTAACAAATAAGATCTTATGTTGCCTGAAGGCAGAAGGTGGTTTCTAAGCTTACCAGTGAGTAGTTCAGTATTTGGGAGCTTAAGCTGTCCTTTTAAAGTTATTAGCTCTTTCAGGGACAGATGCTCTATCAGAGTCTTCCCTTGCCCACTTTTTTCCATACACATGGGGACACTTGTGTGTCGTCATGACCATGGGAGAAAGACCTCAGAGCCATGTGTTGACTTTGCCCCCTGGCTGGTCTCCTTTGTAGGTGAGTTTTGAGCATTTGGGTTACCTCGTGGTACCCAGAGCTGTAGTCCATGATCTTGGCTCATTATCTCTTTATTCCCAACATTCTGTGTCTCCTGTTCAAATCACACCAGTCCCCTGACCCTTTTAACACCTTGGCGTTATCAGTGGCAAAGTAGAAACTTCCAGATTCCCTGCAACCATGTTTAGAACATGGGGCACATTCAGTAGTGTTGGTTCAAGTTCATTTGTCTAATTGTCTCCATCTGTTAATGCTGCATCATTGCTGACCTTTTGCCTAGACGTGTATGGTCTTCTTCAGAGCACAGCTGGGAAAGAGGGCGCTAGCCTTGACCTTTCAAGGTTCCCCAGAGAGGACAGTATAAGTCTGGTCTTACTCTACCTCCGTTGCTTTCCTCCCATATTCCTCTAGACTGGAAGCAGCCAGACTCCTGCTTCATCTCAAACAAGACTCCTTCTATCCCATATCCTTCTTCCCGGGACTGTAGGCTTCATGGCTCAAAGGAATGGTGTGATACAGGAAGAGAAACCAGCTTACTGATGAAAGGGGGACATGCTAGGTGAGAGTTGTAAGAAATGTTATTCTTATTTCTCATTGCAAAGTACTTTTCATCTATTATCTCATTTGAAGGTTTGTAAGACTCTAAGGAAATGTCAGTGAGTTTACTAAAAGGAATTTTGGAAGGGAAGACCACTATACACCCCTATATAACCTATTATCCTAACACTTCAGCCGGCTGTAGAGAAGGCTCTATATCCCAAACCAGCAGAGCATTAAGTCAGAAGCATTGCTTCTTCCTGACATACAAACACAGACCCTAGGCTCTTAGAAATATATCCTAAAATGCATTTGAAGCTGCATTTTCAAAATTAATGTTTACACGTGGTTCAATGAGGATTGAAATAAATAACAAAATCCCTGTGGTTGGTTTGCAATTCAAATCCCTTGAATTGCAAAAGTTCGAGGTATATTTTTTGGCAATAAAGGGCAGATCAGTGCATCATTTTCTTTCTGTATATGAGAAAGAGGTAGAAATCTGTTGTTAGCGGAGTGCGTCATTACCGTTATATGGAAGTTAAGATTGTGGATTAAAACTGAGAGCCAGAAAATTCACTGTTGAAGTTATACACTTTTCCTGTGAAGTGACGGCTGGGTTAGGAGATCAGTAATGAGCCAAGTTGAGCAAATTCTGGAAGAATTATGACCTCCTTGAGTTTTGCATGCTCACAAGAGTAAGTGAGAGTTACTTTGTAAGTTACTTTGTAAGTAGCCATTACTTACAAAGATGGGGTTTGCTCATGGCTGATAGGAATTTAGATACATTCTGAGATTATCTTCCTTGAGTGTGCAACAGTATTTGCCATGTGTTACCATAGTCCCTGTCCTCAAAGAATTTCCAACCTTAGAGAGGAGACCGGTCAGTCATTCAACCAAGAAATTGTTAAATCCCATGTTCCAGCTACTGCATGTTTAAATGCTGGTTTCTGAGGGGTCTGTGAGGTTAGGTCATCCGGGGCTTGTAAGCACGGAGCATCTTAGATTCATTAAGAGCAAGAAATTACCGTAGCCTGGGAGAAATTATTGTAGGTTGCTCTTTTAATAATGGAGGTAAGACTGCATGCTAAAAAGGGGGGAGAATGGAACTGAGTGCTAATGTTTTGTGTCAGGGAATAAAAAGAGAGGAAGATGTAAAGACCCCACCCCTACTCCCACAGTCCACCTGTGATTAACTCCCTGGATAGAAACAGGGAGTTAGCTCAGCAAATTTCAGACTTCCTGAGCCCTGGTCACAATGGACAGCATCAACATGTCAGTGTAGAGAAACTCTAAAGTGGAGAACAGTGATGAAGCCGTTGAAAAGATGCCAGTGATTTTCATTAATGCTTTGTCACAGATTCCGCCAGTTTTCGTGCAAAAATTTTTCGGAAAAAAATTTTATTCCATTTTGGGTACTACCAACTTAAATACAAAGCACACTGGTCCAGAAGTATAAAAATCTCCCTTGAAATGTTATGCAGATCTTATCAGGAGCCTTGACTGTCAGGGAGAGAGCCATAGCAGCTGAGAAGAGCAAAGAGATCTGTTGAGAGGGCATTGGAAAGGCCAAGTGTTGGCTCCTAGGAGGCAGAAAGCATAGAGGGGATGGTTTTTGGACTGGCATGAGGATTTCAAAGCCATGAGAAAGGGGAAATGACAGTGTTGTTCCAAGGGAAAGGAAATGTGGTTGTGGAGCAAATTTTAGGGGAGAGAAGATGAGCTTCCCTGGGACTTGTTCATGGGAAGTGATGTCCCAGTTAAGTGGAGATGTATGGCTAATGACATGAACCTGGAAGTGAAGGGTTAAAACTAGAGAAGGATTTGGGTCCTGAGGGATTGCAGTAGGCTGAATAATGGCCCCCAAGATGTTTCCATCCAGATCCCCAAAATCTGTGAATATACCAGAAGTAGCCAAAGGGACTTTTTGTCGATAGGATTAACTTAAGGCTCTGGAGATGTGTTCTCCTCGTGGGCCTGATAGAATCATAGGGGTCCTCATGAGGGGGGAAAAAAGAAACCAGAGGGATGTAAGAGATAAAACGGCAGAAGCAAGAGGTTGAGTGATGTCAAGAAGGGATTGGAAGACAGTACATGCAGGAAGCCTCCAGAAGCTGAAAACAGCTAGTGCTGGCTATAACTACGGCATGTCCTTCCTAATATTTCAGTTCCATTTTCAATAGCCTACGAGGCAGTGGGAGACCATGCAGTCCCACTCAGGGGCCCCAAGACTCAGAGCCATACACAGACTTCATAAGAACACAGATGAGAGTCCCCACATAGACGAGGGCTGTTTTTGAAGACCAGGTTGATCGTTAATGAGTTTTGAGGCCCAGGGCATTTTACGGTATCTGATATACACAGTAAGTATTTCATATAAGAGTAGTTTCCCAAACTAGAGAATTTTAGGGAAATCTTGCATTTCTTATGCCATAAAAGTATGAGAAAATCGTTTTTACCCACCTGAAAGATGAAATTTATTTCTATTTCTCCTTGATGATTCTGCATCGGAACACATTTGTATAGAGTAAGATTTTAAGTTCTCAAGTCCGTGTTTCTCAAGCAGGTGCCCACGTCTCCCTGGGTGGGTTTCTGTGAACAGATCCTTGAAAGTCATAAAGAGGTTTAATTCCTTACTTGAGTTGGAGGGACCCTGAAACACCTACACGTTGAGTGAACAAAAGGATAAAGAATAAAGGTTGCCAGGTAGTGAATTCAGTGGGGGGGGGGGGGAGGGAGTTGTTTGGGGTGTGAAACTCAAAGACCTGGTGGGCGTATTTAAGTTTTCCCATTTCACACGGGGCAATTATGTAGGTATGGCCTTGTGACACCTTTCCACCCCTACTTGGCTTCTCCGCTGTCCTGAGAGCAAGGCGGCCGTGGGGACTAATACCTCCACACCAGACTACATCTGGAATCTCTTAGCTATCCTGGCGGACAGTGAAAAGTGAATGTGGCATCCCCCTTCGGTTCTCTAATAGGTGGCACATCATTGTTCCAGGACACCTGAACGAACGCCTTGATGCACCTCTCTGAGCACCTGACGGGAGACGGCTTGAGAGCCTTTGAGAGTAATTGCCGTGTCACTGGCATGTGATTTATTGCAATGCTTAATTATGTCTACAGGGCACCATCTGGAGACCCAATTTGGGTTCTTTAGGAACAAAAATTAAAGTAAAAAATGTACCTTCTTCTGAACTCCGCTGAGTCCCCCTTTTTGGACTTCTCACACCTGGAGAATATTACCGTCTGCTTGGTCCCTGAACCACATCTAAATTGTTTCAATTGAGAAGGGTCCCACGTATACACAGCAGCTCTCATTGTGGAGAGAGTAGGGTCTCTCTGTCTGAGACCAGGTTGTTCAAAGTGTAAAACACGTAGAATGTTCTGCATCAGGCAAAAAATTCAGCATTGGGGCAGAATCACCTTTAGTGTGTTTCTGAATTTTTGCTAGCCATCACCCAAAAGCAGTATTGTGTTTATTGGCATCTGCTTAACTTTTTTTAAATTGTCATTTGACCCATAACTGTCCCCACACAACACTTGTTTAAAGGGATTTATGACAAATCAGTATACATGATGAAGATTTTTTTTTAATATTACTTGGTTTTCAAATAAATGTTTAACCTATTCTAGGAATCCTTTTTTTTTTTTTTTTCTTTTTAAAGCTACGTTACTGTGAAGAGGCTGATTTAAGAAATGCTTATTCTTTTCAATTAAAACCCAGAGCATTAATCAAATGTTTGACACTATAAATGTTTCCAATTAACATCTGGCTTAAAACCACATGTGTTCCAAGGGAAATTCAAAAGATCTATCTGTACAGGTGACCTCAGAGAAACCATTAACACATGGCTGGAGATAGCAAGAAACATTCTCCATTTGTGAGACGGAGATAAAGAATCAGTTTATGACTGATTCTTACTTCAAACATCCTTTCAGATGGCGGCTTGCTAAGCTAGAAGTTGAGTACGTCTCACCGAGTTGAAAAGAAAGAAGTAAAAAGTTGCATGTATTTCTCTCTCTCTCTACCTACTTACCTCTCAAGAAAGAAGGGGGTAGGGGAAGAAATTAGAAACAATTCCACAATCCCATCTGGATGAACTAGTGGTTCCAACCTTATAAAAAGCAGTGGTTCGTCCCAGTGCCGACCTGCGGAGGTCCAAGAGAAATTGGACCCATTCTCTTAGGACTAAGAAATTTTCCAAACAGTTCTCTTGGACTATGGGAGAGCTCACTCAGATATTTCCAGTGTCCAAGCCAAGCAGAGAACATGGAAGTCTTGGATGACCGCTATCAGGGGTGACCACAGCCTCCTGGAGGGCATGTCTGCTCTCTGCTTGTGGGAGTTCCCACCCAACTCAAGCCAACTGTTGTGAGAAAATGGAAGCCTGATTGGATCGAACATGCTGATATATCAAGAGAAGTCAGAATGGGAGCTTTGTAGGGTGGAATCCTGAATTTTGCATGATAGCAGTTAATTCCATTGAAAACCAAAACAATAGCGCAGAGCTTTTTGCAGCCTGTGTTTGCGACCTTTGTGTCTGCTGCATAAAGAGTCGGGAGCTGGGCAAACACGGTCCATGACATCCCCGCAAATCATCAGCCTGGCATGTGATGAGAACATGCTCTGGCTTGCTTGCTCTCGAATCCACCAGCGCCTGGCTGAGAAAGAGAGCGCACATACTTTCCAGATAATTTCTCCCCTGATCGGTCAAACTCCGTTAAACTATCCCAGGTGTGCTATGCAGGGGGTTATTATGACCATAAGGAAAATGGTAACATTAAGACTTGCCCATTTGCCCAGCATCCTGACGAATTGCATTTTCTCTCTCCTGTCTTGCTGTAGCCTATCACCAGCTGGGGTTGTCAATCCCCCAGTAAGCATGGCCAGCAAACACCCAGGGCTAGTCTGCTGTGGCTGGAAGGTACATACCCCCCCCCCCACCTTCTTTCTTCAAATATTTTTCCAAAACGAAAAAAAAAAAAAAAAGCAGAAAGCAGAAGATAACCATAATAAGGTAAATGCCTGACACTTTACACAGACCAAAATATTTGACATTCAGGAACAGCTTAAAGACCCAGAGAGCCGTTACATTCACGTTTGAGCCAGGATTTTTCTTTTTCTCTCCAAAGCGAAACCAAGGTCTGAATGTCTGTGGGGGAAATTGTTCAGTGGCTTTAAGGATAAGAAAAGATGATAATTTTCGCTGATCAAGGAAACTGGTCGGTTCATAACTGGAGCCAGACAATGTGGATTCTCACTCTTTGTTTTGCTTCTTAACCGGCTATGTGACTGTCGAGTAATTTGCATTGAAGGGATCCAGAATAAGCCACTGTGACATAAAATTATCTTGAGCTGAAGGCATTTGTGTTCCTGATATCCCTTATCTGCCTAAGAGCAGAGCCCCCCAAAAGGACTCAATTGTCATAAATCCCCTTTTTGGGAGCAACTGCAATTTTCTCTACACGGAGAGAAGCCGTCAGTATCACACCCAAACAGACATTGTCACCAAACTCTCCTATCTTTACCCCATTCTCCTAAGAGCCCCTTTGTCTTTCAGATGAAGTCATTTGTTTTTCCACTAACCCCCACCTGTTTATTTGGTAGTTAAGACCCCAATTCTACCTGCCCCCTGAGTCATTCTTCAGTACACTGCTGTATACATGTGCATTTGAATAAAAATCTGTTCTTTTGCCAGCCTGTCTTTTGCCAGTTTAATTTGCAGGACTCCAAGCACAAACCTAAGAGGGTAGAGGAAAAATTTTTCCTCCCTGGTGGCATCACTTTTTTTTTTTTCTATTCTTAATTTAAGAAAAATGGTCACAGATATCAAACTTTATGCTTAAAATGTAGCTAATAACACAGGAGCAAAATAATGCACATGGATGCTAGGATCAGATCAATTAAGTCGTATTAACTAATTTATAAACACTAGTTTATTTACTTCCTTATTAAGATCATATATGGATCATATTATTTGAATTTTTGTTTCCTTGAAAGCATTTTTTGGGTTTCCTCTTGGACTTATTTGATTATAAGTGGCATTAAACCCAATTAAAACTAGCTTAAAACAAATAATGAAGCTAGCTCTCACAATTGAAACATCTGTATATAAGCTTCAGGTGCAGCTCGATCTAGGTACATAAGTAGAGTCACAAGGATCCAGTATCTCTCCATGTCTTGTTGTCTCTGTGTTGACTTCATTCTCTAGGTTACTATCCCACTCAATTCCACTAGGCTCAATTCCACTAGAAAGGAATATAACTCTTTTTTTCATGCGGGAGCTCAGAATTGGGTCTGAGTGGCTTCATTTAACTGATAATTTGGTCTGAGTGGCTTAATCAATCTTTGTGTCGCTGGTAATATGATGTCTCAGTTGGTCAGGTGTAGGTCATGTTCCCTTTGAAACTGGAGATACAGTTAACCTCTCAGGACCTGGAGTTCTGTACCAAAAATAGGGGGGGAATGAATATCTATTACACCCCATGACGTGAACCATATTTTGTTTAAATTCCAACCTAAAACAATGGTTTAAACCACTTGTGCCTTAAATGAAAGTTAAAAAAAAGAATCGCTTTCCTATAGAAACTAACTTTGCCAGTATTCCTTTCTTTGACTATAGGAAAATTATAAAAACAATTTTCTCCCGAAATCATTCCCGACAATAGTTCTTTCAATTAAATATTTTTTGCCACAGCATGGTTTTTCTCGCTGTTATCACTTATTTTTTTTTTAAACTAAGATGTATTTCACATAGCACAAGGCTCACCATTTCGAAGTGTACAATTTGGTGTTTTTCTAGTATGTTCACAGGATTTTGTAACCACGGCTGCTGTCTAATGCCAGAACATTCTTATCACCCTCAAAAGAAACCCCATATCCGTGAACGGTTACTTTTCAATTCTCTCTACCCCCAGTTCTTGGATAACCACAAATCTTTCTGTGGACTTGCCTGTTTCTGGACATTTTGTATAGATTAGCCATGCCTTTTGTTTTCTGTATTCTGATGCTTTGACACCTGGGGTCTTGCTAACCCTTGAGGGACTGCCTCTTTCAGGGGTAGCTAATTCCTAGAGATAGTAAACAAACAACTCACCAGGGAGTGTGCTTTTCAGTTGGAAACCAACAGATCCAGAACACATAACCTCCAGGCACCCCTGTAGTGAGCTCTCTCTAGGGCCACTATTCACCTATCTACCTACTGCCCCAGGGCCAGGTTCCAGACAAATAAAGACAGCCCCCACACCCCAGAGTCTGCTGGAATTGCTCAAACCACCCAGACCTAAGCTTGCTTGCCAACCTTGCTTGGAAACCTCAACAACCAACCTGGTTCATGGTTGCCCACCTTCCCTCTGTCTCCTGATACACCTGAGTTTACTCATGTGGCCTTCTGGAAACCATGAGGAACACACTCCTTTTTCAATGCTGATTGTCACCTGTTCTGTTGGCTCCACCATACCTAAATAATAATAAAACCCATATTAAAGTGGCATGTAAATGGAGTCCTACATTATGTATTTTTTTGTGTTTTTTCTTTCACTTAGTGCAATATTTTTAAGGTTCATCCATGTTGTAGCATGTACCAGTACTGTACTCCTTTCTGTGACTATATGGACATGCCATTTTATGGATATACCATATGTTGTTTATTCATTCATTCTTTAAGGGACATCTGGATTATTTCCAGGTTTTGGCGATCATAAATGATGATGCTATGAACAAGTTTCTAAGTGCATATGTTTTTGTATGGAAATATGTTTTCAGTTCTTTTGGGTATATACCTAGGAGTTACAATGGCTGTGTCATATGTCATATGGTAACTGCATATTTCACATTTTGAGAAGCTCCTGACCTGTTTTCCAAAACGGCTTCACCATTTAACATTCCTACTAGAAGTGTGCAAGGACTGCAATTTCCCTACATTCCTGACAATACTTGTCTGTATTTTTTATTCCAGCTGGCCCCGTGTGTGTGTTTGTGTGTAAGTGGTATCTCACTGTGATTTTGACATACATTTCCCATATGCTTATTGGCCATTTGTGTGTTTTCTTTGGAGAAATATGTATTCAAATGTTTTGCCAATTTTTAACTTGTCTTTTTATTGTATGAGTTCTTTATGTGTTCTGGTTAGTAGACCCTCATCGGGAACAAGATTTGCAAATAATTTTCCTCTTATTTGGGTTGGCTTTTCCCTTTTTGATAGTCCCCTTTGAAGCACAGAAATTTTTATTTTCAATGAGGGAACGTTAGGAAGAAAATGTCCTGTTCTGATTTGGGCCCGTTGGTTGGGGGCATGCAAATTAATGAGCCACAGGCAGATTAAGAGGAGAAAAAAAGTAAGATTTATTTATGCACTCAGTG
Source organism: Mustela nivalis (assembly GCF_964662115.1). Classification (NCBI taxonomy): domain Eukaryota; kingdom Metazoa; phylum Chordata; class Mammalia; order Carnivora; family Mustelidae; genus Mustela; species Mustela nivalis. The sequence goes on from NC_139036.1 coordinate 8,422,377, forward strand.
AAAGGTATCTTCCTCATTAGGAAAAAGATTTTATGCAAAATAAAAAAGATTATATGCAAGACTTCAAGGTGGTTTTTTGTTTTGTTTCTTTTTTGATTTTAGGCTTCAGTGGGAAGGTCTGGAAGGTTCTTCTAGACCTTTTGATGCTAATGGAATGAGGCAGTCTATCTTGATGCAGCTAAATTCACAGGAAACTCCCAGGGGTGGGGTTATTGGCAGTCTTGTTTTCTGGAGGTTCTGCCTTAGTCAGATAAGTCAGATAAGATAAGGAAATTTAGATAAAATTTATTTCTATGTCTACTTGATCTCAAATATTTCACTTAAAAGTAACCTTTGTGGGGTACCTGGGTGGCTCAGTGGGTTAAGCTGCTGCCTTTGGCTCAGGTCATGATCCCAGAGTCCTGGGATCGAGTCCCGCATCGGGCTCTCTGCTCAGCAGGGAGCCTGCTTCCCTCTCTTTCTTCCTGCCTCTCTACTTGTGATCTCTGTCTGTCAAATAAATAAAATCTTAAAAAAAAAAAAGTAACCTTTGTACTATGAGTGGGTATCGACAAGGCCCAACTCATCCTTTCAATTTTTTTTGTTACCTGTGATTTGATGTGATATCTCAGAAAGCACTGCCCGATCTAAGGTCACCAAGATTTTTGCCCATTTTCTTAGAAGAGTTTTATCATTCTAGCTCTTACATTTAGGTCTTGAATCCATTTTTAGTTAATTATTACATATGGTGTGAGGTGGGGGTCCAGCTTCATTCTTTTACATGTGGCTCTTCTGTAAATACTACTCCTTGCTCATTGAATTATCTTAGCCCTGTTGTTGAAAATTGTTTGACTATATGTGCACGAGTTGACTTGTGGATGCTCAGTTCTAGCCCATTGATTTCTGGGTCTGGCTAATAATGCCAGTAGTGCTCATTCTTGGTTACTGTAGTTTTGCAGTAAGCCTTGAAGTCTATCATAATGCTTTGAGAGAAGGTATTGTTGTCAAGGTACATTTAAAAAACCTTTATTTTCTGCTTTTAGTGGATGATTTCCAGTTAATGGATATGTGTAGGCACTGCCATAAGACATTTTCTCTTCCATATCCTTGTTTCAGTTTTGCATTTATAATAGCATTTAGGATCTCCCACCAGGAGCTCTATGACACATTTCTGTGATTTTGTGACTTGGTCCCACCAATCTTCAAACTTAGGTTTGTGTAGTTCACTGAAGACCTATATAACAATTTTACACACAGAGATGGACCCGTTCATTTATTTCAGTATTTTACTTCTCAAAATTTAAGCCTTGTCATTGCCAAATTTAATTGCTAAAGCTCATACGAAGGCTCATATCAAGTCATGCTAAGTCTTGGGCAAAATTTTTAAAGCTTACTTACTCTCCAGTGATACAGACAATTAAAGGTCATTTGGGAGTGACGCTGAAGCTATAATTACTCCATCTGATTTTTTTGTTAAGATTTTATTTTTATTTACTATTTGAGAGAGCAAGGTGAGAGAGAGGGAGAGAGAGAGGGCAAGGAGCAGGTGGGGGAGGTAGAAGGAGAAGCAGATTCCCTGCTGAGCAGGGAGCCCAATGCAAGACTCCATCCCAGGACCTTGGGACCATGACCTGAGCTGAAGGCAGATGCTTAACCAACTGAGACACCCAGGTACCCCCATCTGATTTTTTTTTTAAAACAACTTTTTTGAGTTGTAATTTATATACAATAAGATTGGTGTATTTAAATTAAATAATACAATTCTGTGACTTTTAATATATTTACAGAGTTTTACAACTATCACCATAATTCAACTTTCAAACCGTTAGAACATCTTCATCACACCAGGAGGGAACCTTCTACTCATTTTTCCTCATGTCTCATTCTTTTCACACACCCAGCCCTGAGCAATTCACTTTCTGTGTCTATAGATTTACTGGTTTCTTGGGCCTGGCAGCGAGGTCAACATGGTTTAATGATTAGTCACAGGCTATATTTAAGCTCCCTGTTTTGGACTCAATATTTGTGTGTACCCCACCCCACCCCCACTCAAACTTGTATATTAAAGTCCTAACCTCCAATGTGATGGTGTTTGAAGACCTGTCAAAGATATTTGGGGCAAAATGAGGTCATGAGGGTGGGGTCCTCATGGAGGGATCAGTGCTCTTTTAAGAAGGGATGTCGGTGGGGCACCTGGGTGTCTCAGTGGGTTAAAGCCTCTGCCTTTGGCTCAGGTCATGATCTCAGGGTCCTGGGATCGAGCCCTGCATCAGGCTCTCTGCTCAGTGGAGAGTCGGCTTCCTCTCTCTCTCTGACTACCTCTCTGCCTGCTTGTGATTTCTATCTGTAAAATAAATAAATAAGTAAATTAAAAAGAAGAAGAAGAAGAAGAAGGGATGTCAGTGAGCTCATGCTCTCTCTCTCTTTCTCTCTCTCTCTCTCTCTCTCACACACACACACACACACGTGTACTTGCACACTGTCACTCTCAATACATGCACACACCATGCAAAGGCAGTGTGAGAATGCAAGAAGACACTGTCTACAAGCCACGAAGAAGGCTTTCATCAGAATCTGACCCAGTTTGTTCCCTGACCTTGGACTTCCAGCCTCTAGAACAGTGAGAAGATAAATTTCTAATTGTCTAAAACTTTTTTTCAAAGATTTTATTTATTTGATAGAGGGAGAGAGAATGAGTGGGGAAGAGGGAGAGGAAGAACCAGAGGAGCCCAACATGGGGCTCAATCCCGGGACCCCAAGATCATAACCTGAGCCGAAGGCAGACACTTAATTCACTGAGCCACCCAGGCGCCCCTAAGTTCTAATGTTCAATGTACTCAGTGTATGCTGTTTGGTTATGGCTGCTCCAGCTGACTGATAGATGCCCTGAGTCGGTCAGGTGTTCATCTTTTCCTGTTGGATCTATATGTGACTTGAAACCTGCTTCCATCATTGAGGAACACACAACTCGTCCCATATGACCAGGGACTCACAGCTGATGAAAGAGTTGTATTCCTGTTGTTGCAGAGAGGGTGTACAAAGCCTTAGGCATACACATAGTCTCCCCAGCCCACTAGGAATTACTGTGATTTTAGCAGGGTTTCCCTTCACTCTCTCTTCCCTTGGTATCCCCAATACACTTCTGGATTTTTGGTTTCTCTTGGAATAACCTTGACCTGATAGTCACCACTGATGGTTCGCTGATTGTTCTTTTGCTTTTGACCACATTATATTCCTCTCTGGTCTTATCCAGATAAAGTCAGGCTCCTTAGGTTGCTCCAATCACACCTTCTCCACCCTTTGGAAGGGAGCCTGGAAGAAGGGATAACGACTCTGCACTGGCCATCCCTCACAGAGCCTTCCTACCTTTTACCCTGTTTGAGTCGGAGTATATTGTCAATTCTTACTCTCACAGGGGTCTTAAAGAGCTTGCTCTGAGATGGAGGTCAGCCCTTAGCTTCCTGTTGCTTGTGTTTGCATTCTAAATGCTATCTTCATTCAGTATGATTGCTTTCCAAGGTCTTTCCAAGTTGTTTGTGCATGTTGTGATAGGGAGCTCAGTCAGGACCGCATACCACCATCCATAAATGCATCTGACAAGGTGCGCGTCTGCCGCAGAATGGTACCGTGCACTGGAAGCCAGCAAATGAGTGGGGAATGCTGTCAGACCCTCTGTGCTGTGGTGTTCTGTCGTCCCTCAGCATTTCAGACTGGATGCCACGTATGCCTGGAGGGACACCCGTACTGTGTGAGGGGAACAGTGCCCATCTATCCAAGTATTAAAATGAACATGATTTCTTCAGAATGAAAACTGATCTGAATTGAAATTTTAATATTTCTTTCTTTCATTCTAAAGTATCACCTGCACCCCAATTTTGAGAGCACTGATCTTAAAGCCTGCACACTAATGTTTCTCAATTTTGGCACTACTGATATTTGGGCCCAAATAACTTTTGGTTGTGGAAGGCGTGACTGTGCATTGTAGGATGTTTTGGGATCATCTCTGGGCTCTAGCCACTAGATACCAGTGGAACCCCCAGTCATGACAATCGAAAGCGTCTCCAGGCATTGCCAAGTGTCCCTGAAAGAGGGAATACAAAATCCCTCTGGCTGAGAACCACTGGTCTTTACAGGTGAAAGCCATAGGTGTTAAGTGTTGCTCACATCTGACCCCCTCTGCTGTAAAGAGATATTCCCACTCACAGATCTGTTAAATAAGCAGCTCATGTGAGGTCTGCAGTCTGCCTTGCTTCTTTACTTTGCTGATTTTTGTTTGTTTCACAATGTAAGTGCATACTTACTTAGAGGGAATTTGGAAAACAACAGGAAGAAAATTTTAAACATTTATAATTGGACCACTTAACATCTGCACTGGGGGTATTTTCTCACAATTATTTGTGAGAATTATTGGCTATCCAGCTCTTTGTTCAAAGTGATCTTGATTGTATTCTGTATTATATAAATATAATATTCCTTTGTGTTTCTACCATATACTTCGAAAATGCTACCACATAGAATTTGTACTTCTCCAGTCTCTAGTACAGATAAAAATCAGCACACTCTCCTTCCTCAGGCCATTTATCTAATTCTTTTATGGGTAATTTATTTATTTATTTGTTAGAGAGAGAGAGAGCATAGACAGACGGAGAAACAGACTCCCCCTAAGAAGGGAGCCTGACTCTTGGCTCGATCCCAGGACCCTGAGATCATGACCTCTGCTGAAGGCAGACGCTTAACTGCCTGAGCCACCCAGGCGCCCCTTTCATGGGGTTTTTGGAGAGAAAGAAGTAAAGATGAGAGCCAAACATGACATAAAATACAACCATAAAATATAAGTGTATTTTACTATAATTAAAAGAAATAATAGCTGTACCTCCAAAACATTGCAAATAAAATTAATATTCAAATGACAGGAATCTGATAACATACTTGAAATACATGTAAATGAAAATATTAATATTTGTAATATATAAGAATAAAAACAAAATAGCATATAATACATTTAAAAAATTTTTTAAAGGCAAATAGCCTCATAGAAAACAAAAAGTAACAATCCAAAGAAGAAATGTAAGATATCATGTTTTACTTACCAGGTAGAATGTTTTTTTAAGGGGTGCCCTGGGTGGCTCAGTGGGTTAAGCCGCTGCCTTCGGCTCAAGTCATGATCTCAGAGTCCTGGGATCGAGTCCCACATCGGGCTCTCTGCTCAGCAGGGAGCCTGCTTCCCTTCCTCTCTCCTGCCTCTCTGCCTACTTGTGATCTCTCTCTGTCAAATAAATAAAATCTTAAAAAAAAAAAAAAAGAATGTTTTTTTAATAATTTTTTTTTTTTAAAGTAGGCTCCACACCCAACATCAGGCTTGAACTCACAACCCTGAGATCAAAACTCACATGATCTACTGCCTGAGCCAGCCCGGTGTACTGATAGAAGATATTTTTATAGCAATAAAGAACACAGTTCCCAGAGAGTAATTTGGGGAAAAACACCAGAATCCATTAAAATGTGTATACACAGCCTTAGAAATTTACGTATAAATTTTGACCACTGGGGAAAAGAAATAAAATAAATGCTACCGCTGGAAATTTGTCCCAAGGAAATATATACAGATTTATGTTATGATATTACTGTAAGAAAGTTCATCGGATATTCATAATAGTAAAAAATTTGGGAACTCTTTCAATGTTTAATATTAAGGCATCCTAAAATAAATTATGGTATTGCAGTACCCTATGCCATTATTAATGCTGTATGTTAGGAAACTATGTACTATCATGGGAAATAGTCGTATCTTGTAGGAGGGAAAACAAAGTATGGTATTGTGGCCTAATACCAAACAATATAAAGTGACAAATATAATATGTGTTTGTAATTTTAAAAAGTTTTAATGTAGAAGATTCCACACCAGTATATTGATATCTCTGGCAGGGGTGATCCCAAGTTTATTAAAATAAACTTCTGTTTTTCCATTTATGTTTTCAAGTATTGCTACACCGAGTATTTGTAATACAAACGATAAAAGTCACCCTAGTCATACAGTGAGCCCCTTGAAATAATTTGTAGTTCAGAAAGAAATAGCGTAACAGGGTTTTCCTTTCCAAATGGCTACCAGCTGGGAAAATCATCATGTAAATTATTTCACACAACATGCTTCAGTCTGAGAAGGAAGCACATCTTGAGAAGACCGTTATGTTCATGGACAGTGATGTTCACTCAGGGATCCCTTTCTTGGTTTTTTCCTCACCTGAGCTTAGCTTGTCCACTTTCTGCTTATGTAGAACTCTCTTTCTGCCAGGAGCACACAGGAACGTGTACAAGATGCCCACAGAATTTAGAATGGGGCTTGCCTGGATTTTCAGAGACTGTGTAATTATGATTCAATAGCGGATGGCAATTTATTAGGATGATAGTTGAGGGGTGACTCTTCAAACTCAAAGTTCTGACTATACCCATGCCTATAATCCTGAGGGGGTGGGGGCACAAAGAAGGTGTCTAAAGAACCAAAAGATTGCCCAAAATGTCTCATTTTCAGTTGTAAGAGAACAGGCACCAGATGTGTCTTGCCTGTCACTGTACTTCCACGACCACCTAGCTCCCTGGTGTGGAATTAAGTCATGCGCAAAAAGTAATTGTTAAGTAAGTGAACCTATATTTTAACATAGGTTAAAATAATAACCTATTATTAAAATAATAACTTATATTTTAACATAGGTTAGATATGGTGTATATAATTGCATGGGGAGAAGCAAGTACAAAGAAAGAAGTGGGCAGGGAGGAGAGGCATTGAATAATTGGAAGAAAATAACCCAGAACAAGGTACTAGAATATATTAAATGGAAATCAAACAAATATACATTGGAAATGGAAGAATATCACAAAAGAAGTGGTCCCACTTTTGGAGGTTGATGGTATGCTGTCAGCCAAGGACATGCTTCATGTCTTCTTCAATTTGTTCTTTCCTTCTTCTCCTCCATTAAAAAAAACCCAAACTTCTTTTTAAGTAAGGTCTAGATCCAACGTGGGGCTTAAACTCACAAAACCCCAAGATCAATTATTACATGGTCTACCAACTGAGTCAGGCAGGTACTCCAATTTTTTTTTTTTTTAAGTACTTGAGGACAGTCCATGCCAGACTCAAGATAAACACTATACTTTCTCTTAAAGTACCAATTTTACTCAGGCTTTTGGGAAAATCATGCCACAGTAACCTTTGATATGTTTTAGGTTGCATGATGAAAGGTCACATGGCTTATAAAACATACAAACAAATAATGTGCTATTTGGTTTTGTTAAATCCAACTTCATGCTCAACCTGTAGCAGATCATTCAAGACTTTTCATGATGAGGGATTCTTTGGTAGACCATGATGAGAAACTCCGTTTTACTTGAAGACCTAGAAAGCATGCTTACCCAATATGTGGAAAAAACAAAGCCTGTAGGGCTGGTTTCATGTTGGGTGAAAGAAGCAAGATTTGAAAAATCTCTCTGTAGGCTGACCTTAAAAGACCAAAATAAAAAGATAAAAATTGTTTAAGTACAATAAATCATCCACTCAAGGAAAAGATGGAGAAGAAAGTGTAAAGGGTTTTGAGTAGTGTATTTTTAACGTGAGCCAATTACAGGGTAGAAGAACTGAAGAAAAGCTTGTGGGTTTTAGGCCAATATGGAAGAGGGAAACTCCATTTTATTCCAACCACATCTACTGGGTTATATTTGTCTCTGCACATCATATTTTAAGAAACCCATTGGGGTGCCTGGGTAGCTCCTGTGGTTGCGCATCTGCCTCTTGGTTTCAGCTCAGATCGTGATCTCAGGGCTGTGAGATCGAGCCCCGTGCTGGGTTCCACACTCAGCTCAGCGTCTGATGGTCCTCCCTCTGCTTCTCCGTCTAATCTCCTTCTCTCTCTCTCTCTCAATCTCTCATAAATAAGTAAAATCTTGACAAATTAGAATCTATTCAGAAAAGAGTTGACAAAGCAATGACAGAGACATGAAACCGTGTTATACGGGTGATGGTGTGATCTGATTACGAGGCTGTAATCTCAAACACTGTTGTGGCCACTTTTCTGATATTTCATACACCACCCTGCTGAGGGGACTAATAGTGAATTCATACGACAAAGGTTTTTTTCTTTCCTTCATGTTCTGTGTTGGTCATGGCTCCACAGGGCTTTGGCTCCACACAGTCACTCAGGGACACAGGCTGAGGGAGGCTCCACCATCTTAAATCTGCCTTGTCTGGAACATGCAGCCTTCACCTGTCACTCTGACAGAGTTAGAGACAACTGGGGAGTTCGTCATATACGGCCTCCTGAACACATCTGCTCCGTGGTGATACATGATCCCATTGAACTTTGAGGAACGGGAAAATAGAAGAAAGCACCCACAGCCTAACTGATGTTCTACTGATCTTTTAAAATATATTTTTTAAAGATTTTATTTATTTATTTGACAGAGAGAGATCACAAGTAGGCAGAGAGGGAGGCAGAGAGAGAGGAGGAAGCAGGCTCCCTGCCGAGCAGAGAGCCCGATGTGGGACTCGATCCCAGGACCTGAGATCATGACCTGAGCCGAAGGCAGCAGCTTAACCCACTGAGCCACCCAGGCGCCCATCTACTGATCTTTTAAAAATTGTTATCTTCTGGGGGCGCCTGGGTGGCTCAGTGGGTTAAGCGGCTGCCTTCGGCTCAGGTCATGATCCCAGCGTCCTGGGATCGAGTCCCACATTGGGCTCCTTGCTCAGCAGGGAGCCTGCTTCCCCCTCTGCCTCTGCCTGCCATTCTGTCTGCCTGTGCTCGAGCTCGCTCTCCCTCTCTCTCTCTGATAAATAAATAAAATCTTAAAAAAAAATTGTTATCTTCAACCTAGGAAATCTAGGTCTTTGGATATCATGGAGTTAGTCTTCTGTTGTATTTCCTCTAACACACATTTGAATCTATGACTTAGAAATACCAGAACTTCATCTACCTGAAATTATTTTACCTACTACAACATGTTACATTTAGAGAAAAACAAGCTTGTTGAATGCAGTCAAATGCAGTAAAGGGTAGAAGGGAAGACAGACTGTATGCGAGGGACAGTGCAAAGGGGCTGAGAAATGTTACAGGATTCTGAGTGGAATTTAAGGGCCCAATTGCAGAACAATTCTAACAACAGTGTCCCCAGGCTAGCACAATAATTCTGACTTGGAAACACTGAACAAGATGGATACACATAAGAATTAAGCCACGTGGGATTAAAAGTAATAATAGGAAAGAACTGCAACATAAAAATGCATTTAACGTTTCTGAGTTCTGACTTTTCATGCTCACTCCCTTTTCTAGGGGGACTTGTGTTAGTCTATGAAGCTAAGGAGCTGGTGAAGAAGTAAAGCTGCTTCATTTAAAAATGACTTGGGGGGCGCCTGGGTGGCTCAGTGGGTTAAGCCGCTGCCTTCGGCTCGGGTCATGATCTCAGGGTCCTGGGATCGAGTCCCGCATCAGGCTCTCTGCTCAGCAGGGAGCCTGCTTCCTCCTCTCTCCCTCTGCCTGCCTCTCTGCCTATCTCTGTCAAATAAATAAATAAAATCTTTAAAAAAAAAAAAAAAAAAAAAAATGACTTGGCTGGGGCACCTGGGTGGCTCAGAGGGTTAAGGCTCTGCCTTCGGCTCAGGTCATGATCTCAGAGTCCTGGGATCGAGCCCCATCGGGCTCTCTGCTCAGCGGGGAGCCTGCTTCCTCCCCTCTCTCTCCCTGCTTCTCTGCCTACTTGTGATCTCTGTCTGTCAAATACATAAATAAAATCTTTAAAAAATATATAAAATAAAAATGACTTGGCTTTAATAAGAATCATTGATCTTGTTACCACCTGCTGTGCTACATTCTTTTCCCACATGATCTCATTTAAACTTTTCAGCCATTCTATAGATTGGATTCCATCAATTTTCCCATTTTATAGATGAGAAATCTGAGGCTGATTTAAAGTAAGATTCGTGGGCAACATTGTAGAGATAAGCCTGAAACCAAGGACTTCCTTTAAAATCTGAAGATGATTTTAAGAGGGACACTTCCAGAGGAACTCTGATTTCCCAGCTTGTCTCTTTCATTTTAATTTTTCGACTTCTTTGTCTCTTACTGTTTTTTTTGGAGTAGACAAGGTGTAAAATACAGGAGTTTAAAGAGGACCGTTAGGTGGATTTTCGGAGTGGTTATTCTGTCTTGCTTCATTTTCTTACTTTCATATTTCTTTTTCCCTACTATTTTTTTTTTCTTTCTCTCTCTCTCTCTCTCTTTTTTTTTTTTTTCCTGTTTAAACATTTTTCCAGTCCAAAGGCCAGAATCAACAAGATCAAAAATCAAACAGAAATCTTGAGCTTCCCTGAGGACACACATGGGGGATTTGGGAATGTCAGCTGTACAAATATGACGCCATCTTTAGACAAACTGTCTAGAAGGATGAGGGGACCAGCCCTTGTGTGTTGCTTGCAGATGTCCTGTGGTCATGCCTCTAGCCAGCTTTATTATCTGACAGCTACGGAGCACAAATATTGACTTTTGCTATTTTTACTGTAACTGCAGCCATAAACATTGATTCCTGCAGGAGAGGGCAGACTGGGAAGAAAAGCAGCAGTGTCTTCACAGCCCGGGAGAGCTTTGTCTTTGCCTGGGGACGGAAAGGAGTGAGATATGAATGAGGTCCTCATGGAACGATTCAATACAGAAATAATAAAATGGCGATGATGGGGAAAATCCCAGAGGTTTGACGGACTTGGAAGAAAAAGTCCCTGTGGATTCTGCACGGTCATCTGTGTTCATTTAGTCCAAGCCAATTCTGAAGGTAGGAAGAACAGAAACTTCAGAGACCTTCGGCTCCCCCCAAAGTTGCGCACTCTCATTGAGTCAGACATCTTCCTGTTCCAGTGGCAACGCACAATCGATAGCTGTGTCTGCCAGTTTCACCTCATGCGTACGGCGTGAGGTGCCTATTGCCTCTATGGAGTGGCAAGAGATAAACTCAGCCAGCACCTAGCTTTTTGTTGGTCCTTTGTTTCAGGAGATGAAGAGATTCCTCTTTTGGTGGTGATCTCTTCATTTGGCAAGTGTGAAAAACCAAGGGAAATTTTTTTTAAAGATTTTATTTATTTATTTGACAGGGAAAGAGAGAGAGGGAGATCACAAATAGGCAGAGAGACAGACAGAGAGAGAGGGGGAAGCAGGCTCCCCTGCTGAGTAGAGAGCCTGAGGCAGGGCTCCATCCCAGGACACTGAGATCATGACCCACTGAGCCACCCAGGACCCCCAGGGATTTTTTTTGGATGTCGTGATTTATCTTGTTTTTTTAGAATCCCCATTGTTAAAAATTTATGTTGCCAGGGTGGAGTAACTCTATTTTTTTAAAAATTAAATTCAATTAATTAACATACAGTATGTTATTAGTTTCAAACGTAGAGTTTAGTCATCCATCAATTGCATATAAGACCAAGTCCTCGTTATATCATCTGCCCTGTTTGATGTCCAACACCCAGTTACCCATCTCCCCAGTCCCTTCCCCTCCAGCAACCCCCGTTTTGTTTCCTACAGTTAAGAGTCTCTTATGGTTTGTCTCCCTCTCTGATTTCATCTTACTTTTTTTTCCCTCCCTTCCCCTATGATCCTGTATTTTGTTTCTTAGCTTCCAAAATGAGTGGGATCATGTGATAATTGTCTTTCTCTACTTGACTCATTTTGTTTAGCCCAATACCCTTTACCTCCATCCATGTCATTGCAAATGGTAAGATTTCATTTTTTTGATGGATGAGTAATATTCCATTGTGTGTGTGTGTACACTTACTCATGCTCATATATACACACCACATCTTTATCCATTCATCTGTCGATGGACACCTGGGATCTTGTATATTTTGGCGATTGTGGCTGCTATCAACTTTGGGGTATAGGTACCCCTTCGGATCACTATGTTTATAATCTTTGGGGTAAATACCCAGTAGTATAATTGCTGGGTCATAAGGTAGCTCTAGTTTTGACTTTTTGAGGAAACTCCATGCAGTTTTCCGGAGCATCTGTATGAGCTGGTATTCCCGCCAGCAGTGTAGGTGGGTTCCCCCTTCTCTGCATCCTCACCAACATCTGTTATTTCCTGACCTGTTAATTTTAGTTATTCTGCGAGCTGGTATCTCATTGTGGTTTTGCTTTGTCTTTCCCGGATGCCAAGTGATGTTGAGCCTTCTTTCATGTGTCTGTTGGTCATTTTATCCCATTTCCTATTTGATTAGCGTATTCTGCACGCACCAGGAAGATCACATGAAGGACATTAGCAGAATAATGGAGGGACAGGCAGCCCTAAACCTGAGAGTGGGTCTACAGAATGACTGGGCTCCACTGCAAGGGGATGGAGCTTAGATGGCTCAAAGACTCAGCATGCTACAAGGCTGCAGAGTCTCCAATCTCAAGGAGCATCTCATGCCGCCATCTAAGCTGGGGCCCAGATCAGCTCACAGCAAAGCGATGTGCAAACTTCTTCAGAGATTCAGGGAGTAGGCATAAAGCCCACCAAGTCCCTGTCAGGGGTCAAAAACCATTCAAATAGATACAGAGGAACAAAGCAATTGATGTGGTCCAGAGGTGGAAGAGTGCCTGTGTGTTGAAGGTGGGAGAATATGCAACACATATCGAAGGTGAGGTGAAATCCAGTATTTCCTTTGGAGTCGCTCTTGGGAATCTTAAGACATGAGTTAAGACATAAGATGTAAAGTAGCAATGGCTCCATAGTCCAAGGCTGCTGGTGTCTGCCTTAAAGAAAGCCACTTGTCATTGATGAAATGAGCTTGCTGGAGGGGTTTCTACTCAGGAGCAGTGGGGTGGGACACATGCACATGTCGCATGGAAGGAAGACCTTGTTGTTTAGAGTCAAACAGAGTTGGATGCAAATCTACGTTCAGATGTGTGCTTTGCGTGATTCCATGCGTTTCTTGGTCTTTTCTGAGCCTTGTCTTCATTTACTATAAAAGGTGAAAATGATAGGGGTGCCTGGGTGGCTCAGTGGGTTAAGCCTCTGCCTTCAACTCAGGTCATGATCCCAGGGTCCTGGGATCGAGCCCCGCGTTGGGCTCTCTGCTCAGTGGGGAGCCTGCTTCCTCCTCTCTCTCTGCCTGTCTCTCTTCCTACCTGTGATCTCTGTCTGTCAAATAAATAAATAAAATCTAAAAAAAAAAAATAAATAAATAAAAAAGTGAGAATGATAGTTATTGCCAGGCTAAAAATAAATAGTACTTGCACCGTGTTGCACATATATGCTCATTCACCCTCCCCATGAGAAGACCAATCAGGAAAATACAGAACGCTTTCTATCAAGCGCTCTGCAGAATAGTGTGGGGCTGCGCTTCACTTCAGGGGAGGTCACTGTCACCGGTATCTCAGAAAACTGGCTGACATGCCCTTTTTGCGGAGAAGGCTGCAGAAGTCCGAAATTTATTTAAACCTCACATAAAATATTAATCTCCTGTCTACCTTTGTGTGTGCCTTCCAGAACGCCTTCTCTTTCAAGCTTTTGTCTAAAGAGCAGGAAGTTACCATTGATTTAGTTTCTCTCCACCACTGGGTGTTTAATCCATCAGAAGGGAGCCGGTGTTCAAATTTCCGGCCTTGGAGGTCTTCCCTAATTTCACACTGGTTCCCTGAGTCATCCGTTAAAAAAAAAAAAAATTGTTTTTTAATGACTTGCAATCTCGAGGATTTTCAGTTGAGATTAACCTATCCTAGATATACATCTGAAGTCTCCACTTGGAATCATGAAGTTCTTTACACCAAAACACTTAAATCCCCATTCATTGTTATAAATACAAAGCAAGTTCCTCATTCCCCTTTACCAGTATCCACTGAACTCTCTCACTCTATTTTCTGAACCCTCTCACTTTAAGTCGTTGTTATTAGGTGACGGTGAACCCATTTTTCTCTTCTCCATTTCTTCCTTCCTCTTTCCCTCCCTTCCTCCCCCTTTTCTTTCCTTCCCCCCATCCGTCCATCCGTCCTTCCTTCCTAGTGAGTATGTGACCCAAGGGGTGGGGGCAGAAGGAGAGGGAGAAAGAATATTTTAAGGAAGCTCCATGCTCAGTGTGGATCCTGACATGGGGCTCGACCTCATGACCCTGAGATCGTGACCTGAGCTGAAATCAAGAGATGGTTGCTTAATGGACTGAGCTGGCAACAGCAGATCTGTTTTTCCCTAAATGTGTTCGCTGTCACTGGGAGACCCACTAGGACGTCCAGTCATCCTATTAAGCAGGACGTCACATCTAGAAGCATCAGCTCAGTGTAAGAGAGGACTGTTGGCTTTTAGGCACAGAAACTTCGAGATCAGAATCCTGGCCCGATCTCTGAGCTTGGGTCACGCTTAAAGATTCTGGTCAGAGCCAGAATTCCTGCTTGTTAATTGCCAGACATTAATTGCTGACTATTTATGTTCTGCTATAGCAACATCTTCATGGAAATTCATGTTACCATCATAGGTTTGCTGGATGACTGAGATCAGAGCTGAAGGAAACTGTTTGATTGTACCCCTAATGTGTCATTCATGCAGAGAGACCTAGATCCCTGTAGGATACAGGTTCGTGGGTGCCCTGAGAGGCTCTGATCTCTCGGCAGACTGCTGCGACTGGGTGGACAGATGTGAGTGGGTGGGGCCTGGATTTGCTCTCAGACAGGGCCTGGAGGACAGGGGAAGCACCTGAAATTTACTGTGTGTCTTAATAGGAGCTTTTAACCAGTCCCCCAGCTGACTTGGAGAGACAGAACAATGTCATATTTAGTAAGTAATGGTAGATATGGAGACTGGGAGAAATCTCTGTGCACCTCTCTTTGGTCAGCATATGAGTCATTTCTCCCCCCCCATAAACAAACATCCACCTAAAACAAATGAGCTCACATTGGTTTTCTTAGTAGCTCATCATATATTTTCTTCCCCTCTTGCCTACGTTCTGAGCAACGACCTTGCAGAATTCCTTATGAAGCTGAGATCACCGCACAGCCGGCCTGACCTGGAAACGTCCTGGGAGCATCTTCTTGAAACATCCCAACCCCATTGTCAGGGTCTCTGTGGTGGTTCATCTTCAGATAACCATCTCCAGCTCCTTACGGCCTATCACTTCGTCCTTAGTATTTGCCACTCTTAATTTGTGTCAAACTAACTCCAAAGAATGGGGGTGGGGGGCATTTAGGGGGCAGGCAGCTCAAGAAGAGTCAAGGTTGATTGGTGATTGGTGCTTCCTCTCTTTCCCACACTGCACACCAGAGAGCTAAGCTCGAAAGAACACGGGACACAAGCAAGAAAGTAACACCATCCCGATTCCTTGACTGCATCGTTGAGTAACTGTGAGGAATTGCATAAGATTGTTTATTCCTTCACAAGGAAAGGTCCACTCTAGCCTCCCTGAATGAGTTTATCAGCCTGTATTTTTGTTCTAGGGTCTGGAATGTGTTTTCCAGTATTCGGAAATGCAGCTGTGTTATTATCGCTGTGTACGGAATATAAATGTTTAGTCACCTCTGAGCTATCGACTGGAATATTCCTTGGGGATATCACGCCACTCGGTGAAAGGGGCATCACGGAGCGGAGTGGCAGCGGCAGCCATCTGGTTCTGCTGAACCTGCGGGGGTGGGGAGGAGCAGTCTATGAGCTCGGGGGTTGGGGGGGTTGGGGGGGTTGGGGAACGTGCAGTCTGAAAAGGTATCTAGAATACTATAATTCTTTTATTTGTTTTCATCTGTGGTCATGGTTTCGAAACCTCCAATAACACTAAAGAAGATCTCAGTGTTTTCTATTTCTGAAGGAAAACGTAGATTTTAAAAGGGTTGGGGGGGGGAATAAACAGCATGTAAATGGGTCTCCCAGTAAATACCGAGACAGTTCTTAAATAAGTGCTTTTACCAATAAACATCCCTATAACGGAGAGTATAAAGGTAATAAAATATTGAAAGTGGAGCTTTACCCAGGCAAAGTTCACTGTCCCGTTCAAGGTCTTTTGCAGTTTTTAACTTTAACAGGGAATAATTGACAAGTGCTATTATGTGTATGTAACATGTCCAAGGTGATGATTTGAGGGACACCCACGTTGTGGAACAATTACCAAGATCAGGATAATTAAGGTCCTTTCTCCTGTGACCATCTTTGCATTCAAGTCCCATGAAGTAATGCTCTCTCTTTCTGCAGATTCGTGTATGAAAGACCCTGAAAGTGAATCTTCCACACTTCTTATAGTATTTCCCTCTGTGAAAACAGGAGACTCATGAAGAACTTCATTTTTAGATAAATGGACTGTTTGTTAAGTAGTATACTGTTATAAATGTGCTCATTCTGGAAAGGAGGAAGTTGAGGAGGAGTACAAATTTTTTAAAGGTACACAGTAGTAAAAATCGGATAACCTTACAGCAGTGCTAAGCCCACCCAGGGATTTCTTCAAGGTCTCTGGAGCTCGGTATCTTCATCTGAAGATGTTTCTTTGTTGCGATTACAGAATTTCTCAGGGGGCTCTGTGGTTCCCCCCCAGCTCCTGAAAGTGCCTCAGCCTCTGGGATTGGAGGGGCCAGGAGATCCGGGAAGGCTGGGGAGAACGCTGAGCGGGTGTGTCATGTGGGGGAGGTTGCTAGTGCTCTAAGACCCCACCCCAGTTCAGATCCCACCAGCTGTGCTGTTGCTCTACTTTTCCAAAGTGTCCTCTGCATACAACCAAGTCCCAAAACCTCTGGACTTGTTTTCTGCTGGAAATTCTAGTTCTACAAAATACTGAAACCAAACCCAAACAACCTATATGAGCAGATCCTGTGCTACAAAGTAGTGTGCTCTGGGCGGAAAGGTACAACCTGCGTAGAAGTCATATTGAGGGATGCCTGGATGGCTCAGGTGGTTAAGCGTCTGCGTTCAGCCCAGGTCATGGTCCTGGGGTCCTGGGATTGAGTCCTGTGTTTACTTCTCCCTCTGTCCCTCCCCTTACTCATGCTTCCTTTCTCAAATAAAGAAATTTTTAAAAATCTAAAAAAAAAAAAAGAAGAAGAAGAAGTCACATTGAGGCACTCAGCCCTTGTCTCAGCCAAATCTCTGTGCCTGTTGAGAGAGACAGCAAGCAAGCAAAGGTAAAGTTCACTGTTCAGCCTTCCCTATTCCTTCACTCTTCTTACTCTCACCACAGCACTGCTGTCATCTGTCCAAGCCTCATCCTGGCCGATTGTGATTCTTTTGCTTTAAGAGTCAACCAAAGTAATTTTAAAAATCAGTTGGAATGTCTTCCATGGCAAATGAGAAAAAAACACAATAAAATTTATTTAAAAAAAAAAAAAGGATTTTTTTTTTTTTTCCATCTAACTGAGGAGCTCAAAGCTTTAAGTTTAGATGGATCCAGTGGCTCAAGGGATACAGTGGTCGTCTCCTCATCCCTGTGCTCCTTGTTGTCTTATTCGCAGGTTCTGGTGGTGACAAGATGGCCGCCTTCCAGGTCCAATCCAGGATAGGGGATTAGCTCTCTCTGGTCATGTCTCTCTGGTCGCTTTTCATGAAAGCCTGGGGATTTACTGATTGGACCAACTGTAGTTGGATATCCAGATCCCTATCAGTAGGGAGGGGAGATTGATTGCTTTAACTGACCTGAGTAGAGTCTTAACCTTAGCCAAATGAGGCACTGGATTGGGGATAGAGGATCCTCAAAAAAAAATGAGTGTTTTCTGAAACGTAGAATAAAAACCCATAAAAGTTCACTAGTAACATCTCTGCTGACTCTTCTGATGTTTACAAAAAGTTCTGAAAACAGTAGAAAGTAGGATTCTTTGGGTGACCATGTCTGCTCCCTCCTCTGTCACCTCTTAGTCTAAGGCAGGAACCAAGGACAAATGCCATCTCTCTGCAGCTGAAGTTTCTTAAGATGACTTGCTTTTAATAAGTTTTTGAAGCGATACACCTTTTTCTTTAAATGTCAAGCATTTTCAGTTCATGTAAAAATGTATCAGGACTCTCTCTTTTAAGCAGACCTATGTTAGCCAGCCCTGAAGGGGGCAGAAGCTGCAGAGTATGTCTCGAGTAGAATAAAAGAGTCGGAGAGAATGGGAGACTTAGCGCATGAAAAATAGCACTTGTGCTCATAATGGGAACCTCTAGGCGTGTTATCTTTAACAAAGTGATTTTATTAAGCAACGTCTCTATTTAAGCACAAGGAAGACATTATTTTAGATCATTAAGCATTCCAAAAGTGTTTTTTAATGACATCCTGACAGTAATTTCAAATGGAAACTCATTCATATGCATATGTAGAAATGACTATTTAAAAAGGTATATATATTCCCATACATAGACACACACATGCAGGTACACACACATAATTATTATTTGACTTGCATCTGTAGCCTGAGGGGACGAGGGAAGCAAAGGTCAGACTTCCAAATACAAAACACATGTATACCGAGAGCACCATAACCTGGAAGGAAAAAAACAAATTTCTTCTCAAATTTTCATTGGTTTTTTAGAGGCAGGAGAGATGTTTCTTATTGATGAAAAAAATGTCATCATTCTGAATTTGATCAAATCATAAAACAGCAATCAGACTGCAGTTTTTAAACCATATGGGTAATTAAGGAAAGATGGAAGTAGTAAGATTCACTTAAGAGTATTAAATTATCCCGTCTCTATTTTGTTAAGAAGATAAAGCTCCCCGAGTCTCTGAGGACAGCATAGTTACAGGTGGACAACAGCAAATATTCTTTTTTCCACATGCCCTCCTGGCACATAGGGTTTGTGTTTCCCTGTTGACTGAAGAGTCCAGATGAAGCCAGGACCTTCACATCCGTGGGCTCCGATCTGAAGGGTGTCCTTGCTGTGCAGATTGCTCTCAGGTTCCCTGCTGGCAGTCTCCGAAGAAACGTGGAAAGCTTCTCAGGAATTTGAATTACCCAGTTAATAGAGAGGTGTCTGCTCGGCTGAGAACTCAGCTTTACTCAAACCTGATCAGTATTCCAGGGGACAGTCAGTTCCCAAGCACAAAATGGACTTGTTGCTCATTGCAGGACCAGAAGGGGGAGCCATAGGGTAAAGGTATCCGAGGCCATTCGGATTTTCACTGTGGATGAAGCATAGATTACATAACTTGTGGCGCGCCACAAACGAAATCAGTGCTATTATAATGAGATTCTGTAAAGAATATCTGGGTAATGACGGCTGTCTTCATATTCCCGTCTATGTGATCAAGATTGAATAATGAAAAATCTCTACCAATCTTAGAAGTTACCGATGGTTGCTATCAATATGTTGGAAATCTTAAGGTTCTTCTATAGCACAGATGGAAGAAGAGAGTTTATTGGACAACGGGCTTCAGTGCTTGAAGCCTGACTGAGGAATATGTTGAGGGACTCCCCCGAAAGGAACCCATGTATCTAGAAGTAGCAGGTGCTCCTCAATTCAGACAGGTTGGCGTGGGGGAAAGAGGAGCATCATTCCTACTTTTGAGGAGAACTCAAAGCACCAGAAATCATGTGGGGGCAGCGAAAGCAGCTGTGGCATTTGTCCTTGACCTACACTAGCAGGGGAAGTACCAGTGGTGAAGGCAGGCACTAATCCAGACTTCTTCTAACTCAACAGCTAACCTGAGGAAGTGCAGCCTGAGGTACAGAGGCTTCATTCCCTTATTTTCGACGCCTTACAGAGAAGTGGACCTCAGTTTTGGCAAAGTAAAACTAGATTTCATTCTTTCTTTTCCTGAGTCTGAAAGATCTAGAAGAATTATTGTTAAAGCAGATCAAGTATACCATCTGAAGTACACTCACCTCTGTAAGGGTAAGCAGACAGAGAGAAAAAGATGACACACAGAGGAGGATGGGGGAAATAGTTGATGGGGATTAAGGAGGCACTTGTGACGCATACTGGGTGTTGTATGGAAGTGTGGAATCACTATACTGTACACCAGAAACTAATATAATGCTGTATGTTAACTAACTGGAATTAAAATAGAAACTTAAAAAAAAAAATAGAAAACACAAAGAAGAGATTCCGCCAAAGGGAAAAAAAAAAATTCTGAAAGATCCAGCCAACAGAGCCTGTGAAATGAAATTCCTACATGAGATAGAATACAGCGTTAGGAAACTCTCATTGGTATTCTGACCAAGTTTGAGAGGACGTGGCATCTTTGCAGCTAGAGTAGGCAGTCATAAAAAGGTACAGATCTGAAGTCAGGCAGATTGTTTACAGACAAAAAGCAAGCTGGTTAAATTTTAAAATGCCATGAAAGAAGTGAGCTGAAGAGAGTCTGCCACAGAACACTGAGTCACTCAAGTAGAAGGAAGTTGAAGAAAGTCTCTCAGAACTCAGAGGAAAAGCACCCTGACCCTAAATGGATGAGAAAAAGAAGGGAGACATGTTTTGTGTATTAAGAATAACAAAAGTTAAAAAAAAAAAAAAAAGGCAGATCAGGGAGAAGGAATCACTAAAACAAAAGAAAGTCATTAAAATGAGTAAGGGTTATATTTTATGTAAAAGGTTTAGCATATCCCAGGAAAAATTCATTTAATAAAATCACTTATTGGATGAAAATTATCAAGCACCTTTATATCATGGCCCTGAGCAAGGGCAGACATTGTCCCTGTTCCAACAGAGTTAAGTACACCTCATAAGAGAAACAAATCACAATCAGCAGCATAAAGCATGGAAAGTTCTGGAAGAGAAGTAACAAGCTTATAAGAGGGGCACTTTAACTGGCTTAGGAGATCAGGAGTGATTTTTTTCAGGAAAAGTGATATTTCAGCAGCCTTGAAGAATATGCAGGCATTATTTAAATGAATAAAATAATCTTAATGGGCAAATGGGATGTAGTCCAGGCAGAAGTAACAGCCTAGGGCAAGTCTCAAAACTGAAAGAGAGTGGCATAAACAACCAAAAAGCAAAAAAAAACCCAAAAACCTGTAAGAGTAGATAATCAAAGGAAAGATGAGTTGAAAGGCTAAAGGGAAACCAGAGGCTATGTTACAAATGATCTTGATCTTCTTGTCTCTAGGACTCACTATAACCATTATGCAAGCATTGAGGATGTAACATAGAGATAAGAACTTCTAGTAAGGATTACATGTGGATTTTCAAAGGGGCTCTCCTGTGATAACGTGAAGAATGAGCAGTGGAAGAGCAAGACTAATTGTGGGAGACCAATTAGGAGGCCATCATGGGAATTTAGGGAGTGAAAGTTAATCTTTAGTGGCCCCAGGAATGGAGAGAAGTAGGTAAATGTGAGACATTTTTAGAGGTAGAAGGGACTTTCAGTTAATCAGATGTCAGTTTCAGGAAGGAGGGGGAGTCAAGGATGATAGCCATGTGGAAATGCCATGTGGAAAACCTTGTCCCCGCACCCCCAGGTATCTGGAAGGGTATTTGGAAGGGAGGACTAGGTTTCAAACATGGCAGGACAGTTAAATGATAAAGGATTTACAGAATTCATTTCTCATTGAAGAGGGGCTTTGATTGCAGAGTAGAGCTTTCCTGGAAGAAAGGAGGAGAGATTTAAGAGAAAGTATAAAGACATATGTGGAAAAGGGATAAATGAATGACAAATGGTTGCATCTTATGCTTTGGGAAAGGACAAAGTTGTGATATGAGGTATGAGACATGAAGGAAAATGAGAACCACATCGAGGTATATTCTAGACATTTTTAAAAATGTCATGTTTAGTGGAAAAATGCATCAAGTATCTAAGCAGAAAGAAATCAACACCAAAGTGGGAGCTAAAAGCAGTATGTCACCAGATGGTGACTGCAAATATCAGACAACTGTGGGACAACACTTACAGATTTTGAAGTGGAAAGATTGTGAGACCAGAATTTTATACCCAGCTGTTGTTTATATCAGAGGGTGCTAAAAATTCTTGGAAATGCAAGGATGCAGAAAATACAGCAACCAACATATGCTTCTTGTAAATGTACTCAGAGAACTCTAGCAAATTAAGAAATGAATCAAAGTTAGGGACATGCCTTCTGTGCCAAGACGGAAGACTAAGCAGATATACACCCCACCAGGTCTTGTTCAAATCCCAGGAAAATGACTAAAGGAGTAAAAGGATGAAATTGAATCCTTAGCAGTCCCAGAAAACAGAGAAGTTTCTATCAGCAGAAATTTTAAGGAATTTTAGAAAATTGTAAAGTAGACTGGTTTGATGGAGAATAGAGCCAAGAAAATCACAAACAAATAGAGACATCTGGAATGGGTCACTGAAGAAGGGAGTACCAGTCTTCCCCACAGAGCCCTGGAAAAATGCCAAGATCATCATCAACAAGAGCTGGAAATATTTGTTGAATGATGTTAAATGAATGAGCAGCCTGTGTGGCAATTAGCAGCATAATTAATTGAAGGGTTGCCAGCCCAGCTGGACTGGTCCTCAGCTCTGGTACATGGAGGGCTGGCTGCGGGATTTTCTCTTAGGATGTAACAGATGAGATGAACTCTATAAATAAAGTGGAGGCTCTGTCTCCCAGAAACGGAAAAAATAATTCCTATTATTATTCCTTTCCTAAGCTGTTGTGCAGACCAATGAAATGCCCTAAAACTCCCTACTTTCAGGGAAATATCTTGCTTGGCTCATTCTCATCTTTTTTTGAGGTAAGACTTTCCCCTGCTTGTAAAGGAGTCCATTGGCAGAACATCCCCACCCATCCACCCAAACCAGACTGGAATATGGTCCCAGTCAGGGCAGAGTCCTGAGCGAGGAATGGGACCCTCCACAGCTGCTGAGGAAGGCAATTGCTGAGTGACCAACGCTGATCTTCTCTAGTCCTTCATTCATAATTATAAATGGAGAAGTAGCCACTGAGGGAAAGCAAATCATTAAAGAGAAGGATCTGTGGGCACACATGGACTTGATGCAACAGCTGGTCGCTGAGGGCTAACAAAGGCAGCAGAGGGTAACTGAACATTTCAGCTGGGAGCATCAAAAATATTTGAAGGAAATTCAAATAGATAGACTCAGAGATAGACCTCTTTGAAAATGAGTCGACTGATGAATAAGAGTTTGACTGTTTTTAAAATTAATTAAAAATTAATGGAAAGTTTTGTAAAGAAAAAAAATTACAAGGGAATCATGAAGGCATCTCCTGGAATCACGAAGGTATCTCCTGGAACATAGTAAAAGCAAAGATCAAAACGATTGCCCTTGCTCTGGAATTAACCTTCTCCCACCTCTGAAAACGTGAAAGAGTGTCTGTTTTTGGAATTCAGCCATTTCACTGTTGGTATCAAGTACATCATGGTTTATTACATGGTTTGTCTTTTTTTTGGACAGATAGATTTTCTTTTGTAATATTGTGTGATTTTTTTATGAAGTTTTTTTGTTTTGTTTTGTTTTTTTAAAGATTTTATTATTTGAGCTAGAGACCAAGGGAGTGAGTGAGAGAAAGAGAGACCGTGAGTGAGAAGGAGAGGGAGAAACAGGCTCCCCTCTGGGCAGGGAGCCCGAGGTGGTACTTGATCCCCAGACTCTGGAATCACGACCTGAGCTGAAGGCAGACACTTAACCAAACCAACTGAGCCACCCAGGGATCCCTGTAATATGGTGATTTTTATACTTCTGCAGCACCTGCCTTTTATTTTTGCCAAACTGCTGCTTCATGCTTTTTGAATTACTCAGTATATTTGCCATGTCTCTTAACTTTTCCAGGTATGCGACACCATTTCATTGTGTTTTAAAACATTTAAATATTTTCATGGGGCTTAGAAAACACAATTAAAGGTCTTCCTTCATGCCACTTCCTTCTTTTTGTTCATCGGAACTTCTGAAAATAATGACAAAGTTTTAAATAGGAAAAAAATATATTTTTTAAAATACACATTCAACTGAGTTTCACTCTTTGCTGTTTTTATTGTTGTCCTTTACTCTTCTTTTTTAAAGAGAGTTTTGGGTATTTTATTATAGAGACCCAAATACAACATGTGAAAAGTCAAATAGCTCCACGGGAGCTGATACACAAATTGTCAATTCTCTTTTTAGTCTATTCGCTTCTCCTCCCCCGCAAAGTCACTCTCTCCTCTTCCAGCTGATTCCTGTGGCGTTTTCCTGCATATCTCTAAATAATGTGTTGGTCTTGCTGCTTCTTGATTTTTCAGCTTTATGCATTATCCTTTGACGTCCTGCTGGATACGATGAGGCTGTAACTGTTTTCTCTCCTTGAGCACCCTCCACAGAAACCCACCCTTCTTTTCCCCGTCAATCTTTCCATATCATATTTCCATTTTAGCTCCATTGCTTACATTATTAGGATCATGTGAACACTACCGAGAGCTGAACGCTGGTGACTCTTCCATTCCTGTGCAACTTTTTACATTTTCCTGGAATCAGTCATTAACTTTTCATTCGTTTGTGGGCTCAGTTTTCTACATATTTATCCCTAGTGTTTACCCCAAACTCTCCAGCAGTCATCTGAATCTCTTCTCAATATATACATTCACATTAGTCATTTAAATTTTTAAATATTTATTTATTTATTTATTTGAGAAAGAGAGAGGGAGAGCATGAGCAGACTGTTTCTTTGATCTCATGACTTCTTTCTGGGTTTACATCCTTGTTTTTGTGGAGCATGTCTACCAGTGACTTTCCTTGGAGGAATGAAACGGAGGTAACTTTTGTTCAGACCTTCAATTGCTGAAACTGTTTATATTTTTGCCTGACACTTGACTGATAGTTTAGTTGGGTATATACTTTTAAGAATAGGAATAGTGGGGCGCCTGGGTGGCTCAGTGGGTTAAGCCGCTGCCTTCAGCTCAGGTCGTGATCTCGGGGTCCTGGGATCGAGCCCCGCATCAGGCTCTCTGCTCAGCAGGGAGCCTGCTTCCTCCTCTCTCTCTCTCTGCCTGCCTCTCTGCCTACCTGTGATCTCTCTCTGTCAAATAAATAAATAAAATATTTTAAAAAAAAAGAATAAGAATAGGAAAATGCTTTTCTTTTAGTTTTCAATATTTGCTACCAAGAAATCTGAGACCCCTGGGATTCCTCACCTTTTGTGTGGAATTGTTCATTTAGTTTTCCTCTCTGGGACACTGCAGGGTTTCCTCTTTGTACCCATTCTTTGCTTGCCCAGGCACATTGAATAGAAACTAATTTCTAAAGTGCTTTCAACTAAGCCTTCTTGTTCTAGACCCTTCTGTCCCTTTACCTCCACTTTGGAAAGTAGCTGGTATGCATGCTCACTGAGGCTTTTAAGGGTTCTATGGTTTGATCTGTTTTCTCTACCTGCTGGCTTAGATTCAGCCTTCTTAAATATGCCCCTTATTATTTATCCATCTGCTTTTAGATTTTAAAATTTTGTATTCTTTTCCTCTCAGCTCTTGGTGTTCATTGTATGAAATCTACCTATATTTGCCTTTAACAGGGCTTTAGGAGGGAAGGAATGTACAAGCATGATTTAATCTGCCATCATATCTGGAAGCTTATATTTTAGTGTATTTGCTAATGGAAATAACTGTGCAGTATTGTCCTGATTATATCCAAGTCTCTAAATAAGTGAAGTCTTGGGCATCTGTGTTAATCAATACAGGCTGGTAATGTGCTTCTGTAACAGTAAACCCAAGACCTGAGGGGCTTCATGGGACAAATTTTACTTTTTACTTTTGTTGAATGTCCATTATGGGTGGAAGGGGCTCTGCCCCTTG
The DNA here is from genome assembly GCF_964662115.1 of Mustela nivalis. NCBI lineage: Eukaryota > Metazoa > Chordata > Mammalia > Carnivora > Mustelidae > Mustela > Mustela nivalis. The sequence goes on from NC_139036.1 coordinate 8,447,982, forward strand.
GCCCCTGGGGTTTGACAAAGGCTCAACCACCTTGCAGCTGGATAGTCTGAAACATACAACCTTCTTGGTTCCCATAGTCAGGACAGAGATAGCCGGGGAATCACACATTGGCAAATGAACATTGTAGCCTGAAAGTGATATGGTCACATTACGTTGGCCAGAATGCTTCAAGATCATGATTTCCTGGAAGAAGCAGGAAAGTATAATCCACGCAGGTATTTGAAAGGAAGAGATATGAAGGGAGCACTAGAAGTCTCCAGCCTGGCATCTACCATTCACCTTCAGATAAACATTGACCTGAGAAGGTGTAGATCCAACTCCATTCAGTGGCTTAAAAGGACATGTAACTTATCTGTACTGTAATACATCGAGATGAGCATTCAAAATTCGTGGGTAGCTATGCCCCATCCAGATGTATTTCATCCTCACAACACGGCTCCTGAGACAGAGAGAAGTTAGGTAACACGCCAAGAGTCCCCTTCTTGGTGGATAGGAAGTATAGAGACAGAACACTAAGGGCTAAGTGTGGAAGACCCTAATATTGGGTCCCCAGACCTTTCTTTCTACATATTCCCACGCCCTTCTCCCACTGGAGATGTGCCATTATGTTTGAAAACACAAGAAAATGTGTTTATGAAAAAAGATGAAAGCTACCAACGAGGGAAAAGACAGAACATTGTGGAAGCCTCGTTGGAGAGAAGATGAAGATCTCATGCCAGGATTCTCTGAAAAAAGAAAAAGAAGAAAAAAAGACAAAAAAACCCCCAAACTACTAACCATGGTGCTTCTATGGTTACTTTGGTGGGAACTTTGACTCCATGTAGCAAAAGCTGGAAGGCTTTGTGCAAATTGCTCTCAAAGCATGTGATCAAAGTATCCATTTTTATAAGCAGGAATTGGTTAACCATGGAATAGACATCATGTGATTTCAAATGCACAAAAAGTGGGAAATTTTCTTCCTGGTATTCCTAAATTTGTTTTCTTTCAACATGTCTCACCTTAGAGATGATAAAGCCAGCTTCCAAATGTATGGAGTTAAAAGATGAAATATTAAAATCCTGAAATACAGAAATGTCAAGGGAAGTAACAGAGTTAAGTAAGGTATATCTACCCTGCCTGCCCGCTTCCCCCGATCCCACAGAGCTCCTTAGGATCTCCTGATAATCTGTAGCATTAACTCCATTCCAATCCCATGTCAATCATAAGAAGCATCATAGGAGGGAGAGACAGACCTTTTTAGAGATAACTTCGGATCATGATGTTCTAACTGAAAGTTCAAAAATCCCCTAAGAAAATTAATTTTACAACAGACGGAAGCATATTAAGTGGATGGTTGTGACCAGTATTCAGAAGTAATTTTCAGCTGACTAATGGCAGGCCAAGTAATGACATTTTGGCACAATGTGGAATGGAAAATGCTTCTGGGTCAGCCAGGGCTATAGATCAAAAAGGGCTTCATTTCCCCGGAAAGGCACAGGATCCTGTGGGAGGAGAAGGGAGAATCGTTTCTGCAGAAGCTGTGGGTGAGCTTGATGGGTGAAAGAAACGGGTTCTCAAGTGTGGCCCAGACCGAGAGAGGGAAGGAGCAGCTGGATGAGATTGTCCCTGCTGTCAGAGAACTTGCTTTTGATTAGAGTTTTAAAACATCATGATATGAAAAAGAAATCTTAGATTTCTCTGGGAGCTAAAACCTGGGCCCTTTGAAAGATCTACACTGTGTTCATAACTCTCATTTTTTTTTTTTAAAGCTTTATAAACTGACTGTAAGGTAAACACAGTTGCTCTCACCGCTGAAAGCAAACATAACTTCCAAAATAAATTCAGGAAGCCAATCGCTTGTCCTGAATAATTATTGGGTTTCTGCTGATCAGAATTGAAAAATTGGCAAAAATCGTAAGTGACTTACTCTACCATGGTTTCTTTCCTCTCTTTCTCATCCTACTCAAGGGTTATCCTGCCTCCCAAGCTAGCCCTAGGCAAGGAATAAGTTGATGTATTTAATGATGGGAATGCCTTCTAGAGTATGAGTAAGTTTCAAAACAAAACAGGCTTCAGAATTAAAAATGGCAAGACAAGATTTTGGTCTAATACTGAATGGTGGGTTCACCTCATTCATTCATTCATTCATTCATTCATTTGACGAGGGACTCACGGGTGAACACTGAGCGTGTCTGCACCAAGCATTCGAAGGGCAACCCTGAACCAGGCATCATTTCATCTAGCACTTGACAATGAAAACCTACTGAAGGAGGTGTATTGCATCCTCTATGTGACAGATGAGGGGAAATCTGTGCTGTGGGACATTGATGGCACATCTCAGGCCAAGCAGATTTGAACTGAGGGAGAGTTGCCTGACAGCAGAGCCTGTGTTCTTCCTTCTCCACCATAGACCTGGGATTAGAGCACATGGTAGAGGCCAGCAAGAAGCACCTTGTGACAGCTAGCATCCCCTAGTGTCCCAAGGGTGGCCTGGAGCGAGCCTTGTTAGGCTGAGGGAGTCTTTAATATTCTGAAGTTTCCTATGCCAACTGGAATCCAACGATTATGAGTAATTTCTACTCATTAAACTTCTAAAAAATTTAATTATGAAGAACCGGAAGTTCCTCCTGACTAGGGTTGATATTTTGTAGGCAAGAGGGTGGTTTCCTACTACACATCCTCCTCATCCCACTTCCTGTCCCCACAGACACCCCCCACATCAGTGGACACACTTGGACAGAGGCCTCAGAGCTGGGTGCAGTCTGGGTGAGCGGCTCAGTGAAGCCAAATGCTGCAACCGTTCTCTGTGTCTGCATTTGTCTGTGTGACAGAGGATTTTCCATAAGACGTCCCCTCTTTGGAAATCAGTTTCTGTTTCTTCACAATAACACTGATTCCGGAGTAGATTACTTATTGGCCAATTGCTATAGAAAGTAGCAAGGTAAAGGACATGTTTCGACAAGATGTAATCCCATGGAGATGCACACTCTTTCTGAGGATGGTTCCAGCAGTGTCTTAGAAGAACCCCCTTATCCTGCTCATTCCTTCCCTGCAGCTGAGGTGTAAAGGCACAGAGGCCAGCTGTGGACCCTCAAACCCGTTACTGAGAACTGTATGGGAGGCATCCACGTGAAAACATCTTTCTTTTGTTTTACCACAAAGCCAATTAATATCTACGACCGCGTTTTGGATACTCCAAAGCACTGTTAAGACTGACCTAATGCGGGACGCCTGGGTGGCTCAGTTGGTTGGACGACTGCCTTCGGCTCAGGTCATGATCCCGGAGTCCCGGGATCGAGTCCCGCATCGGGCTCCCAGCTCCACGGGGAGTCTGCTTCTCCCTCTGACCTTCTCCTTGCTCATGCTCTCTCTCATTGTCTCTCTCTCAAATAAATAAATAAAATCTTTAAAAAAAAAAAAACTTAAAAAAAAAAAGACTGACCTAATGTTCACAGCTAGACCTTAATATTATTCCAAGGATGTCTGAAGCCCACATCCAGGCCTCTGTGTTTCCCTGGAGCACATAATTCCACAAGACATCAACCGCAGACGAGATTACGCCGAGACAATAATAAAATGAAGCAAAACAGGCCACTTCCTAATTTTGCCGTAGGTAAAAGCAAGGTCATGGGGACATCCACAAAATACCGAATCCTAAAATCGCCCCCTACTCTCTACAGCATCCAAGCTAGAGGGGAGCCTTGTTTCTTTAGACCGTCCTCCAAGTAACCCCAACCAAAACTCTTCCTATAGAGCTCTTTCTAATATTCTCTTCCTGAGATACATACATACACATACAGTTTTCTGTAGTATATGTTCCTTCTTGTAAAAGGAGTAATAAACCCTGTTCTTTTCTTTTTTTTTTTTTTTAAGATTTTATTTATAGATTTGAGAGAGAGAGAGAATGACAGGGGAAGGGTCAGAGGGAGAATCCGACTCCCCGATGAGCAGGGAGCCCGATGTGGGACTCAACCCAGGGACTCCAGGATCATGACCTGAGCCGAAGGCAGTTGCTTAACCAACTGAGCCTCCCTGGCGCCCCAAACCCTGTTCTTTTAACTTCAGGTATATTCTTGTTGGACTTTGTTGCAGGTTATTGACAGATCTCATGGTTAGCCCATACTTTGCCACTGCAAAACCAAAGTAATTAATGCTCTCCCTCTTAGCTAACCCCAACCCTCTTTACCTCATCCAATGCTGGCGATTGTCACATAGATAAAGACTGTAAGGTGGGACAATTTCCCCTGCACTCCTAAGGACCCTAAGGATCAATTTAAAGTCTTCTCACTTAGGAAAGTGGTTGTGCCTTGCTTGCCAATGTGGAGTACGGGTCTCTTCCATTCTTGTGGTGGGCTCTCCTGGTGGGTCTTAAGAATCACCTTCATTCTAGAAGGCATCTATACCCTCTAGACTCCACAGGGAAGCGTTTGTATGGAATTGGCTGGTGGAATTATGAGAGGTACAGGTTACCCAGATGCTTCCTACACGGATAAAAGTGTGTAGTGGGGCTCATGGTCAGACGTCCAAGAACAGCGGCACCAAACCAGCAAGAATGCGCATGCGTGAGACAGGACGGATGGATGTAATGCCTCACAGGGTCACGGAATACTTGGCAAACTGGCAAGAGCATGTCCTTTCGGAAGAGGGGACAACTAAATTGGTACTTGTTGCTGCTGTAAGGCAGTGGGATCCCTGTGCAGCCAGACGTTTGGATTTTTCAAGTGAGTTGGAAATGCAGAGTTTAAAATGTGAACTCTCCTGATTTTTCTGATGCTGGTATTCAATTCAAAGTGCAATAGTACCATGGATATTTTGAAAGCCATGTAACAAAGCGAATTTAGGCTGTTTGTTTCTGGTTTGTGACTTGGCCATATCACTTTCTTCACTTTTATAGAAGGAAATCAAAGAAAGCATAATAAGAACATTTGAATTATTATTCCTAAGTCTACTGAAAATTTTTTTCCTGTTGTAGAGGTTATTCTTTGCATGTTTTCCTAGAAAAATAAAATTTTAAATATTTGGTTTTCCTTATAAATATACACAATTCTTAATGATAATTATTTCCATCAGGCTAATCTCTGTGACCAATTCTATGATAACAAACAGGAGCTCAGGGAAATGAGCAAAGTCACTACTTCTTAGATTGAACACTACAGTTTGAGCTTATGGTGAATTATTATAAACAAAGGACTATCCTTTGTTTTGAAAATACTAAAAATATCAAAATTTTATTCTTGGTTCTGTTAGGCCCTTTAATAAATGTATTTGTTTCACAAGAATAAATCCTACAAATTTACTTAAAAGTTAAGTAAAAGGAAACTATAAAGCTATAAAATAATGATTTATGAGCTTCTCTTCAGTAGCAAAATGCAACAAAAAAGAGGTATTCCCCCCCACCCTGTTCCATCACAATGTTTGTATTTTAAGGTTATGATGTTGTCTGACAATTAGTTGAAGTTTTGCTGACTGGGTTGACAAATGGTATAATTCTCTTTTCATATTTGTTTTAAGAATTTCTCTGTGTATGTTTCGTGTGTGTGTGTGCTTTGTTTTTTCTTGGAAATGATTATTTAAAACTTGGCAAAACTTTAGTACCCACCGATGTTTCAAAAAAAGAAAAATCTAGTCCTGTCTACGGACCCACTGTGTTATATGCTTGAGCTAGGAAAGGCTCTTTAGAATATAATGACACATAATACAGCACTTGCCCTACAAGGCCTTATAATCAAGATTCATACAATCATTGACACAGAACAGCCTGGATGACAGTTGAGTTCAGCTCCAAACAATGAGCAAATACTCATCCAACCTCCTTTCAAGTTCTTCCAGTAATAGAGAACATACAAATCCCAGCCCTTACTTTATCTTGAATAGCTACAATAGAAAGTTCTTTTTTGACAAGACTGAGACATCTTATTTTTTTTAGTCTCGTTTTTCACATCAAGCCATACAAAATAGGTACAATCCTCCTTCCACATGGAAACCCTTTTTTAAATGATTTTATTTTATTTTAAGATTTCATTTATTTATTTGACACACACAGAGAGAGAGAGAGAGAGAGGACAAGCAGGTAGAGGGGCAGGCAGAGGGAGAAGGAGACACAGGCTCCCACTGAGCAGGGAACCTGATGCAGGGCTTGATCCCATAGTCCTGGGATCATGACCTGACCCAAAGACAGATGCTTAACCAACTGAGCCACCCAGGTACCCCAGAACCCTTTAGATGGTTGAAGATAGGTTTCATGTTTCCAGTCTAAACCGAAAACAGAGTTCCACAGTGTCTTGACATCACGCCTTCTTCAAACCTGTTTCTCACCATCCTGGCTGCCTTCCTTCCGTGTGCTCCCATTTTGTCTAAATCTGCTCTGAGGGGTGGGTCCCAGCAATGATGAGATCGGTAAAGAGTGACACTGTGGCCCCTATTCTCTTTCTATCCAGCATTAGCTTGTACTAATGTTTATAACGGAAAATGTACTAATGTTTATAACGGAAAAATGTTTATAACGGATCTCATCAGATATTTGAAACATTTTGAGCTGATGTCAGCGAAAACTCAAAAGACTTTCCACTTCTGTTCTGCTTCCGAGTCATACCGGAACATTTCCTGCATTTCTGAAATCAGTCCCTTTAATGCAAAGGTGGACTCTTAGATCTACCCTGGTGAGTTTCATCTGGTTAGATTTGTGCTTTAATCTTGAAAAGGCCCAATGTCTTGCTTGAAAGTGGCTGCTTGGAGCTTTGTGGTCAGATGGAACATGACGTCACACTAGGAATGAGCGCCTTTACAGAACCTTCTCTTTTGAACTACATAGTTTTTTCGTGCTCTTGGTTTTTTTTTTTTTTTCTTTTTACTCATCCTCCCAGGAGGAGGCTTACATTTATCTGGCATTCGGAATCTGGAGGGATGTGTTCAAAAACGTGCCTGAGTTTATCTTTAAATATTGAAGGTCTGGATAGAGACACTAAAGAAGTTCCGATTTATGCTGGCTTCACTGTGCCAGATTAGAGTTTCATCTGTGTGTGTAGGGGGGGAGCTGAGATAGAGCTACAGCTGGACCCGGCTGTGGGATATCACCTCTATGACAAATCATTTCCTTCCTTTGTTTGTTGTGGCAACGTGGAATGAGCTGGGACGGTGCCCCTGGTTGCTAACTGGTAGGACTTTCGGGAATTCTGAAACATCCCTTGGCCTCCGTGGGTACCTTCCCTCCTTTTTAGAAAACTCCCCTTCTGATGTTACCCTTAGTCCCGGTGTGTACCCCATACCTCCTGGAGGAACTTTTGCTTGAGCCTCTAGAGGGTTTCTATTCCTTGAGTTCTGAGGATCAGGTTCTACTGGTATATAGAACTCTCACTAGAGAGCTTTGTTGATCATTATTGCCCTGCTTTATGGCTGAGTACCAAATGTGCTCTTGGAAAAGAGCAGGATAGAAAGAAGTAACAGTATCAAATCTACAGAGACAAGTGAGTAGAGAAAATATAACAGTGCAGAACTGTTAAAATAATATTATATTGGGGCACCTAGGTGGCTCAGTTTGTTGAGCGTCCAATTGTTCATTTTGGTTCAGGTTGTGATCTCAGGGTGGTGGAATCGAGCCCTACATCGGGCTCTGTGCTCAGTGCGGAATCTGCTTGAAATGTTCTGTCTCCCTCTGCCCCTCTCCCTGTGCACTCTCTCTCTCCAATAGATAAATAAACACAATCTTTAAAAAAATAAAATAACACCATATTGCTAAGAGAGCTACTTGCTAAGTATTCTGGGAAACAAACATGTAATCAACGGCGCTGTCCAAGAGCAGATTCTGTTCACAGATCAGGGTTGTAATGGAAATACATCTTGTCATTTGGAGCTCATCTGAGATCTGGTTCAACTCCTGGTTCCTTGAGGAGGACCACCATCTTGGCAAGCCAGCTTAGCAAGGCATGGTCCATGGACAGTCTTACCAGTTCCCACTGTCCTGAGTCATGGGCACAGAGAATCAGTTGTAAAACACCGCCTAGTTTCCTAGATCTAATGGGGTTTGAAAAACCGATCCTTGCACTAATGCACCATTGGGCTTCTCTTCAGAGTGCTATAAAATGATCAACTCCCAGTGCGCTATGAATTTTAAAACATAAACTCTTCTTTTTCCTCTGGGGCAGTTAAGTCAGCTGTGGAATTTCTATCGGAAGGGAGACATAATCCAGGACAAGCCATTCTTACGCTCCAGTCCCTACCATTTCCATCTGAGGGACGACGATGCTTGACTTTGAATCAAACCAGGTGCCCTTGAGCCCAGAGCAGAGCTGTGACTTGAGAATTCAGAAGCCAAAATAGTACCTTGTTAGTGAGAGGAAGAATTTCCTACAGTCCAAGAGTGCTAGCTTAACTTCCCACAGAGCCAGATAGTGATGACGTGTTAAAACCACAGCAGAGATGGGGCCTCTAATATCGACAGGTCTAAAGACAAAAGGCTAATGTCGATAAAGCAAAGGTGAAGTCACCACAGTAAAAGGGAAGAGCTAAAGGGAAGAAGAAAAATTAAAATCTTACTTGAAACAAGACAATGAAGTAAACCCCTACAAGTGAAGACAGAAGTAGAAAAATGAAAATACTTGGAAAGAGAATGGAGCTATAATCACAGATCATAATAATCACAAGAAAGAAAAGAAGGGGGAGAAGGTGAGGAAGAAGGAGAAGAAGGAAGAGGAGGAGAAGGAGAAACTTAAATACTTCAGTAGTATTTTTATCTATCAAGTTCTGTTCTGGTGTTTTGGAGATACAGGTTTTTTAAGCCTCACAATAATGCTACGTTGTAGATGTTATTCTTCTTCTCATTTTACAGGCAAAGAAACCAAGTCACCAAGAGGTAACATTAGTACCTGGTGTTTTTAATATTGAGACCTTTCTGGGCTTGTACACAAGTTTCATAGCAGGACTTACCACAATACAACTTCTTCCATAGTGTCTCTCCCTCAGTAATCCTATCCAGGATCGCAACAGGTCCTGCCAATTCTACTTTCCAAATATATGCCAAGTTTGTGACTTTTCTTCATTTCTCCTGCTTCTCTCCTCATCAAGAGCCCCACTTTTTTACCCAGAGGGTAGCAATAGCTTCTAGTTGGCCTTCTCCTCTCTTTTCATTTTATAATCCATTCAGCAATTCAAGTCAGCTTGTGAAAGAACTAGAATCCCATTTCTTTCTTGATTTAAACTTTTCAGGGCTCCCCCATTGTAACTTAGAGTCCATTCCAAACTCCCCACCCTGGCTCCTCTTTCTTTGTAGGGTTTGGCCTCCAGAACTTCATGGCATTCCTTTCTGTTTCACTTTCTTTGTGGGGGAGGGTTCAAGTTCCAATAACTAGTCCTTGACCTTAGAAGAAACCTATCCACATGCTCCAAAGCATTGGATCTTTAAGAGGGTTCAGAGTCCTTGCCAATTCTGCTCATCGTATCTGATTTGTGTAACATCAGTATGATAGATCAACTTGGCTGTTCTATAGAATGTCAAGACAGTCAAGGTCCCTGAAATTATATTATGTCAGAGAGTGAGAAAATAAACATAGCCCTAAGCGAGAGCGTGAACAGGTACTTACTGCTGTCTTACTCACATACAAGTAAATTGTTTGTGATTCTTCTTTACTGATAGATTTGGCAAAGAACACATTCACCAGGTTGATAACCACACACCAAATGCTAGAAACTGTGATGTTCTGTTCTAGTAAAGATCTCTCCTCTGACAGGACAGCTGAAACCGGGGCTGATTTTAGGCTTATGGAAGTTCGTTTCCATCTACCTCGATTCATCTGGTGTTTTCTGGGACTAGATGGTTCAATTAAAAGGGAATGGGGCGAGACCACCAGCCCTGCCTCTTTCAATGTCTTTGATGCTGGTGTATGCAGGATTCATGTAATTTACAGATTTGGCTGGGGTACTGGTAAATGGGTAGTTTCTGAATCTTGTACCGGTTCTCTTATCATTGATGACTCTCAGGGCATAACCTAGAGAACCAATGTGAGAGTTTGCTCATTGTTAAATATATTCATTGCAATTACCTACTTAGGAAATTAGACAGCCACTCTGGACTCCTTGCAGAATTCTCTTTATACCAGGCTTTCATGTGTGCTGGATATACTTTTTTTTTTTAAGATTTTTTTTTTTTAAATTTACTTATTTGACAGAGATCACAAGTAGGCAGAGAGGCAGGCGGTGGAGGGTGGGGGGGGAAGCAGGCTCCCCGCTGAGCAGAGAGCTCAATGCAGGGCTTGATCCCAGGACCCTGAGATCATGACCAGAGCCGAAGGCAGAGGCTTAACCCACTGAGCCACACAGGTGCCCCGGTACTGGATATACTTTAACTGGAGGCCCATATTGATGCTTAAGTTTCCCGGATGTCAGTGTCAGTTAAGACTCCTTGTCCTGCTTTTCTTTTAAAAGCTGGGTATGCCCCTTTCCCTGATGTATGCTTTCCCTGGTGAATGGCTGCTGCTTTTTTAAGGAAGAGTATTGGGAAGTGCTGATGGGCTATGCTTGTGGTGATGTTTTAGAGTTCTTCCTTGGAAGTCTGGTATGCACTTTCATGAATGATTCCGGATTTGCGATCTGACTTAAGTCTAGAAAGTGGCTAAGGGATCCCGATTTTCCATTACAGCTAATGTCATACCTAATAGCATTAAGTATTTATTTATTATCTCATTTATTTTTATTATTTATTATTATAATATATTATTACCTCATTTATTTTCCTTTTCTTTGTATAATTTCTGTAACACTCCAGTGTCCCTCGGGACATCGTGATCTTCCGGCAACTGGCAGAGTCCTTCTTACTGACCTTCTTCCTTTTCTACCCACGGCGGTAATAGCATCCACTTTGTCTCTGATGGCTGAGCATCATTGCCTGGTGCTGTCATCACCCACACCTGTCATCCCCACTGACACAAGAGGGCCAAATATGTCGTTGGCTCTCACCTACAAAGGACAGACATCCCTTTCATTGCCTGAAGACGGAAGTGTCCTCAGAGGCCCCTTCCTCCCAGAGCATATTATCAGTTGGTGGATTTTCTGACCTCATATGATGAATTTGTTCCAATACCCCCATTTCCCTGTACCTTCTGATATCTTCCTTAATACCATATTAAGGTGGTTCTAGCCCATCTGCTTCCTCTGGGGTCGGTCATTTTTTGACCAAGCTTCAAAAAGTCTTCCTACCAGGGTTGAAGAATCCTTCCCAGGTGGCTTTGTCCGGACGTTAAACTGGTGTCTCTGGAGGGTGCGTGCCTGTGAATGAAGTGTCACTGGTCTTGTATTCCACAACCTCGTTCTCCAGTCCAACACTCTGAGGTCTCATTAGCACGAGTTTTTTCTCCAGTTCTTGCTGGTGGGTATTCACCAGGTGCTGTAATTTCTTCAGTCACTTCCTACTGGAAGCAGGAAGTGCCGTGATTTTTCTGGGCTATGGTGAGCTCTGACATGGGTTAAACATAAGCCTGGAGGCAAGTTCCTGAAGAGGCCGTACAGAATAGAAATATGAATTTTAGGACACAAGGACACCAGTTTTCGTGTGAAACAGTATGATATCGGTATCTGGTTCTTAAATTTTGACCTCTAGTAAAGCTCGCCACTAAAAACAAAACAAAACAGGGGCACCAGATGGCTCAGTCGGTTAAGCCTGTGCCTTTGGCTCAGGTCTTGATCCCAGAGTCCTTGGATAGAGCCCTGCATCGGGCTCCCTGCTCAGAGGGAGTCTGTTTCTCCTCCCTCTGTGATGTCTTCACTTTAGCTCTTTCAAATAAATAAATAAAATCTTCAAAAACAAAACAAAAACCCGACAAAATGAAACAGAAACAATCACAAAAAACTAGGCATTCTCAGAGTGGAGATAATTTTGGAGCTTGAATATCTTGTTGCTTGGGATCAAAAGTCCGTAAGTTCAGAGATGATGTTAAAAAGATACAAGAAACCAAATGAAAGGTGTTTCCACTGGTTGATCTGTGACAATGTGAGGGTCGGAAGAAAAAGCAGAAGTTGCACTTACAAGTGTAGTGTGTCAGACTTGTAAATTAATCATGGTTCTCAAAAGAAAATTAATTTTTTTCCCAGTTAATATATTTCAGAAAACTTGGGTGTGTAAAAGCAGACTATCAATGGAATACTTCTGAAGGAGTTAATCCCCAAGTTTAAACTGTCCTTATCCATGAACAGCAGTAGGACACATGCCTTATGGGACAGATTGCAACGAAAGAATATGAAGCTTTACGAAATCAGCAATGCTGTGACTGTTCTTGTCATCTGGAATTAGAGGAGTCCATAAAACCCGCAAGTGGGATTTTTTTTTTTTTTTAATGAGCATTTCTGAAGCCCATCTGCTAAAACCAATCATATTCTTACAACGACAATCATCTATTAAATAATATTTTAGTAACTCTTTATAAATTCATAAGGGGCTATGTTGAGAGAATCCGGTAAAAAAAAAAAAGAGACAGGCTCTTTCTTAGAATCCAGATGAGTGGAGTCCTAATCAACAGTGTGCTTGCTCTGGAGAATAATTCTGTTTCAGATTTCATCCCTGCCCGAGGAAAAAGTGTTTTCTGTCCCCAACTTGTCCATTTCGTGGACCACTCAGCTCTCCACCAGGCTGTTCTCTGCACAAATCTCTCAAGCTTTCTTGACCCCAGAATTCCTTATTTCTGTTTCTGATTCACAAGCTTGACTTTCACCACCTGAACTTCAGTCTTCAAATAAAGGGACGGTGCTGATCACCTGTTTTTCTGCCAGGAGAAAAATGACTGAAACTCTTTTTACCAGCTACAGGATGGAACTGTACTAAGGATCTCCCCAGTCGGAAACTCACTGCACTAAGAATTTTTCCCTCTTTTTTTTTTTTTCCCCAAGATGTCTCTTCCCCGCTCCCGCCCTCATTTCTTTCTTCCTTCCTTCCTTTCCTTCTTTCCACTGGGCATGAAGCCTCCTTAAAAACAAGGAAACAATGGGGCGTCTGGGTGGCTCAGTGGGTTAAGCCGCTGCCTTCGGCTCAGGTCATGATCTCGGGGTCCTGGGATCGAGTCCCGCATCGGGCTCTCTGCTCGGAAGGGAGCCTGCTTCCTCCTCTCTCTCTCTCTGTCTGCCTCTCTGCCTACTTGTGATCTCTGCCAAATAAATAAATAAAATCTTAAAAAAAAAAAAAAACAAGGAAACAAAAGCCCAATAACATAAAACATAACTACTTCTACATGTGCATGTATATTTGTAGTTATCTGTAAGAGTATCCAGAAATGTATACATCAAATTAACGCCACTGGTTCTTTCTGATGATAATTGTGGAACTGAAGCTGAATCTTGGTGGAGGTGGGGGAAAGGTGCAGAGAGGGGTTGGATTGTATAAAAATATTAACTTCGCTTTGTTTGAGATTTTAAAGATCGATTATAGGTATAAATAAGTTAATATAAATTAAATCTAAAATAGGTATAACATAAAGTTTTTATGTATGAACATATAAAATTATTGCAAGATATCACAGTAAAAGCTAAATACAACTTTCCTTTATGGCTGTGGAAGATTAACTATAAATGCATTTTTCTTATGTGTACTTTCACAGTTTTTCCATACTTTTCTATAATAAACATTTGTTACTTTGGAATAACAAAAATTTAAAAGTTGATAAAGGTAAATATAGATAACAAAGAGTAAACAATAAATCTCTAAATACCATTTTAACAGTTTAATAATGTTAATAGTTGGACAAAAGTTATAATTTTAATTCCAAATCAGAAGTGCCTCTTTCACTTTGTGCAAAACGTGTAATACTGGGAGAAGCCTATTTGTATGGCTCTAGAACTAATACCTGTTATCATTAACAAAATAATAGGCAGAAAGTTTTTCTTTTCCTTTGTCTTCGAATGAGTTTGCTACATATTATGACAGAATTTCTTAAGAGCTTCCAGGAGGGTTCTCTTTGAAAAGTATACTTCTAAATAACTCTAGCACATATTAAAATCAACCATGAGCCTGGAAAATAATATACTTTAATTGAATATATGAATATATACTCTAGTTGAATATGTATATTCTTATTAAATCCCATAAGATGAACTGAATTTTATTCAAATTTCCGTCCTACGTTCTTAAGTCTTTTGAAGATATAGACTGAAATATATTTTATATCCCCATGGTGGGTATGACCCAGGAAATGCCACTGATTTTTTATACATTTATGAATTACTCACCTTACACCCTAAAAGCCAATCTTTAAGAAGTTTACATTTTGTTCTTCTTGATCTTGCTTTGGAGATGCTGATATTCTGCCCACAGAAGTCACTGTGATCACAAGACTAGTATCAAAGAGTTTCTCAAGATGCCTTGAAATGAAGCAATATAATTACAGGGTCTGTTTTCTGATCCCTCTTGATGTTGATATGCCCTGGTCATACACCCTCCACCACTTTATGGAAAGATGACAGCACCATATCTGTTTGCCCACAGAAGAACCCCAAATTGACCTAAACGTTTGGGTGTCCCAACACCACCTAGTCAGCCCCACCATCCCCTGACAAAGCTAGCATGAACTAATGTCACTTCCCTTCCTTCAGCTGTAGAAAAAGAAAATGTGACCCAAATAAATAATGTATTGCAAATGTCAAAATAAATTTCAGCTAAAAATGATATTTTTCAAAGAGATCTAATGAAAAAACTGTTCAAAAGGCAGAGTTAGAGTTTCCTGGTTCCACATTTAATTAACTCAATCTGACTTTTATTATGCTTTGTATTATGTGTTTCCCTGTTCAGTAAACAAACAGCAGAAAATTAAACTAGGGCAACTGCCAACTAGCAGTTAATTTAATTGAAAAATAATAAATTGCCATGGGGTACCATTGGGGTTTGTGCAGATAAACTTATTTTTCCTGGAAAGTTTCCACTTGCATTTGTCACAATTTGATATAGAAAAGGAACAAAAGACATGAAATACGGTACTTGATGGTAGATGTGTAAGGGTAGAAGGCCTTGGAGAATAATTCACGGGCTGGTTTCTGGAACTTTTAACGGATGAGCCATGTTTCCTCCTGAAGAACGGAACTGGCTTCCAGAGGAGTCTAACTCTGCCCTCTGGGTCTGCCCAACCTACTGCAATTGGCCCTATCAGCTTTCAAAGGACGTTCACTGTGGAAGAAGCAGGAGCGTACATGATTTAGGGAAAGGGGAGACTATAGACAGAAAGGGTACCCCTAAATAACTCCAGGCTATGTGCCTAATAACTGCCGAAGTCATTCAAACTTGGTATGAATCAAAAGCATTTTGAAACATTTGGCTATTTATTTTCCTTCCTTGATATCTTTTCCTGGTGTATGGGTCCTCTTCTTGTGACTCTCTGTTAGAGGTTATGTCCAGGCAGAAGAGATTTAAATTAAATCAGGAGAAAAACAAGGTTTTTCTGAGTGATAGGAAATCTACCACGTCTGGTTCTCTGTCTCCCAGTGTGGAGGGCAGGTGTCTGTTTATCTGATTGTAGATTCTATCTTCTAGGTCCAAGTGCTGGGAGTGGAACAAAACTCCTCCTGCCTCCCCTGGATCTTCCTCCAAGCAGAAGTCGAACCACTGGGTTCCAAACACAGACCATCTGTTCCTCCTTTCACTCCTGCGGTAGACAAGGATATTGCTCAGTTATTCTTCCAGATTTCTAGCAGTAGTTCCTGTAATGGACTTCAATCCTTTAGGGCTTCTCTGAGAGTCTCCTTGGCATAAAAGAATGCACTGGTTGGTGTGAGATATTTGTTCGGTGTTAGATGTTAGATATCCACTCCTCACTGGTTAAACAGATTTTGAAGAGTTATTTATTCTTTCAATAATTATTTCCTAAGCACTAGCTATGCACCTGCCACTATTCTGGGTACTCAGGGCTTTGGGGGGGAAAAAAAAAGACAAAAAAAATCCTCTGACTTCAAGGAACTTATATTTTCTTGGGGGAAAGGCAGACAGGTAAAATAAGTGAATGTATCATTAAGTGATGCTTACTAAATGAGAGATATATGGAGTTCTAGAAGCCAACAGCTGGTTGTGGTAAAGGTCCCTGAGAAGGTATCATTTGCAAAAAGACTCGAAGGGAAGGAGAATGTGACTTGAGGACATCTGAGGGCAAACATTCAGGCAGAAGAAACAACTGGTTGCCATTGGCAGGAGCATGGCTCGGGTGGCCTCTGAAGCCCACGGATGCCAGTGTGGCAATAATGGAGTGAAGGAGGCAGAAAGTGGTCAGAGAGGTAGCAGCAGCCAGAAGGTGCCCAGCCTTTGAAGCTTCTGTGGGATTCTTAACTCTAAGCAAGGTGAGAAGCTGAAAGAGGGCTTTGGGCAGAGGTGACAAGACCTCACTCTGATTCAACATGAGGAAAGACTACAGGAGGCAAGAGGGGGCCCAGGTGGCCAGTTAAATATTGCGGCATTCAGTAGGCAAGCAATGGTGGTTTGGTTCAGTGTGTTCATCATGAGAAGTGAAGAGCTTCCGGAATAACCCAATGTTGTTGGCCAGTTTCATAAGCTCTACCATGAGAAGATAAAACTTACACTTGGTTATCTTAAGAATTGAAAGAATGTATGTAAAGGTATATAATATATAATAAGGGATCAATAAATGTTCATTCCTGTTCCAAAGCTTCTCACCTAAAAAGTGGTGCTTGGAATCATGGGAACCACAGGCTTTTGCAGGCTTTGTAGTTGTAAATTTAATTCAAAGAAAGAGTCAGAGGCTGTAATTTATAAGTCATATATAATGTCTTTAAAATATCCACAAGGAACAATGCTGACAGCCATACAGAATTAATGGACATATTTATGTACATGAAATTATATTCTTGAAACAGTAGTGGAGTTTATAAACCAGACTCATGATAGTTGTCAGACCAAGAGTGTAGAGCAAAGGAGGGAAGGAGGAAAGAAGAGTGAAGGGAAGGAGGGAAGCATACAAGGATAGTTAGAAGGAAGAAACAATCAAAGTAACCACAATCTGCACGGCGCAGATTGCATTTCACTTGGAAATACAGCTTTCTAAATATTCATCAAATGCTACGTGTTAATGGAAAATTATCCACATAATTAGTAACAGTTCTAGCTGACATGGGAATAGTACTTTATAGATTGTAAAACCCTTTCCATGTAGTTATTGTATTTAGTTCCCCAAACAACTGTGAACAATAATGTGGAAGTATACAATCTCTATTTTACAGGTGAGGAAAGGAACATTCGGAGTTGCTTAATGATTTTGCCAAGGTTTCATGGCATCAGTGCTGAAGGGCTTGGAGCCCAAGTTTTGGCATCTGAGGACTCAGATAGCTACTGTCTTCTCAAGCCTCCATAAACATGTAATGTGAATTTTCAGTTTAATTGTGATTTTATTCTTCTTATTTCATGTGAAACACATGGATTCTATTCTCAGTCTAAAAATCTAAATAATAAGGGAAAGCTAAACACTCCGTTGATTTTTCTGGCACCTCTTCCCAAGCCCTATGACCTACCTCAAGACCATTCACCTCTCACTCACATAACTGCTTGTACTATTTTGGTGTGGATCCTTCTGGATCCATTCCTGTACAATTACATATATTTGCACTTTTAGGGATATGTTTTACTTTATTTCATTTTGTATTTTATTTTAAACACAAGTAGGATGAAATTATATCCTAGTAAGATAAACTATATCTCCCTTCTGTAATAAATACTTCTCAATTACCTTCCAAAATGGATAAACCAATGGCAATGCTATAGAAGAATTTGCTTCACATCTACCACTACTAGCTATTAATGGCCACTTTTATTTTACTAAACTAAGAGGGAAACATTCAGTGCTATTTTAAGTTGTGTTGCTGAATTATAAGAGAAATTGAGCAACTGTTTATGTGTTCATTGGCCATTTGTGTTTCTTCTTCTGTGTCCTTTGTTAATCTGTCTTTTGGATGGTCTGCCTTGCAGGTTCTCTATATTCATCTGGCTATTAATTCTTTATGTTTAAATGTGTCTCAAATATTTTTTCAGGGTCTTTTTGGGCCTTTTATTATTCTTTATGATATCTTTTCCCATATAAATAAGTTTTCCATGTTAATATGGTCAGACTTTCCATTTACACGTTCTGTTTGGGTCATGTTTTAGAAGGCTACCCCTTCTAAAGGGGGCTTAGTTGGTTAAGCGTCTGCTTTCAGCTCAGGTCATGACCCCAGGGTCCTGGGATCGAGCCCCACATTGGGCTCCCAGTTTAGCAGGGAGCCTGCTTTCCCCCCTCCTCCCTGCTTGCGCTCTTTCTTGGTATCTCTTGTTTCTCTCTCTCAAATCAATAAGCAAAATCTTTAAGAAATAACAAAAGAAGGCTACTCCTATTCAGAAATTAATAAGCACTTTTATATTTGCCTATAATTTTGCTTTTTTATTTAATTCCTTAACTAAGCCTGGAGTTGATTTCTGTGAGAACTCAAAGCTTTATTTTCTAAGCAGAAATACAGTAATTTCAGAAGCATTTAATCAAAAGTGCATACTTCGCCCAGTGATCTAAAATGTCACCCTTTGAAGTGTCCAGCTGGCTCAGTTGGAAGAGCATGTGACTCTCGATCTTGGGGTCATGAGTTGGAGCCCCATATAGGGTGTAGAGATTACTACAAAAACAAATTCGCTTTAGGGGCACCTGGGTGGCTCAGTGGGTTGGGTCTCTGCCTTCGGTTCAGGTCATGGTCTCACAACCTGGGATCGAGCCCTATATCGGGGTTTGGGTTCCGCAGGGAGCCTGCTTCCCCCTCTCTCTCTGCCGACTTGTGATCTCTCTCTGTCTGTGTCAAATATATAAATAAAATCTTTTTTAAAAAACTAGCTTTAAATATTAAAATAAAATGTTACCTTTGTCCTATAGAAAATTCTTTTAAAAAATTGAATCTGGGAGAGAAGGAAGCATACCTTGGTGGCTCAGTCGGTTAAGTGTCTGCCTTCAGTTCAGGTTATAATCCTGGAGTCCCAAGATCGAGCCCCACATTGGGCTCCCTGCTCAGCAAGAAGTCTGTGTCTCCCTCTCCCTCTGCCCCTCACCCCAATCATGCTCTCTCTCTCTCTCTCAAACAAATAAACTTTTTAAAAAAAATTGGATCTACTATGTACTCTATACATTTTAGAATTGATGCAGTTGGACGGACACATTTTAGAATTTATTTGCCCAGTTCCATGACAAATCCTATGCATTTGAAAATTCAAGCAATTCAGATTATAGAGCTCATCCTTCCAGTCTTCTTTCACTTACCTTCTCCTGCCCCATGCGTAGGCTCTCCCTCAGAGAAAACCACTACTTTGGTCTTGATTTCTCAGACCCTTTTCAGTCTTAAATTTAAGTATATAACAACATCTGAATAGATTCTCTGTAAAAAATAAAATTGCCCAGAGAAAACCCCTAGTGCCTTTGACAAGCTTTTCCAACACCAGTAGCCCCCTTTGTGGTCACTGCTATAACAATTGAGTGATTTTTTTCCTTCCAGATGCATTGACATGTATGTACACATACAACATACGCATAGGGCTGATGCTTAGCTGGCATCCAATGGAGTAGGAACTATCAGCTATTAAAAATATGGGTAGGCTTCTGAACTGTTTGATAGAGAGCTTCTGCCTCTAGTTCCACAAGTAGCCTCCACTTGCTGGGACCCCAACACCATCTTCAGCCTCCCCATTTCCAAGGTCCTGCAGATCCCTTATAATATAACAACTGATTTTGCCCCAAAGAATGGGAGGCCCTTGGCACAATAGCCAGCATATTTTGGTCTGTTGATTTCCTGCATACAGTTGTTAGCTGTCTTAAGTGTCATCCCGGACTCCACAGTGCATACAGCAAATCTCTTAAATGTACAGTTAGGTTCAAAAAAATCAAACTGGAGATTGTGGTAGGTAGGATAATGGCCCTCCACCAAGGTTCGTGTTCTAAACCCGAGAATTTATGAACACGTTGTATTCTCTGACAAGGGGTGGGGGAAATCAAGGCTACAGATAGAATTAAGTTACTAACCAGCTGACCATGGGGAGATAATCCTGGATTGTCTGGATAGGCCCAATAGAATAACCAAAGTCTATAAACCAGAAGAGGGAAGTAGGAGTGTCAGAGTCAGAGGGAGATGGAAAAGCACTACCAGCCAAGGAATGCAGGTAGCCTTAGAAGCGAGGAAGATAAAGACACAGCCCTGAGTACATCTCGATTTTAGTCCAGGGAGATCCATCCTGACCTCCAGACCTGTAAGATAATTTGTGCTGTTTCAAGCCACTGACCTCATAGTAATTTATTAGACCCATCCATAGGCAGAGGACTAAACATACAGTGTACCATTTATTTTAGAATACAATTCATTTCAAACTACTCTGAGCTGTCTCTAATCTCTAAATTCTTTTTTTTTTTTTTTAGATTTTTGTTTATTTTCTTGAGAAAGCAAGCAAGAGAGAGAGAAAGAGAGCACAAGTTGGGGGGGGGGCAGAGGAGGAAGAGGGAGAAGCAGGTTCCCTGTTGAACAGGGAGCCTGATGCAGGACTTGATCCCAGGACCCCAGAATCATGACCTGAGCCAAAGGTAGATGCTTAACTGACTGAGCCACCCAGGCATCCCTAATCTCCAAATTCTTAGAAAACTGTCCCTTTCCCATCATGGGATTTAATGGACTTTTTCTTGGGTTCTTTATCTTTAGTTCTTATCATATTTGATCTGTGTCACTTGCCATGACAGAGACCACTTTTCCAGAAATGGCCTTCTCCCTCAGATTGTATGACCCTGCTGCTTCTCAGTTCTCCTGTCCCTTTCACTGTTAGCGCTGCCTCATAATCTCTTCCCACACTGTCCCCCTCCCCCACTTTGTCCTGTGCCTCTCTTAAATCTGTGTGGTTTTCTTTGATAACCTCATCCACTCCTCTAGTTCCAATACCTTCAGCTAATAACTCTCAAATGCTTCTCTGGTTCAGTTATGCAGATGATCCTATTGTTTTAATCTTCCTTCTTCTCTCTGATTTATGATTCTGTTACTTCTACAAAATCAAGTAGTACTTGAATTTGGTTCACTGTTACCAACATGCCTTCCAGGAAGATGAGCTGGCTGAAGTCGACTGAGGTTGCCTCCTCCATTTTCAAATTTCTCAAATTAGAGGGATAAGATACAGTGAATCTCACCCTTTCTAGCCTCTCACAGATACCAGTATTATGTTCATTTCAGTGCCAGGGTCAGACTGTAGGTATGGGGACAGTCTAGGGCAGCTAATTTCCTAAGAGAAGTATGAGAAAGAAGCAAGCCCACCACCACCACTACCACCACCACCATTGCCATTGCCACCACCACCACCATCACCACCACTGCCACCACCACCACCACCACCAAAACACCACCACCACCATCACCACTGTCTACCACCACCACCAACAACAACATCACTACCACCACCACCAATACCAACATCAACATCATCACCTTCAGTACAGCAGCAGATCATACCTGGACATCAGATTGGCTACGGAATGGGCAGAGCTTTTGAGGAAGACTGGATGCATTTGAGAGAATAAAGAAGGCCAATTTTCTTGACCCATTTGAATTCTAGCTTGAGCCATTCTGTGTCGCTGCTCCTTGAAGGGCCTGTCCAGGAGGTATACTAATCTAACTATACAGCTTGTAATTGGCATCACACACTGATTACAAACTAAAAAGACTAAAATTGAGGAGCCAGATTTTTACTGAGATGAGGGTGGGACCCAGAGGAGCAGAGAGAGAGAGAGAGAGATGACTTACTGAGGCAAACAAAGGAGAGATTATCCAGTGGCAGAGTAGGAACGGACAAGGGAAGTTCTCACTGGGGCACTGTGAGCTCTGCCTTTGTAGAGGGGCAAAGAGAAAAAGCCTGATCCTAGCATCAGCTACTCAAGGCCTCAACTGAAATAGCTCAACATGACAGAGAACTCTCTGCTTCTGTGCTTTACAGAGAGACTTTGGCTTCTCTCACTCGTCCAGAGAGAGGGCTCTCAACTGATAAGATCTGATCGAAGGCCATATTGAAAGATCCTAATAAACCAGAGAGAAGAGGCTCACTGACCTTCCAAGGAGCTTGGCCAACTGTTTCCCCATCGAATCAGACAGTTGAAGCTACAGATGGGACAGTGGTGGGGGGCGGGGAGAGAGGGTGTGACAGAGTGACATGGAGTTGGAGTCGGCCCGTGTCTCCTGTAGGCCTTCAGCAGAGACAGCTGCTCACATCTGGTCTGTCCCAGGACAGGGGAGATGTTGGCAGCACATATGTGGCCAAGCTTCCTAAAGGGCTCATGGGGTTAGTTCTAAGAAGGAGCCGTATCTCAGAGGAATGAGAAACAACCCTATTCTAGGACATACAGGAGATTTCTCACCAGTATGTACTTAAATATGCGGCAAGCCTGGGTGATAATGACGGATTCTCATCAGAGACCTGGATTCTTCCAAAATGGAGTAGAGTGGGCTCAGGCAGGACTATTTGCCTTTGAGGGGTCCTGGAGGTGTACCAGGAAGAGAGGGTAGCGTGTAATTTCCAAAATTTTCTGAAAATTCATAATGAATCTCTTCTGCACTTTTGGGAACAAACCCTTCCCCTTAACAAATTCCAAAATAACCATCTCCCTTGGAGGTGGGGGTAAGTGATTGTTTCTGCAATAGCACAAAGAGAGTGAGGGCCATTTTTTGGGGGGTGTCCACACTAGGATTTTGGAATAAAATAAGGAGCTGGAGAGCTAGGTTGTCTTGGAGGAGTTTCTGGTCCACCCAGATCCCTCTTCCTAAGTGCAAAAGTAATAACCCCTTTTGTTTGGATTCTAGATGGCAGCTCCTACCTGCCTTGCTTATCAGGGAGAAATCAGTGAGTCAGCAGACTTTCCTGTGTTGTTGCCATTCTGCCATTTCGCTGTGGTTGCTGGGCACTGAGGCTGGAAACTGGTCAACCGCTGCTCTCCCTTCTCCGGGGAGTAGCTGTACCCTTATCTTGGGGTGTTCACAGCCCACCCTACTCACCCTGATCTAATAATGTAGGGTCGGGATGGTGACCGCTAGCTTCTGCAAGACTTCCTTCTGCAGTCACAGTGATAGGAGGAAAGAGCTGAAAACAGCTGACCCAGTAAGAGTTGTTCCTTGAGACCTTTCGAGCTGCCCTAAGTAATGTCTTTTCTAAGTGAAGCTTGAGAGACATAAGATCGGAAATGGTTGGAGACTTAGTTCTGGTGTAAGGAAAACCATGCAACGGGAGTTTCCAGGAGAAACCTGGAGCTCAGCCTAATGCAGAATCTAGCTACGAGTCTGGGAGCATCCCACCCACCCCCTGCTCCGCGAATTCCACCAGTCTAGAAGATTCTGCCCTTCCTGCTGCTGACCTACAGGAGTCGATGCTCTTTCTTGTTTTGCCTGAACTTATTTAAGTTTGGGTTCGTCTTCATGCCATTAAGAGTTCTGACTGTGGGGACGCCTGGGTGGCTCAGTCAGTTAAGCGTCTGCCTTCCACTCGGGTCATGGTCCCAGGGTCCTGGGATCTAGTCCCACATGGGACTCCTTGCACAGCAGGGAATCTGCTTCTCCCTCTGTTCCTTCTCTTCCAACCCCCCACAAATAAATAAATAAAATCTAAAAAAAAAAAAAAGTTCTGACCAGCAGGGCTTTTCTGAGTTAGAACGACATGCAAAGAAACCACTCTCATTCTGTCCATGGTACAAAACCATACAAAAGTATTCCCAATAGACGAATATACTTCCTTAGACAAGATTTTGCCAATGTTTGTCCATTTGTAGAAATTGAAAATAGCCTTTTTATGGACATTCATCTTACAAGCAATGCTAACCCCCTCTTGGAATGGACAGACAAAAGAAAGAAGAGTTCTCCAAAGACGGGGGATACAGTAGTGTGATTCATAAGGCCTTTCTGCTGGACATGATTTTGCTGTATCTTTACTTCATTTTAGGAGGGCGGAGAAGGAAAAAAAAAAAAGTTTGTTTCCT
Organism: Mustela nivalis; assembly: GCF_964662115.1. Lineage (NCBI taxonomy): Eukaryota > Metazoa > Chordata > Mammalia > Carnivora > Mustelidae > Mustela > Mustela nivalis. Next base: position 8,471,924 of record NC_139036.1, read on the forward strand.
TTTGTGTGTTATAAATGGATAAAATTGCCAGAAAATCAACAAAGACTTCTGATGTAAACCTGTATTCCTTACAGCTAAGCTCCCCCCCAAGGCCGCCACATACCTAAGGACCTGGGGAGGCAGATCTTTTTTCACAGTTCTTTCCAATTCTAACGAGCTCTGAAGAAGTTTATTTCAAAATAATCCTCCTGTATTAAGCGCTGGCTTATTGACAGGCCTTCTTTTATCATAATTGTATGAAGTTTATTTTCTAAACGGAGGTTTATTTTTGCATGGAATTCTGAGGTTTCGCGTTGTGTATATGAAGCAATTAGTTTGGGATTTTTGGAATTTATTTGAGACCAGACAGATGTCTTTAATTTACACACTCTCAGAGGTGACAAACCCTATTAACATTTGAAAGCTATCAATTTGCTTTATCTTTGTTCTTCTGCCTTCTCAGCTCTGATCCAGACTAACTCTTTTTTTTCTTTTTCTTTTTCTTTTTCTTGTTTTTTATTGGTTTGCTTGTGTTTTCCTTTTTTTTTGGTTTTTGGGTTTTTTTAGTTCTTTTTTTTTTTTTTTTTTTGTCCTGTATGTAGACAGAAGAAGTTCGCGGAAAACAAGAAAGATAGCATCGGTAATCTTATCACTGTCCAAACCTGGTAGGATGCACTAAGAACCAAAGATTACCCCTTTATTAGGAATGCATTTTTTTTTCTAACGATAATCCCTCTTAGCATTCATAGTTTGCATATTGTACCTTCTCATGCTAGTGGCTCCTCTTTACTCATGTTTTTCTCGATCATGTTGGTGGTGACTTAAATCTAGTGCTGCCTCAGCCTATGTTTTCTTTCTTTAGGAAGTGATTGTTCTACCACAGGTCCTGGCAATGCACGCTAGGTTGCATGTGCTTAAGCATGCATCTGGATGTTCTTCCATTCAACGATCACATCCCTTGCCGATCAGAAGTCAGTGCATTCCCACTGTTGGTTTGGAGGACTGCTGGTTGGGGAGGTGGGGGGAGGTTCAGGGAGTCCGTGCCACTCGTGTCTGTCCTGAAATTGAAACCCACACCGGTGGGGTTGTGTTTTGCGCATTGTGTTTGTTTGTTTCACGTACACTCTTCCGCCACTAGATGGCCCAGTAGATATGCTCAGGTGTTCTCCAGAGCCAGGATTTCAAAACCGCGAGGACCTGAATCGCTCTTCCTTTCTCACAGGGGAAGTTCAAAACTGCGCCCGGGGTTGTGTTGATTATAGGATTTTAAAAACGAGGGCACAGCAGACCTGGAATGCGACCTGAACAAACGCAGCCCCAGAGTTGCGACAGCCTTGTTTACGTGTTTGGTTTTTTTATTACGGCTGACATATTTTATTGTCTGTGAACCGGGGGCATATTACTACTGGCAAGGAGAAAAGATTAGGGGCTAACATGTCACCAGTAGAGCCAGATCAAAATCCAGTGTAGGATGATTATACATCCTGACACACTTGTTTGTGAAATACAGGATAATCCATTAGGTACAGGATGTCTGACAACTCCAGTTTTAGTGACATGGTCCTTGACTTGGAACTCATGCTTTTTCCTTTATCTTGGATTAAGTTATTTACATAGGAGCCCAAGAGAACTGAAAACACTTAGACCTGAGATTAGAAAGATACTTCCTTAACATAACTACTTCCAAAATATGTATCAAAACATACTGAATGGTGAAATATCAGAGATGTTCCTATTAAAACAAGGAACATAATGGGTACGCTTGCCTTCAAAATGTACTGTTTCTCTTCTGGACTTTCTAGATAAGGCAGCAAGTCAAGAAAAGTAGAAAAGATTATTAGGGGCAAAGGGGATCTGAAATCGTTGTGTGTACATGATATATTATTTTCCAACCCTACATAAAAGGTTATGATAAGGGAGCAGGCCAGAGGAAGAAATTGCAGTCATTTTATGAAGAAATTGCACAAAAATCATTAAATTAAAAAAAATTAATTGTATGAGGGGGCGCCTGGGTGGCTCAGTGGGTTGAAGCCTCTGCCTTCAGCTTAGGTCATGATCCCTGGGATCGAGCCCCACATCAGGCTCTCTGCTCCGCAGGGAGCCTGCTTCCTCCTCATTCTCTGCCTGCTTCTCTGCCTACTTGTGATCTCTGTCTGTCAAATAAATAAATAAAAATCTTTAAAAAAATTCATTGTATGAAAAGTAAACTGCCCTATAAACAGCAATTACCAATTCAAATTTAAAAAAATATATTGCATTCACAACAGCATGCACATGTGCTTAAAACAAACACATTTGCCATATGGCAAATACTACGAAACTTCCTTGAATGGCATAAAAATACTTCTTAAAAAAGGAAGACGACTCTCTTCCTGGCTGAGGAAAAATACTCTAGACATACTAATTTTTACCTTCATTTAAAATGCTAATGATAGCCCAACAGATGTCATCCCAGGATTTTTCTTCTCAGATTTCATAAAGTATTTCTTTAGCTCATGTGATAAGCCAATGAGAAAAAGTCCCCAAAGAGTAAGAATGACTCTTCCCTTATTAAATACTTTGTTTTGTTTTTCTTTTTAAAGATTTTATTTATTTATTTGACAGACAGAGATCACAAGTAGACAGAGAGGCAGGCAGAGAGAGAGAGGGAAGCAGGCTCCCTGCTGATCAGAGAGCCCAATGAGGGGCTCGATCCTAGGACCCTGAGATCATGACTGGAGCCAAAGGCAGAGGCTTTAACCCACTGAGCCACCCTGCACTCCCAAGTACTTTGTTTATAAACCTGTGGTAATCACAATAGAATAGTGCTCACTATTCAAAGAGAATAATAAAAATTCAGATATATTATAATTAACTCAATACTAACCTACATTATATATTAATATAGTCACATATGATATATTATATATAAATATGTACACATAATATATATTATTATATACATAAATTAGCATGTAATAAGATAGCCCTTCAAATTATTGGATAAAGAATGGATTTACTCAACAAATTCTGTGTGTTGAATATTTCAAAAATAATTTAATTGCCTACCATAAACTAGACCGCTAAATGAAATCCAGCTGGATTAGAGAAAGAAACAAGGAAACAGAAATATGTAAGAAAACTAAAAGTATTGATTTGAACATTTACATAATAATAAGGTTAGGAAAGCTTTTAAGCAATTAAAGGGGAAAGTAGTCACATATATGATTACCTAAAAATTAATGTTTTTCCCCCAAAACTCTAAGAAAGATAAATTAAATTATCAATAAGCAAAGATTTTTTTTTTCTTTAGACATTAATGAAGCATTGCTATTATCCTCAATATGGGAGCTCTTACAAATCAATAATAAAAAAAAAAAAACCCACCAACTACAGTAGAAATGAAAAGCAAAGATAAGAACTGGCAAGTCACCAGTGAAGAAATATAAAGGTTTAAAATTTTTTCAACCGCACTAGTAGCCAAAGAATGAAAATCACAGTAACAATGGGATACTGTTTTTGTCTCAAATTGGCGATCGCTAAAAAGAATAATTATGTGAATGTTGGGCAGGATGCAGAGAAATGGACACTCTCATATTCCAGTGGTGGGTATGTAAATTGGAGCAATGTTTCCGGAGGGCAATTTGACAGTGCATTTCATTATGCATTAAAATGTGCATATCTTTTCACCGAGGAATGCCACATTTAGGATTTGATTAGATGTATATCATAATATCTGTACAAGGCTGACCGCCATTCTCTCTTGTTACTGGGAAGATTTGGGCCGGATTTAAATGTTTAGAAAAACCACAGATTAACTAAACTGTAGGATGTAGATACAATTCTTTTATCTGGTCATTCAGCAAATATTTATTGGCAATCATGTACTATGTACTCAGACATCTAAAAGACGCAGAGCTCAGGGAATGTTCACAGAGTATTGCTGAGTGACAAAAGCCATCCGTGAAACCCTGTGGATGGGAGGTCCCATTTTCCAGAAACCTAGATGCCTTGATCCTCAAGAGAATGAGGACACAGATGAAGTTATAGCAATACCAACACAGATGAAGTTATAGCAATACCACCACCCAAATGCTGGTTTATGGAGCCCATGAACATAGCAAGGGGATTTGGGATCCCTTCTCAAAATTTCCCTTAGTAATTAGAGTTCTTAGATTCACATAAAATTGACTTGAACCAACAATCCCATATCTGGTGTGTAATGCTCAAGGGTTTCCAAAGAAAGAGATGAATAAGATATAGATATACAGACATGTAATTTTTATATATACATTATATATAATATATAATTGCATATATTTGTATATTACATATATATGTATATTTGTATACAAATATACATATTGTATATTTGTATATTACATATATTTGTATATTACATACATATACATATTTGTATATGTAATATACAAATATATGCATATATATATAGTGTATGTGTATATATAAAAGGAGATTTTTTTAAAAGATTTTATTTATTTATATGACAGACAGAGATCACAAGGAGGCAGAGAAGCAGGCAGAGAGAGAGGAGGAAGCAGGCTCCCTGCTAAGCAGAGAGCCTGATACGGGACTCGATCACAGGACCCTGAGATCATGACATTGAGCAGAAGGAAGAGGCTTTAACCCACTGAGCCACCCAGGCACCCCTAAAAGGAGATTTGTTATGAAGAATTTGCTCATACTGTATGTAGGCTGAGAAGTCCCAGGATCTGTCCTCTGTAAGCTGGAGATGCAGGAGCACCAGTGGTGGTCCCTGTCTGAGTGTGAAGGTCTGAGAGCCAGGCAGCCAGTCTGTCTGATGGCAGAAGATCGATTTCCATCTCAAGCAGTCAGGCATAGAGGGAGAAAATTCTCTCTTCCTCTGCCTTTTGGTTCTATACAGGCCTCAGTGGAATGGATGGTACCTATCCCCTGGAGAGAGCAACGTGCTTTACTGAGCCCATTGATTCCAGGGCTAATCTTTTCCAGAAACACATACTTCACAGACACATTCAGAAATGATGTTCATCCAGGTGTTTGGGCATCCCATGGCCAGGTCAGACGGATACCTAAAATTCATCATCACACAGCAAGAGGTTGAAAACCTGTCCATCGATCCTGCAAATTTTAGGGATGTCACTTTTCATGGTACCCTCAGTGTTCATCTTTTCTCGTTTCACTAAACTCAGAACTCACCAGCCCAGTTTTGTATCTGGGCTCTCTTCTCTGCCCAAAGCTAACCTAGACGTGGAACACTGCACTCTCCATTTTTTTTTTTTTTAAATAGGCCCCATGCTGAGCATGGAGCCCAGGGCTTGAACTCATGACCCTGAGATCAAGACCTGAGCTGACATCAAGAGTCAGACTCTTAACTGGCTGAGCCACCCAAGCACCCCAACACTCTCCAGGTTTTTAAAAAAAGATTTTATTTATTTATTTGACAGAGTTCACAAGTAGGCAGAAAGGTAGGCAGAGAAAAAGGGGGAAGCAGGCTCCCCACTGAGCAGAGAGCCCGATGCAGGGCTCAGTCCCAGGACCCTGAGATCATGACCTGAGCTGAAGGCAGAGGCTTAACCTACTGAGCCACCCAGATGCCCCAGCACTCTCCTATTTTTAAATAAACATCCCAGTCCATCATACACACAGAGCATATTTGTGTGTGACAGCTTGACTGGACATTTGGGTTGATATAGTATTATACATTGCATAGCACTCAAAGCCCTCTGGCAGTGACTGTCCCCAGAGTGTCCTATGTGTGGATAGTTCTCCATCTGGGCCTAGCCTGTCTCTTGTGACCCCCTTGCATTCTTCATGGTTCTTCAGAGAAATAGAGCCAGTATAATTTTTTCAATTATATAGATGCAGGGGGAGGGTAGGGAGAAAGATTTATTTTTAAGCTATTGGTTTACATGATTAAGGGAGCTGTTATTTTAAAAACCTGTAGGGAAGGTCAATGGACTAGAAACTAAGGCAAGATTTTTATGCTGCAGTCTTGAGGAACGTTTCTTCTCAGAAAACTTTAGATCTTTGCTCTTAAGGCCTTCAACTGATTAGATGGGGCCCACCTGTTTTATGGCAGGACATCAGCTTTACTCAGTCTACAGATTTAAATGTTTATCTCCTCTAAAAATCCCTCTCAGCAACATCTGGGCTAGTCTTTGGCCAAACAACCAGGCACCATCACCTGGCTACACTAATCCAAATAAATTATCATACCACTCTGTCTCCTTCCTCTACCAATCCTTTCTCTGTACTTTTCATTCCATAGTCCCATTAAGTTCTTATTTAGACTAGTTTGAGTTCTTCAGACTGAATCTTTTCAAATAGGCTGTAACCTGGAGTCTCTTTTATTTCTCTTCAAGCTCTCCACAATGTCCCATAAGCTAAATTCTAGAATGATTTCCTTAGCAGGTAAAGTGCTTATATCCTCTGAGGCCTTGAACAGAATATAAGAACAACAGTCGTACTCATTTTCTCCCTCTCTCTCTCTCTCATAAATAAATAAATCTTAAAAAGAAGAAATGCACACACAAATACTCAAATATAGGTCCTCTGACCCTGGGGGCAGTGAACTTAGAGTAATCTCTGCATTAATGTGGGGCCAGAGCTGGCCCACTTGACACCTCCTTGCTGCTACACATGCCATGCAAGGGAAACCACAGAGATCTATTCCATTTCAGTGTTTTTCTCACAGAGACTTTCTCAGAGATTTCCACTAATATATCCTGTGCTATAGACCCTAGTGATAAACCTATTAGCATTTTCCTGCCTTGATTAGCTTTTAGTGCTTTACTATGTGCTTAACATCTAACATGAGCTCATTCAACAGCATATTTTGGTTCCTGTTAGACTCTCTCCTCACTAGCCAAGGTCTTAGTCATAGTTTCTCATAGATGGACCTGTCTGAAAGCCCTGGGGGGAAATTGTTTTTCCTTCCAATCAAATCCGTGGCAAACTATTAAACGGTTTTCATTGCATTGACTTTCCTGGGACCAAGAATCAATCGATAGGAAAATAGACCCCAGAAACCCATTTGTCTCTCATCGGACATCTCTCAACAGTGGGTCTAAATGAGGAATGGAATCCTCCATGGAAGAAAGCCCTTAAATATTTCAATTGTAAGATAATCATTGCGCCCAAAACTTGAACTTTGAAATGTAAGAGAGTTGAACACATAAAATAAAACTCTTTTACCTGTTTGTGATTCATATATTATGGATACATGCTCCTAACTTTAACAAAATTTGTATATAATGCCCATTTAATCATTTCTCTGAGGGAGGCTCTGTTTTAAATACCTTAACAAAAAGAATTCCTTTAAGTCATAAAAATGCAAGGAGGTACCTACTGTCATGACTTTTGTTTTTCTAGATAGAGAAACTATAGCATGGAGAAGATAAGGTACATGACCAAGGTCATACAGGTAGTAGATGGCAGAACCGGAACTCCAACCTTGAGTGCATTATCTTATTCTATGCTATTGGTTTCATACATATCACACAAGTTACTCCTGTATATAGGTTTATTGAACACCTACTTTATACTGATGAAGAAAATAAGATCAGGGTGAAGGGAGGTAAAGTCACTTCCTTACTGTTAGGACTTGGATCCAAAGCTATATCTGTTGGGTCTGGATTCTCCTATCGGTCTGATCCCAAAACACATCAGAATTGACTAAGCAGTACCATTTGATTCTTGGGTGTGGAAATTTAAGTTAAGTAATGAAATGGCTAAATTCTTTCATTTGGGAGGATATTTAACCATGTTCCATATAAGTGCCAGTGGCAGAATTAGCAAAGTGGCATGGGGAGAGGCTACACTGATACTGATGTAGGGGAGAAAAACAATTTTCCCTCTACCCTTCCAGGTTCTTGGCTGAGAATGCCCCCTACCCTGAAACAAAATATTAAACAAAAGAAAAATGAACAGAAGTTTAATAACATGTACACCTTCTGAATACATGGGAGATACCCTGAAAAGCTGGCCCCTGACTCAGACCCTTGTTAATTCCTAATCCATAAGAGTAATGGGACCATCTTCTGTTATACTGTTTGGTCTCTTGTCCTTGCTTCCTGAAATGGCTTCAGAGCCATAAAGGTGATACAAGTGTCTTATTCATAATAGTTCTCTTTCAAACACAGCTGAATTTATATTAATGAGGTGACCTAAATATGGTCACCAGGGGAACCAACCATGATTAGAGGGTTGGAACTTTCAGCCCCAACCCCTGACCTCTGGGGAGGGGAGAGAGTCTATAGATTAAATTCGATCACCAGTGGCCAGTGATTTAATTAATCATAGCTATGTAATGAAGCCTCCATAAAATTTCAAAATGATGGGGCTCAGAGTTTCCTTCTCTTCTGTGTTCTCCAAGGCCCTTGTTGATCAGTGGTCATCCTTGATGGACACACAGACTCTTGGGTTGGGATGCCTGGAGAGACACATGAACTTTGTGTCACTTCTTCACATCATCATTGTGTCGTTCTGAGTGATATATTAATGTCATATGATTTTAGTGAGCATCATTTAAGCGACAGGAGAAAAATCTAGATTTTCTGACAAAATCCAGTTTCTGATTTTGGTGCCTGGAGAGGGTAGCCTTGGTCTGTCTTCAGTCTCTGAGCCAGGGCACCGGCAGGGTCACCAGGCACATCCTGATGGCAGTGCTCTGAGCTCTCCCTGAGCTGGGTCTGCCATCCCTTCTAACTTATCCCTCCCTCCATCAGAACTACCACTGATTCGTAGCCACTGGCTAACACCACGCCTTGCATGTAATTCTGACTCACCAATTACTTACCACATCGAATTGAATTGAATGATTTCTAGATGTTTCTCTCAATCAAAGGATTATCCACTGCCATCAGTGTGGTAGAGTTCTCTTTTTCTTTCTAGAGATAGTTTATCCTCAAACAACTAAAGGTCAAAATATCCCCTCTGACCAAAGTAGCTTCAGTAGTCACCAGACTCCTGATAGAGAGGCCCTTAACTCATTTATTTTAATTTTTAAAATGTCTATTCTATTTTTTTAAAGATTTATTTATTTATTTTAGAGAGAGAGCATGTGAGCGAGGCAGGAGGCAGAGGGAAAGAGAAAATCGCAAGCAGAGAGTTGGATGTTCAACTGACTGAGCTACCCTACCCTAGTTTTGGCTTGGGTCATGATCTCGGGGTCGTGGGATTGAGCCCCGCATTGGGCTCTGTGCTAAGTGGGGAGTCTGCTGGAGATTCTCTCTCTCTTCCTCTGCCCCTCCCCCCCAATTGCGTTCTCTCTCAGATAAATAAATAAATCTTTAAAAAAATTTAAAAAGTGAAATGAAGATATAATTTTTTAAAAAAGATTTAATTCATTTATTTAACAGACAGAAATCCGAAGTAGGCAGAGAGGCAGACAGAGAGAGAGGGGGAAGCAGGTTCCCTGCTGAGCAGAGAGCCCGACGTGGGGCTCGATCTTAGGACCCTGAGATCATGACCTGAGCAGAAGGCAGAGGCTTAACCCACTGAGCCACCCAGGCGCCCCAAAGATATAATTTTTAAAACACAAGATTTACACTTGTGTTGCAACTATCACTAATACCTGATTCTAGAACATATTCATGGCAGTGGCTCCCTGTATCCTCTTTCTCAGCCCCCAAGTGTCACTTTTCTGTCTCCATGAATTTGCCTATTCTGGATATTTCACATAAATGGGACCATGCAGTATGTGGCCTTTTAGCCTCAACTCACTTCTGATTTCAACTCATCAATTTAATTATCAATCTAAATAATTCACTGATAATCACCAGCAGGGAAAAAAAATAAAATAAAACAGTTTATTTCAACAGGTTCAAGCAGATTAACAAGGGCACCTATCTCCAATATTTATTTATTTTTATTTTTTAAAAAGATGTTAATTTATTTGTCAGAGAGAGAGAGAACAAGAGCACAATCAGGGGGAGCGGCAGGCAGAGGGAGAAGCAGGCTCCCTGCCGAACAAGGAGCCCAGTGAGAGACTCGATCCCGGGATCCTGGGATCATGACCTGAGCCAAAGGCAGATACTTTACCGATTGAGCCACCCAGGTGTCCCTCTCCAACATTTAAATAGGAAATTAAGTCACAATAATATTTAGGTCTAGCCCTCCCTCCCCTAAATCTGTTATTCTGATTTAATATTACCTAGAATATACCAACAAATACAAACCTGTAGTCCAATCCACATTCTGTCCCAAAAAGAGTTTCACTCTGGAGATACAGAGCTTGGGTCCTGTATTCCTAGGGCTTTGGCTTAGATTTTGCCAAATCTCCTCCACTTCGTGGCTGTTTGATTTGGGGCCAATTAATCTGCCTCTGTTCTTCCATCTATAGGATAATAGCTCCAACTCCATCAATAGGATAATAGCTCCAACTCCATAGGGCTGCTGTGAAGATGGAATGAGTTAAAGCACGTAACGATTATTGAAGGGGGCTTCTTATCTAGCATGCACTCCATAGCTATTTTTGCAAGAATCAATTGCTTTAGGGCCCCCTGGGCAGCTCAGTTGGGTAAGTGTCTGCCTTCAGCTAAGGTCCTGATGCCAGGGTCCTGGGATAGAGTCCTGTATTGGGCTCCTGCTCGGCAGGGAGTCTCCTTCTCCCTCTCACTCTCCCACTCTCTCAAATAAAAAAAAATAAATAAATAAATAAAGTCTTTTTTTTTTTTTTTAGAAAAAAGAATAGATTGCTTTAGAAATTTCCTATTTAGTATTTATGTTTATTCTATGAATTAAATTAATATGGCTTACGCTAAAGAACATTTCTCACAATTCTCAGGACTATATTCATCTTCAGCAATGCTATTGTCATATCCAGGACAGAGATTCAAAATCTGTAATGACAGATCCCTTGCGATGGACAGACAGGGCTCTAAAGGAGCCCATTTACCATTTAGATGCCAGATGGCGGCAGGCTGGGGAGGGGGCCGGGTGCTGGAACGGCGATGGAGGGCCTTCCATGTGCTCACCCATCAGAAAGCATTTCCGTACTTCACCCCCTGGCAGACTGGAGGCCAGCCCGGCTTCACAACCACCACCTGCATCGTGTTCTTTCTTCGTGTCCCAAACCAACGTCTCGCAGGAAAATAATACAGTTCTAAGACAGCGAGCTTTTTTTGTACTCCACCCGGTTCCAGAAGAGTGAAAGCCTCTCCCCTTTAGTGAAAACAAATGTTAACACAGAACCGTGTTTAGATTCTGTGTCTCTATTACGTTCCCGGAAAAGGGTAAATGGACCAGAACCTGGGTAAAGGCCCAGCACTAACTAGTTGCCCCCGTTTGTGCATCTGAGTACCATGTGCACGTTAGGCTAATGCATGGTTTAGCTCCTTTCCTCTCTTTCAACTCTGTTCCTTTTTCTTTAATTATGCAGCCCTGTCCTGAGTTTCACCCAAGTGCAGAAAGGTAGGAATGTTATGCTAAATCTATTGTGGAGAGAAAAAATGCACCCAACCCACAGAGTGATTCATCCGCCCCTGAAAAGGGTTTTGCTGCTACACATTTTTGTCCGGAACCTTTGAGCCAGCAGTAGTTCAGTCTAGACGCAAAGTGGCCAACATGCTTTGAACAAATCTGCTTTTAATGTGTGGAGTGCTCTTGTTTCCCGTTATTATTCTGAGTGATTACACAAACTGCCCGAGCCTGGGCCAGGCCAGTCATCATTTATTACAGAGATGGCTTATTGCGGATTTGATCAGAGCCCATTGGAGACAATATCTTCAGCCTATGAATTCAAAAGAAAAGAGATGTGTTTTTGGCACCAATTGATAGAGTTTCAAGATTTCTGTAATAGATACGTACACAATCATATTGCTGAGTTGAAAGAAATGTGTTTCCAATAAGTGGTATTTACTGGGGTTTAACAACGGTATAATAGTTACCTGTCTATTACATGGTACTCAGAGTGAAAGAAATGTGTTTTTAATAATCAATTGGCATTTCAAATAAGGTAAGATAACTGCCATATGAAATCTGAACCTCGAGACAGCCCACATTATAGACTTACTCTTGCGTTTCATTCATGAAATCAAGGTAGCGGAGCCCGGCCATAGTGGAAAGGAGGGGATCATCAAAGAGTTAGAATTTTTATGCTCTTCTCTTGCACGTTCTCAGCTTTTCTCCTTTTGTTCTTCCTCTTCCTTTACTTAGCGTGGATTTCATGACACCTTGTATTATAACTAGCAGAGACTGCCTGTGTCAGTCCTCCCAACTGAGAATGAAAAGAAGAAGAAGAAAAAAAAAGTAACTGAAAAAGTATCCTGAGCTTGTTTTAAACCCACACCTGGATTTGAAACATCTCAGGGCCACCATGATTACCTGCGCTGACAGATTCCCTTGGGAATAACTCTCTCTATGACTTTGCACGGAGAGCTTCACGAATCATTTCGTGGTGCACCTTACACCTATGTGACATTGTGTGTCAGTAAAACTGGGGGAAGGAAAAGAATTTCATCCATTCTCCCTCCCTCAGCTTCCTGGGAGGCGGCTCACTCTGCCACACCACCATATTCATGTATGTGGCAAATATTTTGCCTACCTTATGTGAAATCACTTGACCAGGTATTAATGCTACACCAACAAAAGGCAAAGTATCTGCTTTCGGGGAGCTCTTGGTCAGAAGGGGACGGACAAGACAGCCCATAATGTCAGCACAGCTGGGTAAGCCAAGGGCGCCACCCAAGTGAGCACATGGCACGTGGGGGAGGGTGATTACCAGCACACACCCAGCTGGCTTCCTTTTGTAGAAAACACAGTCAGAAGGGGAGCAAGACAAGGACGATTCAGATAATGATGCTGCTTCAACATAACTCTCCCATCCCTTGTGGCTCACAGAGCACCTCCCCACACAGTCCTTCACTTCCAGAGGCTTCTCCCTCTCCCTGTGCACACATCTCCCTGCCTGGCATGTCTTCGCCCTCGCCATGTCCTGCTCATTTATCAATCATGTGACCTCAGACATTGCCACCTCGAATGGGTCTTCTTGACTACCCTCTCAAGAGTGGTGGTCCTTGCGCCAGCCGGGGTTCCCCTCAAACAGAAAACATGCTCTCTGAAGATCTTGTGGGTAGGACGGCTTGGTTCATCTGCCTCCTCCCAGTAGAACCCAGGTTGCGCAAAGGCAGGAGCGGATTCCAACCCTAATGCCCGCCACAGCCCTCACAAATAGGGGAGGATGATCTGATGGTAGCGAGCGCTCAGTCTTCAGCTCAAATGAATGAATTCACAAGCCTATCAGGCCATTTAAGCTTCAGGGCAGTAGCCATGCAGGAAGCCATTATTCAAGACTCTGCGGGGCCAGGGAATGTTCTCTTCTTGAGCAAGTTAGATGATGGTCAGGGTTTGACACAGAAGACTGGACATCCCATGTGACTTGCTGCCCATCACAAGTCTTTTCCTGCCTGTCCAGCCAGCATGTCCCTTGCAGAAGACACAGGGGGTTTACTCTACCAAGGATCCCCGGAGTCTATACTGAAGATCTTCAGTTCTCCCCTCCATCTGAACCCTGGCAGCAAGTGCTGGCACCCAGGGTCTCCAGCCAGATGTGACCTGACCTGGCCTCTCTGCCCATAGCGATCTGCAGCCCCCCCACACCCCGAGAGTGGGGGGCAGATAACTGGAGGAAACACGTGGCAGGAGGTATGCTCCTGCCATGCCAAAGCCTCTTAGGAATGAGAGCTCATTAAGAACATGTGCCTCTGCTCCCCACCTCTGCCAAGTGTCAACCTTCATTAAAGGGCTAGGGGAAGATCAGTTGCAGAACAGGGAGAGTCTGGGCCAAGGCGGGAGTTCCCTCCCCACACTCAACAGGGCTTGGTTAGCATTTCTGCCGAGATTGGCAACTGTGGTTGAACTTGTCAGACCGTGAGCTTTCCCGAGGATTTATCTGCCCCAACACGTGCACATTTTGAAAAGCAGGGAATCTGTTGAGAGTTGATTCATTCCTCCGTGGGGTCTTCTAATTCTGCCTCCCACCTCTGCTAGCCTGTCCTCCCCTTTCTTTGCTTTCAGAATTCTCAGAGCCCCACGTTAGGAAGTGTTCTTTGCTGCTTAAGGCCAGTGTTTTCTGGAAGAAACTTATCCCAACAGCAATAATACACCGAATTTGTATGGTCCTTTGACAAGTGAAGGTTCTTGTTTCTAAAGGTACTTTGGAAGACATTGCTATACACAAATTAGCTTATGGCAAATTTTCAACCTAATAGAAAATAGTAACATTCTGGGGGATGGGGAAATGGAGTAACCAGGTGATGGGTACTAAGAAGGGCACGTGTGGCGATGAACACTGGGTACTTTACGCAACTAATGAATTATTGAATATTACATAAAAAACGAATGATGTACTATATGCTGGCTAATTGAACATAATTTAAAAAAATTTTTTTTAAATAGTAACATTCCGGGGCACCTGGGTGGCTCAGTGGGTTGGGGCCTTTGCCTTCGGCTGGGGTCATGATCCCAGGGTCCGGGGATCAAGCCCCGCACCGGGCTCTCTGCTCGGCAGGGAGCCTGCTTCCCTTCCTCTCTCTCTCTGCCTGCCTCTCTGCCTACTTGTAATCTCTGCCTGTCAAATAAATAAATAAATAAAATCTTTAAAAAAAAATAGTAACATTGCAGTTTTACATGAGAGAAAATTGTGGCTCAGATAGGCTAACTAGTTTGCTGAAGGTCTCACAGCTGATGAGAGATAGAGAGGGAGGCAAAAGGACTTTTCTCTACCATCCCATCTCTGTACAGAGCTCTCGAAGTTCCGCTGCAAGACACGGCTTAGGAGACACAGAAATTGAAAAATTGCCTCCTAGTTGGGGAACTACTCCTTTTCAACCTAAGAGAAAACAATAACATATTTGCAAATAAATTATGAGATTAAATAAATCAGAAGACATTCACATGTAAGTGTTTATACATGCAGCTCACACAATGAGATGTATGTGGTTTTCAGATATTTTTAATATTTCAAGATATGTCCCTAAGGATGAATTCTTTGCAAATACGCACTCAAGTTTCCCTCTCTTTAAAAAGGGCCACAGTTTTGTAATTTGATATTTTAAAGGAAGTGATATATAATTTTTACGTAGCTTATGCTGTTTTACATGGTATTAAAATTATTGCTTGATATTTTAAGCTTTTGTGAATACTGATCCCATTTTATTAGTTTTATTAATACACATAAAAACAATTTAATCTGAACTCCACTGATTTGAAATTCATGACCACTCAAACGCAGACGTTTACCTTTGTTGGGCTAATGGGGAAAACATGTAGGCAAATGGAAAATGCAAACCCTAGATGTTTGATATACTTAAGAAACTACATATTTCAATCTCTTTAGAACCAGATGCTTCTGTCGCATGCATATCTTACTTATTTATTCATTAAGACCAATCCTCCGGGGCTCCTATGTGGCAACGATTATTGGCTTAAGCAAAAAGTATGATACGGTCTTGAAAGTAATTGCTATAATTCGTTTTTCTTAAAACTTCATTTGTGAAACTTTACTGTTCGGGCTACTGGTCCAGATTAGCAATATTTAGTAGCAGCAAAAGAACAGAGAGTTTGGAGTCAGGCACACCCGGTTTGATTTCCAGTGCGGCTCCTGTTTGGCAGATAGTCCTTGGGCAAGTGTCTTAGTCTTCTGGAGTCTTGTCATTGTCTAAGCCCCTTCCTAGAATAAAAGGAGTGTTGTTAATAATTACCCTGGAAACACAAGCATCATGAGGGGCTGGCCTGGGCAAGCCAGACAGATGGTTACTCTCTGAACACTGACTCGTCTTTGAAGTTTCTGGTCTTTGGCATATCTGGATTGTTGGTGGATGGTGTTTTGTTTCCACTTTTCCATCCTTGACTTCAACCGTATGGAATCAGATCTAGCCAAGCCTCATGATGCCATCTTGAATCTGTCCAATTCAGTGGTAAGAATATTCTCATTGAGGTTCTTAAAGTCACATGTTCACTTGGAGGAAAGGCCTAATGGCAAATTTAAAACTTCTTCTGTAATCCAACACTTTTCATCTCCCTGAGATCGGACCTGACTCGAGGCCCTCGGGACCAGCAGAGGGAAAGGGCAGATTCTGTTCTATGTCTCTCATTCTTTCCATCCTCCTCCTTTAACTCACGGCCTCTGGCTCCCCCAAAGTCAAGGTTGGGGAAATGGGAATTGTAGGAAAGGAGCCTTATCCCAAATTACCCCAGGCTTCCAGGGGCAGGAGGCCCACCATGCACCCCACTCTTCGTTAAAAATCTGTGCCAACAAACTGTGGTTTTGATTTGCAATCCTTTGGCTAACAGTGATGTCGAATATATTTTTACTTGTACCTCTTTTCTGCAGATTATCTATTTAAATCCTTGGTCAATGTATCTTCCTTGACTTTTTAAAATCAGATTTTCTTTCTTTCTTAAAATTTAAAAAAAAAAAAAGATAAAAACTGTCTTTGTGGGGCACCTGGGTGGCTCAGTTGATTAGGCATCTGACTTGATTTCAGCTCAGGTCATGACTTCAGAGTCGTGGGATCGAGTCCCACCTCAGGCTCCTTGCTCAACGGGAGTCTGCCTAAGGGTCTCTCTCTCTCCCTCTGCTACTACCCCTGACACACACGCTCTCTCTTAATAAATAAGTAAAGAAGTAATTAAGTAAACAAATAAATAAATAAAATCTTAAAAAAGTCTTCGCACCTAGAAATGACGATGATTAACATTTTATAACATATTTTCTGTCTTTAATAGAAGAAATGAAACACTACAGATAGAGTTGAAGTACATCTTATAACGACAGTCACCATGAATGCTAAGTAGTATGTTACCCGTGTGTGGGTTCTAAATTTATATAAATGGTAAAATCCCATACCCCTATTCCATAATGCTGCTTTATTCAACAATATGCACTTTTTTCTAGCTCTTTCCATTATATATGTTAAAGAGAGAAATACATATTTTTAAGGGTTTCTTTTCATTGCCATATCATGTTCCACTTGGGGACAAGATTATTGAAATTATTGAAAGATTATAATTATTTTATAATTATATTGATAATTAATTAATTAAAAATAATTAAATTATATTTATAATTATTGAAATGATTGAAGAATTATTGAAAGATTATAACTGCTGTATAATATCCTTTTGTGTTTATAAAGTATGGCAGGTCCAAGCCATGCTCTCCATATTTGTGAACAACTATTCCTCAAGGATAATTACTTACTCTAGGTGGAATCTCTGAGTGATAAGATTTGTGCACTTCAATTTTACAAGCTACTGACAAAATGCTGTTCACGTTAGTCATGACACTTTCTGCTCCCTCCAGCAAGACATGGAACCCCCCATTTCTCCACATTCTTGCCAGCAAGTGATAATTGCCAAACATTAAAGTCTGTATCAGTTTGGTAAGCGAGATCGAACAATGTGTTTTTCATTTTTAATTGTCTGACTTCATTCCTTCCTCCCGGTCCATTATTCAATTAGCCTTGAATGTGAACAGCGTTGCTGGGCTCAACGGTCACTTCTGCGTCTTCATTTGTAAATTTTTTTGTGCCTTTTGCTTTGGAGGTAATTGTTCCTACTTGTGTTTCAATAGATGTGCATTTATCGAGGATATTTACCTTGATTTTGTCCCAGCTTGTATTTTACTTTTAAGTTTTCTTGTGGCGTTTTGGACACTTGGAAATGTTAGCTTTTTGTTTAGTTAGATGTCAGCCTTTTCCCATATGATCTCCTAGCGATCTTATACTTACTATATTGGATGCGTGCATGGGGATTCATGCGGCTACAGAGCTGTTTTTCAGATGAAGAGGGAATTTTCCAGAAGAACACGTCCTGTAGAGCTTTACGGGATGTGTTTATTTATTTACTTATTTGTTTGTTTATTCTCCAATGAAGTACAAGTCAAAATTCTATGAGAAAGACAATGGAGAAAGTGGGAGGAAACAAAAATATCATTATTACTATTATTATTTTTTTTTTTTTTTTTTACAACATATGTCATTTTGTTTTGCTGGGGTGAGGCCGCCTTTCACAAGTGTAGCTCCTTAGCTAGTTCCTTCTGTCCAGCAGTGGGATAGTCTACAGTGAATGAGCTCCAAAACCATGCTTACTGGGATGATTGTTTATCTCTGGACTTGAATTCATGTCGGAAACAACGGGATATTTCTCCGAGAAGTGCTCTGGGAAGGGTGGCTTGGAGTAGCACATTCTTTTTCATACCTCGATAAACCAGCGACATAAGATGACTCCAGGCGTAACCAGAACCGAACACAGCACAGAGAGAAAGGAAGTTATCCCAGAGACAAACAACCCGAACACAGCACAGAGAGAAAGGAAGTTATCCCAGAGACAAACAACCCGAACACAGCACAGAGAGAAAGGAAGTTATCCCAGAGACAAACAACAAACGTTTAAGCCTAATCAGCCTCTTCTGACAAGTGACGCTAGGAGCTCCTGGGTTAGCGAAGTGGGCCTTCCTGATACTACACAGAGACATTCTCCGACTGACATTTCCTGTGTATAAATTCTGCTCCATCTGTGATTGTCGAAATTGATTATTTAAGAGTCAGCCGGATGCTGTGATTTTCTGGACCTGGCGTGTGTCTCTGTCACTGCCTCCTTGGACACTAAGCTTCATCCTTTGTGGCTTACTCTTCTGTGTCCTTCCGGGACTGAACACCAGGGATAAAACCCAAGGTTCATGGAACCGACTAGCCCGGTGTGGGGCCTCGTGTGGAAAAAACCCTAACTGGCTACTGGGCCCTCCTTCCGTAAAAGTCATCTCTATATTAATTACTCTCCAGTGATTGATTGATGGCCCTGAAAAGGTAAGGAGACAAAACGTGTGACTGTCTGTGAAAGTGGCTTTAAATCGAACCCATCCAACAACCCATATCAGAGACTCCCTGTGATGCCTTTGTTGAAAATACGCTTTAGACTCGGATGGGAACTTCCCAACAATGCCAGTATATCTGCCATTAATTATCTTGAGCTTTTCAAGTTCAAGTATCTTCTGTCATATTTAGGGCAACGTCATTATCTTATTTCCAGTGATTCTTTGAATGAAAGGTATTTTCTCAATTTTCCCTGTGGGTGCTGCCATCATGTAATCACTTCTGTTTTGTGCAGAACTCCTTTCTGTATCTGTTGGCAGAAACCCTCCTACCCCCAGATGGGGATGGGACAGAGCACAGACAGTCCTGTGTTGGGCCATGAGATAAGTTTAATGCAATTTGCTATGTAACTTTCAGGACAGCCCTACAAGTTTGAAGTTATGGTGCAGAGTTCTTACAGAACAGGCTAAGAGGCTGAGAGGCTATAGTTACTCAGTTTGGATCTGGGCAGTCCAAGATTCAAACCCCTGTTTACTGGGCAATAAACCACTTCTCTTCCTAGTCTTTGGGTACCTGTTGATGCCCTCATTAAAAAAAAAGAATAACTGAGTGATCTTGGCCAAAGCACATTATCTTTCTTGGTCTGCTTCAAAGTGCATAAAATCATAGTGCATAAAATCAGAGGGATAAACTCAGTAATCATGAGCATTTTTTTAAAAAACTCGTGAATCTTCCAATTTTATAAAACAGGAATAGAAATGTCCATGTTTTCAGATCAGGAATGGATATAAAGGGTTTAACTGTCAAAATGAGACAAAGCCTTCAAAGAAATGCCTTTGAAGGTATGCTATCACTCCGTTGAAAATAAAACATTTCTATTTTTAAATTTCGTTCTATGCTAAATCACCAGAACCATCAGACTGCAATTTTCACTTCTGGTAGTTGCAATGATTTTTTTTTAACATTTATTACTTGATAATCCAATCTTGTTTTTTTTCTGTCAAATGTTTATTTTGTTTTATGATATATTAAGATCAAAATACCAAATAATAAACTGGCAGTTCAATAGAAACAGAATTTATAAAAAAGATCCAGGAATTAACCTAATGAGAAATGTTTACGTTCTATAACTACAGACAGAGAAGAAAACTTGATTGACTAGTTGGAAACATTCCCTTGGAAGAAAAGGTTTACTGTTAAAAAAAAAAAAAAAGTGATAGATTCTCTTTGAATGAAAGTAAATTTAATGAATTGCCAAAAAATTCAACATGGTTTATGGGGATACTTAATATGAGGATTTTAATATTTACCTGAAAGAATAATACAGTAAGAAAAGCCAATTTAAAAAAAAGAAAGAAAATATGTGGGCTTGTGAAATTATTCCTACCAGGTTTCCAGTTGCCTGTTGCTTTTGGTTCAGTTCAGTTTTGTTGGAAAAGGCAAAGAATTGATGTTCTGGCTTATCCAGCAAATCAGTTTAGCCTTCTAAAAATTTAATTGGGGGTGTTGAGGAGTCTGGTTGTGGGTTGTTTAAAACACTAAAGGGTGAGATTAGACCTCTTACGACAAGGAGTGAAGGCTGAGTTGTGATGTCGTAGGTGTCTTATCCCAACACAGACTTTTCGATGATTCTGGTAATAGTGTTGGGTAGGAAGGTAGGAAGGTGTGTTACTTAGGATGGAACTCATCTGTGAACCTTTAGGCTTGAGAGGTAGGAAGCTCTGCAGCAAAATATCCGGGGATAGAGCCTTCATCCTCGTGATCCAAGATGGCAGCCTCAACACGCTAGGTAGTAATTTGTAGGAGAAGACTAAGCAGAGGAAGAAGACAGACATTCCTAGAGGAAGGTTCCTGAAAGTGACCTTCTTCTTTCACATACGTGGACCCACATTGAGTCACATGTGTCATACCTAGCTTGCAGGGAAGACTGGAAATTTTACTTTCTTCTGAGGAACCTGGCACCGAGCTAAAATTCTACTGTTCTGGAAGGAATGCCTGTCAGGAGACAACCCACAGTCTCCACCCCAAAGGGAAGGGAGAAGGAACTGAAGAGGGGTGATCTGGGCAAGGATTACCATTTGGGATTTTGGAACATCTTTGCGAAATTTCTAAAATAAGCATACATGGGGATATTTCTTGGCTCCCTTGGCATGAACGTGATCAGGAAACAACCCCACATCTCCTAACATGCTGTCAGCCAGAGTCCCAGCCCTCCTATTGTGTTAATTTCTGTTATTCCAGAACTTAAACAACACAGCTTTAGGTAAAAGAGCTTCTGTTTTAGAAAATGAAAAAAAAAAAAAAAAAAAACCTAACAAAAATAATTTATGAAGCCATGGAATCATGCCGTATCATACAGTACTTTTAATCGTGCTGATTAAAAGTATACTTTTAATCTGTTTTAAAGCTTGAGAATCCAATAATACTGTTTGGAACCATCACAAATACAAAGTGAGAAATTCCCAAATTTATAAAAACTTTATAAATTTATAAAAAATTATAAATTTAAATTTATAAATTTATAAGTTTAAAAAATTATTAACTTTTTAAAAATAAGTATTTTTCTAAATCCGTGTGTCTCTAATGTCTACATAGCATTTGGAATTCATACCCGCTTGTTGGATTACCAATACGTGTAGATTCATTGTGGTAAGTAAAGCAAGCCCACGCTCAGTGGGACTTCAGGGCCCCCAGAATGCCTCCTGCTATCAAAACTCAGATGAACAACAGTTCAACTGTTATAGAACCTGTTTACTCTAAGCCTCTGGCTCTGTTTTCTCATTATCAGTTGTCCTGGTAAACCGTTAATCCCGATCACTCACTTGGCTTTGAAGGATCTCGTTTTCCTTTCCCTTTAATCAGTGCAACCAAAGGAAACCACAAGTAACTTTGACTCTCGGGTATCAAACGCTGTCTCCCAGGTTTGTGACAGGTTGAATTGGACGTGTACAACAGAGGATGCAGATTTGGTGCGTGGTCAGGTCTGGTGCCCAGATGGCCTCCTCAGTCTTGTTTTGTTTTCCAACTGGGTCAAGATACAACAATCAGGATATTTCACATAAACATCTAGTTTTCTGGCTTTTCTTAAAATGTCAGGAGATGTGACAGTTCCTGACTATACCCCCCCTGTCCGCCTCTGGACACATGACAGCAGTGAGTAGGAACAGAGCAGTGACCATTCCCTTTACCACATACTCTCTAGGTCCACTAAGAGTTTACTGTTCCATATTTTTTCCTTGATCCAGACACCAAGCCATCAGATGGCATGGGTCAGCACGTGGACTATTGCTTTTCTTGCTAAAGGGGAGTACTTCTTTCTGACCATGTCTCTTTCAAAAATGAGAAAGTGAGAGATGGACTAAGACTGTCTCATGGTTCAGGATCATGTGAGAGAGCATGGTGCTTTGTGGGAGTCTGAGATTTTTAAATAATAGCCTATCTTGAATAATTAATTACAAATGCTATTACATCCCTGGCCCTGATTGGTATTTGGGTTTGAGATCTCTGGAATTCAGGATACTCCTGAAGTAAGCACACGATAGAAAAATCTGATTTGAGGTTTCATCTAACAAGAGAAACCATCTCTGTAACTCCATCCATCCCATTCTGCGTCTTCACATGGCTCTAGGTCTAGGAGACTGTTTCACCCCCATAGCCATGCTCCTGATCCCGTTCATACTCAGAACCTGGGAGCTGTGCTCTATTACATCTCCACTCTTTTTCTGAACAGTTCCTATAAGCTATAAAGAAAACTGCTACTCCCCTTAACTACTACTCTTTCTTCTTTTACTACCTAGATCCTAAAGCAGATAGTGTGTTTTCTGCCTCAAGCTTTGGATCACACTGGCCATTGGGTCAAGCCAACGTTGACTTGTGCAATGTGAGGTCCTTGCCAACAATTTCCCCAATAATTCTCTCATCATGATGACCAATGGTCCCCTTCTAGTCACTTCCAGTTACTTTAGTTTCATTGAACTTTCTGGGCTGTTTAGCAACATTGACTTTCCATGGTCTCTTGGGACTTAGCTGCCCTTAGAGTCTATGACAATGTCTGCTGTAGATTTTCCTATTGCCTAACTGCAGGTGACTTCCTTGCTTCTTTATGTTTTCCTCTATATTTGTATTTTCGCTCTAAATTTTCTCCTGTGGAGACTTCACTGATATTTATGCCTTTTGTTATTCTATATATTTATTTTATTATTATTATTTTTTTAGGATTTCTTTATCTTATAACTGGAAATTTGTACCTTTGGAGCGTTTTCACCCATTTTTCCCATTCCCCACTCCCACCTGGCAAACCACCAATCTGTTCTCTGTATCTATGAGCTATTTATTTACTTATTTATTTTTAGATTCTACCTGTAAATGAGCTCATACAGTATTTGCCTTCTCTGTCTGACTTAGCATCATGCCCTCAAGGCAAGGGCCAACCATGTTGCCACAAATGGTAGGGTTGCCTTCTTTTTTATGACTAAATAATATTCCATTGTGTATCCATGTGCTTCAGATGCCCCCAACATACACAACTTCACAAAATCTTTCACCCAAATATATGAGTAGCCTGTTAGATTTTGAAAAGTACTCTGACCATTAGCCCAGTGACTCATACATCATATTCCCAACAACTACTAATGTTGACATCATCATTCTCGTGATGCCCTCTTTGGGAATAAGTTCTAGAGGAGTTAATATGTGCTTGCTCATGAATGATCAGGAATCAGTGTAAGTTTCAGCTTATTGGCTGAAGGACCGTGGTACTAAAGAGACCTGGCAGCTGACAAAGGTGATCAGGCACAATGAATTAATAGTAGGAAGTCCATATGGCGATGGAGACAGAATTTTAATTCTGGTACCTTCTCTGTCACTTAAGAGTTGCATGACTTCATTAGCTATATTAAACAATTGCTCTGACCTATATTAAGTAATTGCTCTGACAATATAATAATGATGAAATGACTTGAAGCTGGGGTCTAAAACACACTTTTTGTTGTAGACGTGACAAGGTGTGTGAGAGTCTTCCTCTACTTATGTTATTGTTGGCCTCGTCTATACCACTGGGATTTTCTACCTTCCTTTCCATACCTTCTGTTCCCTTATGCAGCCTTGTCCTAAGTGTCCTAGAACACTAGCATGCCACCTGACTCTTCCAACTCCTGCTGGGGGCTTAGACTGTCCTCCTGTCCTCTGGGCAGTAGTTGGCCCTCTGGTCAGTGGCCCTCCGGTCAGCTGTGACCATGGTGATGTCTCTTGTCTACACTGAGGTTTATCATTCTTGACATGCTCTGGTAGCTATGGCCTGTCTTCACAAGGTACTCCCTTGGATACGGAAGTTAGATTTCACTTGACTGTCACTTCAGAATTTCTACACAGGAGGGCCCTCAGCTCAGTCTTTTGTTTGGGGACAGGAGGGAATTTCCTAGGAGCCTTTCCTTAAAAAGTCACATGGACAGCAAGTATATTGTTTTTACATGAATTGCGTGTTTGTTTGAGGTAATCTGGAAAAAGACCTGTTCTTGAGCAATTATGAAGCACCAGGTACTTTCCGGAGGGGGCAGGGGCCAGCCCCACAGCCGGGTGGTTGCCCCAGTCCTGACCCTGGTTTGTCCACTTTCTCTTCCCTGCATCCCTCTACTGGTGATTCCACAGCACTTACCGAGTCTCCTGAGATGTGACACATTCTTCTAGAAACTACCTCATTCTCCCCTCTGCTCATAAAATGACCACCCTGTCATTTGCACTGGATCTTATCCGTCCTTCATTTAATGGGGTCAGGTCATTCTCTAAATTCAGTAGGCTCATCCCTTACCTTTTGTTTTGTTATGTTTTTGTTTTTGTTTTTGGTCTGTGGGATCAGTAGTGGTGCTCCTCTTTCACTTCTGATATTGGTACATTGTGTCTTTTTTCTTTTATTCTTGGTTAGCATGGCTAGAGTTTTATCAATTTTTTTTAAGATTTTATTTATTTATTTGGGAAAGAGCACAAGCAGCCAGGAGGGGCAGAGGGAGAAGCAGACTCCCCACTGAGCAGGGAGCTCTGCCAATGAGGGGTTGAATCCCAAGATCATGACCTGAACCAGAGGCAGATTCTTTTTGTTGTTGTTGTTGTTGTTCTAATTGTTTTTTATAAACATATAATGTGTTATTAGCCCCAGGGGTACATGTCTGTGAATCGCTAGGTTTACACACTTCACAGCACTCACCATAGCACAAACCCTTCCCAATGTCCATAACCCCACCACCCTCTCCCTACCCCTCTCCCCCTGGCAACCCTCAGTTTATTTTGTGAGATTAAGAGTCACTTATGGTTTGTCTCCCTCCTGATCCCATCTTGTTTCATTTATTCTTTTCCTACCCCCCCAACCCCCCACATTGCCTCTCAACTTCCTCATATCAGGGAGATCATATGACAATTGTCTTTATCTAATGGACTTATTTTGCTAAACATAATACCCTCTAGTTCCATCCATGTCATCACAAATGGCAAGACTTCATTTCTTTTGATGGCTGCATAGTATTCCATTGTAGATATGTTCTACATCTTCTTTATCCATTCATCTGTTGATGGACATCTAGGCTCTTTCCATAGTTTGGCTATTGTGGACATTGCTGCTATAAACATTCAGGTGCACGTTCCCCTTCGGATCACTACGTTTGTATCTTTAGGGTAAATACCCAGTAGTGCAATTGCTGGGTCATAGGGCAGTTCTATTTTCAACTTTTTGAGGAACCTCCATGCTGTTTTCCAGAGTGGCTGCACCAGCTTGCATTCCCACCAACAGTGTAGGAGGGTTCCCCTTTCTCTACATCCTCGCCAGCATCTGTCATTTCCTGACTTGTTGATTTTAGCCATTCTGACTGGTGTGAGGTGGGATCTCATTGTGGTTTTGATTTGTATTTCCCTGATGCAAAGGCAGATTCTTAACCAACTGAGCCATCCCAGTATCCTGAGGTTTATCACTTTTATGGATCCAGTTTTAACTTTTGTTGATTTTCTTTATTGTTTTCTTGTTTCCAACTTTACTGATGATTAATCTAGTTTTTACTGTCTCTCTCTCCTTCTGTTTGTTTTAGGTCTAAATTGCTCTCTTTTCTCTAGTTTCTGAGATGGAAGCTTAGATGTTGATTTGTGAAACTTTGTCTCCTAATATAGGCATTTAAAGCTATAAATTCCCTGTGTCTTTCCTTCTGCCTGAAGCATTTCTCTTCTTGCAGGGAATTTGTCAAAGAGGGTCTTGATTTCCTCTTCACTTTCGAAGAATAGTTTCGCTGGATTTCGAGTTTTTAGATTGTTTTTGCTTGTTTCCCTCCAATACTTTACCTATGTCCCTCCATTCTCTTCTTGTTTGTGTGGTTTCTGGAGACACACTCACTGTCATTCTTATCCTGGTTTCCCTATTAGAAAAATTCCCCCTCTCCCAACTTGTCTTTGATCTTCTGCAGTTCGAATATGACAAGCATAGATGTCAGTTTGGGGCATTTATCGTCCTTGGTGTTCTCTGAACTTCTTGGATCTGGGACGGGGTGACTCTCAGTTTTTGGGAAAAAGTTATGGCCATTATTACTTCAAATGTTTTTCTGCTCTATTTTTTCCCCTCCTTCTGGTATTCCAATTACATGTATCTTACACCTTTTGAAACAGTTCCACAGTTTTTGGATATTCTGTTCTTTTTTTTTTTTTTTTCCCCTTTCTTTTTTTTTTTTTTTCTTTGCATTTCAGTTTAGGATGTTTAATGAAAAATCTTCATGCTTGCTGATTCTTTCCTAGGCTGCCCAGTGTCCAGTCTCCCGAGGAGCCCATCAGAGCCCTTCTTCACTCCGTTAGAGTGTTTTTGAAGTCCAGCATTTCCTTTTGATTCTTAGTGTTTCCATCTCTGTGTTCTTACCTCTCCTTTTCAAAGCATATTAATATTAATAATGAATCTCAGTGATTTTAACTTCTCCATCGGATCATTCCAAATCTACTTCTGTATCTTAGCATGGTTCTGATGCTTGTGTTTTGTCTTTACATTGTGTTTTTTTTTTTTTTCTCTTGCTTTTGACATGCTTGGTAATTTTCTGCTGAAAACCAGACATGCTATAAAGAGATCATAGGAACCAAGGTAAATAGGTTGTTCATCCAGCTAGATACCAAGATATGCCTCACGGTTTTGTAGCTGTAGTTGCTAGAAGTTTCGATGACCTGAGGCATCCTTGTTTTTGTCACCCCTGTTGACTTTGGGCTCTTTTAGGAATTCCTTAGATAGAATATGTATCTTGCAGCTCTTTCAGCTGTGATCTAGTGTTATCATAATAGAGACCCATTGGTATGGTGTCACAGTGTGGCGAAGGAAGGTGTTCTATGACCTTATGATTTAATCCCATTCTTTTAATGTGCCTGTGCCCCTGTGCTGTGACCTTCAGTGCCCCAGGCTGGTGTTTCTTAGCCTCCTTTCTCCTCCCTGCTCCTTTAGGTGAGACAGAAAGTGTATAGGGGGCTACAGTCACAGAAGTGCCCATCCCCCAGGGAGCGTAAAGTTCTGGAAAGTCCTTTCCCTGAAGATGAGGATGTTACAGAGACTGCTCAGGCTTATTCCACAATGCTCCTTCCTTCTGCCTCCCTGGACCATGAGAGGGTATTTTTTAACCTCTTTATTCTGACAAAATGATGGGTTTCCTAGAGGTAAAAGCTATGAAATTATGTCCACCACCCGAAGAGTCCCAGGATTTTTCTCCCTCAGGCTAGGCTGTTCTCTGCCTCCAGCATTTCCTCAAAGGTGAACATTCCTGCTGTTAATGACTCAGGAGCTTCTGCTCCCGGTGACAGATCTGGGCTGTGACTCTCAGCATCTCTCTCTCTCAAGATTTTTTTTTTTAAAGATTTTATTTATTTATTTGACAGACAAAGATCACAAGTAGGCAGAGAGACAGGCAGAGAGAGAGGAAAGGAAGCAGGCTCCCTGCTGAGCAGAGAGCCCGATGCAGGGCTCTATCCCTGGACTCTGGGATCATGACCTGAGCCGAAGGCAGCGGCTTTAACCCAGTGAGCCACCCAGGTGCCGCACTATCTCTCCAGATTTTAAGATTTGCTCTGTGACCTCAACTCTCTGAAAATGCATTAATTTTCAGTTGGTCCAGCTTTTTTGTCTTGTTGTAAGGATGGGAGTGACAACACTTCAGGCTCTCTCTATGTCAGAGCTGGAAGTGGAGGCTTCCAATTCTTCGGAATCATTTCCTTGTGTTCCGTGTCAATTTCATGTATGCCTTTATCATTCTTGATCCAGGGCTTCCTAAGAGCCACTTATCTGCAAGTTCTGTCCCAATAATTCAATTTTTCCCAACATCCGAAACATTGCTTCTGTTATGTCATTCCCCTGCTCTTCAGCTCTCAGTGACCACTGGTTGCTTACTTACACAAATCAAAAATTTTTATCTTGACATGTTAGGCTGTTTTCAGTCTTTGCCCATAGTTTGCCTTTGGCTACTTTCCAATAAGAAACTGATGATTCACGGGGCACCTAGGTGGCTCTGTTTGTTGGGCATTGCCTCTCGATTTCAGCTCAGGTCATGATCTTGAAGTCCTGGGATCAAGTGTTGGGCTCCCTGCTCGATGGGAAGTCTGCTTGTCCATTGCCTTCTGCCCACCCCCCAAACAAATAAAATTTTTAAAAAATAATAAAAATAATAAATATTGCAGGTCAGATTCTGGAACCTGTGTAGACCCCACTGGAATCTTTTCTGTGAAAATCCCATCATTCATAATCTTGTTGACCATACATATTAATTGGTGAAATCCATTAATATTCATGCAGTCCCTGTATTCCTTTTGAAATCACAGGAGTATACCATTGAAAAGTCTGGGGCTTTTGGAGACAAAGTGAGCTTGGTTCAATTTTTGATTTTGATCCTAACCTTGTGAATTTGAGTAAGTTTTTTGATTTTTTGCTTTTTGTGTTTTTTTTTTTTAATTTTTCCGAGTCTCAGCTCTCCCAGTGATAAAATTGGGAGGACAATATTTACCTTGTAACTGAGAACAAGGTTAGCAAATCTATCCCATTTTCACAGAATTAAAATGCCAGCTTTATTATATAATAAATAGCATAATAGTTATATATTTTTATATATTTTTTCTATTTTCTACTTTTAAAAATTTATTTTATATATTTAAAGTATATATATTTTATATTTTTATATCTATATTATATATAGATATTTATTATATAATTAATAACATAATGGTTAAGAAGCACTTAGTGTGCCTTGCTGGTTATGAGGGCTTCAAATATGCTACTATAAATACATACAATTTAAAATTTATCTACGTAAGATTTGGAGTCACACAGAAAACACAGAAGTTTTATACTTCTTATTCTGCTTCTGTGTATGACGTAGTTCAGCCAAATATACAAATGTTCACACTGTGCACATTCTTGTCAAAGAAAATCTACCTTGCCCTTAGCTCGGATACTTAGATAGCTGTGTTTATCACATGACTCTCTACTCTCCCACTCCTCACCCCCGGCTAATCAGAACTGGGGAAGGCAGCTGGTCCAAAGGGAGGCGATTCAGCTGCTGCCCAGTGACCTATGGCCTGATACAAGTGGGTAGGCTGAGCATTTAGAAAAGGCAACTGAGAAATGCTAAGTAAGTGGACCAGTTGACAGTAGGATCTGCAATGAGAAAACAAAGACGTAATGAGACTAGGACAGCCTCAAGGAGTTGTTGCTAAAGCAAGAAGGGATGTGGGCAGCCCAAAGTGAAGAAATGAGAGAGAGAGAGAGAGAGAGAGAGAGAGAGAGAGAGAGAACAGAGTCCCAAAGCTGTATCTGCCTCCAGTTCTGATTCAATCATTTTCAGAAGGATCTTGGAGGAATTTTACGTTAATTTCCAACATGATTCTTAAGTTGGGAATATAAACACTCAGAAATAACTAAAAAATGAGTAACGAAGCAGTTCTTTCCCTGACACTTAAAAGGTATACACTAAAATACTGAGAAAGAGTATGGGTACAGACGGACTGATGAATGGGGCAGCATGTGAAGTCCAGAAACGGATTGTGAACGTATTAAAAATTATTATATAATAAAGCTGACACTTTAATTCTGTGAAAATGGGATAGATTTGCTAAAATAAAATAAAAACTCATGATATTGAAGTAACTGGCTCTAGTAAAGCTAGATCTTTTCTTCACCATTTTTACCAGCATAAATTCCAGGGGGGGATTAATGATACACTTCAGAAAAGGAAACCATAAAAGTTTAATACGGACAGGTGATTCTTTACCTTTGGATGGATGAGAGTTTTCTAATGACAGTTTCAATGGTATTAAACATAAAGAAAAATATAAGGCATTTAACTACAAAAAAAAATCATAAGCATTTACATGCAAACAGGATTAACCAACGAGAGATTAAAATTTCGCAAACTGTTGCAACTTACGTAACTAACAAAGGATTAGACCTCTTAATATATAAAGGACTCACAAAATAGAAAACACATTAGAAAAATGGGAAAGAGATTCCATAGGTACCACATACACAATAGGGTCTACTTCATGTCATATACTTTTTTGCAACAGCACATTTGTATGTATTCTTATGTGTGTGTATACCTAAGTATGCTTTTTATAAAAATACGTCTTTCTATAAGACAAAAGAAAATGAATATATTCTATAGTTAAATAACAATAACTGAAGAGAGTTACGCTGAATTGTAAAAGGCGTTATGTGATTGGGGGTACTTTGTATTGCTTATTTTCTACCTTCTGTATTTTCCAAATATTCACATATTTTGCTTCTGGAATGAGAAAAGAAAGTCGTAAAAATTAGAAGAATTATGAAAAAAGGGATGAGGATGAATCATGACCTAATTTTTCTTTCTTTCTTTTTTCTTTTTTCTTTTTTCTTTTTTTTTTTTTTTTGCACTGTTTGGTTTCCTTAACGTGTTTAATTGACGGGGAGCAGAACCTTCCAGAATCTTACTGAACTCTCACGGGATTCGGGTGTTTTACACAGAGGGGGGCCATTGTGAGGACTGGGTTTGCCAGCCCAGTCTGCCTCCAAAAGGCGTGTTCCTGGGACCAAACAGAGCACAATGAAGAAAGAACGGGAAATAGCCATAGGCTTATATCACAAAAAAGAGAGAGCATGGCTCCAAGAACTTTCCAGGGCGTTTCCTACTTGACATTTCCTGCCTTGACCTTTTGGCTCCCCAGTGTCCTTCACATATACTGGCCCAGAGCTAGACTGAACATTATCTTTAGAAACAGGCAGTTTCTCCCCAAACTCAAACTGTAGATCCCCGAGCTCAAGAAGGCACATTCAAAGACAAGCTTGCATGGGGCTTTTTCAGCAGAATTATATAACCTTAGAATAGCTCCCCCATGACTCAGGGGAGTAGGCGGTAGCTTCTCAGCCTTGAGTAAGGCTTGGGTATTGCGTGGTCTTTTGCTCATACAGAGTTATGATATCCTGGAGTACTAGTGCAGACTCAGAATAATTACCTTATTCTACAATTTCTCTTCAGTGGTTTCCCTTGATCTGCTTCCAAACATAGTAAGATGTTGATTTCACTTTCCACAGTGAGGAGCGTCTTGATACTTTTGGTGATGTGGGTCATGGTAGAAGTCAGCAAACAGGGTTAGATCTATTGGTTCATAATCATCTCTCAACAAGTCCCAGCCACTTCCTGGCCCCATGTTTCAGGCATGCATGACTGCTTGGGTCCTCTGAGCTCCATGTGCTTGGAGAGTCTCTGGTCTCTGTCTTGGAACACTGGGTCTGCCTCAGCCTCTCTGCCTGGTTAATTCCCTTGGCAAGCCGTGGCCTAGCTCTCAGCCTCATTTGAGATGTTCTGTGAGCATCCTCTGATTTCCTTGAGCCAAGACTTTGTCTTCTTATTGCCTGTTTACTCCTTGAATGTCACACTACAATAGGTAACAACACAATAGACTATCTGGGTGCCTGCCCTCTGGCATCAAAATGCCTGGGTTCAGATCACTCTTTCCTGACGTATGTTGTTGGCCATGTGTGTTAGGCAGTAGACTCAACTTTTTACTCTCATTTCTCACTTGTAAAATGTGGATGATGACAGTGATGCCTTCTATCTCATACATTTGGAGTGAGATGAAGCATGTGGATGGCTTAGCCTAGTGCCTGGTTATGTAGTAAACAGTTGCTATGTGAGTCAACAAATATGGGTAGTCAGTATCCTTTCAGTTTATAGCACAGTGCCCCCCACCTACAAGGAAACGTTCACAATTTCTCTCTTGTCAGTCTTCCCCTTACTAATTTTTTCTGGCTGTGTTAGTTTGTATGTTCCTAAAACATACACTCTTCCCTGCCCCAGGGCCTTTGCATTAGCTGTTCCCCCGTGCCTGCTGCACACATCCCTGACTCTCCCTGGGTGGCCGAATTCTGTTCTTCTTTCCTATTTCAGCTCAATCACCACCTCCTCCAGGAGGTTTTGGGACTTATTCTAGGTGAAGTAGGTAAACCTATTGCCTATTTTATCTCCTATCACAGACCAGATTTATTTCTTCTACCATTTATCTATTTACTTCTATATTGCTTGTCTCTCACACCAGCTTGTAAACCCTCTGAGGCCAGAGGCTCTTCTTCTTTTCTTGGTATCCCAGACTTGTGCAGTGTCTGGCACAATCTTTAGTGAAGTATTTGTTGAAGGACTAAAAGAATAGGTTAATAAAGGGTTTAAAGGAATGTGCTTCTCTTACCAAATTTATCAAATAAACGGAGAACACACTGACCAGCTTAGCAGGAAATCCAAGTTCTCCCTGAGTCAGCTCCTAATGTAGAAGTCTGTCTCTATTTTCCCTTATCAAGACCGACAAGACTATGCAAAGTCCTTTGAGCTTCTTAGAGGGGAAGAGAGAGGCATAAACACAAAAGATAATCTTGTTTCTTTTTATAAATTCAAAATAATTTTTGAAAAGGAACAGACCCTCTCAAAGCATTATGCCCACACAGTCTTTCCTTTAAGTAGCAAAAAACCCCAAATAGTTTTATGATCTGTAATGTAATGCAGATGTAGAGGGTAAGAATTTGATGGTCAATTAATTTAGAAAATATCCAGGGCCTCACAGAGGTTCAACTTATGGACTTTGAAATTTGACTCATGATTACAATGCCCTTTCTCCTGCTCTTTCCCCCATTTCTAGATATAAAAAGAAAGGAAAGCTTGTAATATTGCTTATGGAATGTTCTAGAAGGGTTGTTAAGCTGCTCTTCATAAAAACTCTTGGACCAAGTTTTCCTGCCCTTTTCCAGTTGGGACTTTTCCTGAGCACTGAAGTGAAGCAATATTAAACTGGCAGGCTGCTGAGAGCCGATTATTGTGGCGAGTTGAAAGGAGAGGGTTGGCATCTTTGTGCTTCATTAATCTTCCAAGGAAAGAAAGCTCTGGCCACTGGACCAAGTGCCCATATGTCAGAGCTTGATTTCCTGTTCTTCTGGGTTTGGTCTGAATGCAAAGCAAATGTTTCAGAGAGTCCCAGGCAGCAAGGGGGCACGCTCCTCTCCCATATGATCGGGCCTTGATTTCATGAATTACGAGAAAGCCAAGAGCTATCAAGGCTAAAAGCAATATGGTGCCGAGCACCATAGGCGCAACTAGTCATCAGTCAGTCAGTCAGTCAGTCAACTAACACATGGTTGTTGAGCTTCCTTGAAACTCTTAGACAAAATAAATGTCCTTCCTCTATCTGCTTTGCTTCCCAAGTTCTTTGCACAAACCTTTACTGCTGTACTTTCCACCTTATTTGAATACAATTTTCCTTAAGAGAGAGGACAAACTACATAATAGCATTTTTGAGATATAATTGGAACCCCATACAGTTCATCCATTAAAGTGTGCAATTCAATGGCTTTTTTTTAAAGACTTTATTTATTTGTTTGACAGAGGAGAGATCACAAGTAGGCAGAGAAGCAGGCAGAGAGAGAGAGAGGAGGAAGCAGGCTCCCCGCTGAGCAGAGAGCTTGATGTGGGGCTTGATCCCAGGACCCTGAGATCATGACCCGACCTGAAGGCAGAGGCTTAACCCACTGAGCCACCCAGGTACCCCTCGGTGGCTTTTTTTTTATGTACAGAGTTGTACAAACTATCACCATAATCAATTGTGGAATTTTTTTATCACCCTGAAAAGGAGCTCCCATACCCTTTGGCTATCATCCCACCAAACCCCACACCATCCACCCTCCCCCCCGCAAGCCCTAGGCAATCACATGTCTGCTTTCTGTTTCTATAGATTTGCCAAGTCTGGACATTTCATAAAAATAGAACCACACCATATGCGGTCTTCTGTAACTGGCTGTAACAGCATTGTATTTATGACTTACTTATCTTTGCGCCAAGTCCAAAGAAGGTTCCCATTCAAACAAAGGTTGTTTGAATGAACGACTGACTGAGCCTTTTCCTATCAGTTCTCCACTGTGCAGTAATCGTATGGAAGAGATGAAAGACTTGGCGAATCTTGACCATGGGTCGTTTGCAATTCCCATGATGAGAGAAGATTGATCTAGAATACTAAAATTAGCTACATTATATGACCCAAGAGGCTCGATTAAGTGGTGCATACAGCTGGGTAAATAGAATTGTGTACCCCCAAGGTGCAGTTTTGGAGTAAACTTCAAAACAAAATTGATTGAGTATTACAGACGGGGTTTCCTCTTGAGAAAAGGGATTATTTCCTTGGTACTCTAACTTGACTCGTCAAAACCCTCTCTCCACCTACAACCCCTACATGTCGAGTCATCTGGATCATCTCTCTCCACTCTATTTCTTTCTGTGTAATATTTCTCACTTTTTTTTTTCTGTTTTTTGAGAAACATCAGGAAGTTTGTAGTCTTTCAGTCATCGTCATGGTTCCTTCTCCTGAAACATGAGCAAGGAAACCTATGATTTGATTGGTGAATATCTTCACCCTTCAGTGGTTCCCCATACTCTTGTCCTCCTGCTGTTTTCTCATGGGGCTTTGTCCCAGTCTAGTCTTCGGTTTGCTTGGTGACAAGTTACCACCCCTCTCTCTCGGAAGCAGGAGTCCGAGGCTCCTGACAATTCCTTCCCACTTGGGTAGTCCATCCTTCGTCAAGCTCCA
The DNA here is from genome assembly GCF_964662115.1 of Mustela nivalis. Taxonomy (NCBI): domain Eukaryota; kingdom Metazoa; phylum Chordata; class Mammalia; order Carnivora; family Mustelidae; genus Mustela; species Mustela nivalis. The sequence goes on from NC_139036.1 coordinate 8,506,786, forward strand.
AATGTTTAAAACAGACTAATCTCTTTTTTTTCCCTTCTCTTTCACTCCTGTTTCAATGAAACCATGCATGCTGAGAATCATATATCACTCCTCCCCGTCTACACAGTCTATCCCCAATTAATGATCAAAGCTTGGTAATGTTTCACCATGGCTTGTAATTGGCCCTGATTCATGGTTGCTTGCGTCCAGCAACCTAGTTAGAAATCGCAGGTAACTATTTCCAACCCCACAGAGGAAACCATGAGAAAGAAAAAGCCACGGGCATTCGGTTCTCCCCTTCAAAGAAGAGAACACACATTCCTGAGCAATGGCCCCGACTCTGGAATCTGCCTGAGTGTGTCTCTGTGGCTTTTGGAAAAGTCATGTAAGTTCTCTGTGTCTTTGTACAACAGAGACATTTTCTATCAATAGTAGCATGGGGTGGTAAGGGTTAAATGAGAGGCTCATGAGAAGCCTCAGAAGGGTGCCTGTAGCAGAGTAAGAACTCAGAAAATGCTACGCTTGGTAAATGTACACATTTTGTGCATGCCTTGCTTTGTCAGAAGCAGGGGAGCCCAAGGCTCCCGTTATGGGTGTCCTATGCTCAGGTAGGTAGGCAGATGGCCTCCACCCTCACTCACGTCGTCATGAATTTACCCAGGTGTAGGGCTGGGGCTCCTTTTTCGCTCTGGCCATTAAGGTAAAGGTGGGTTTGGGTGCCTATGAATGTGTCTGCAATTGCTGTTAATGAAAAGACAGATATTTATACGGATTTGATGGTATTCCTTGCTTTGCATTTTTTTTTAAAGGATAAAAGTTGATGTTTGCTATGGTGCAAGGGTTGCTTCCACAGGGAGGAGAAGACACAGCCATGAGCTGAATTGTTCCATGGCATTGCAGTATGTGTCACACCGACTCTCTCCCTCTTCCTCTGTCTTCTTGAGAAGCATACCTTTTAATTACCCACCCTATTCACCATTCTAGTTCAGAGTGATTTTTGGCTCTTTGCAAAAGAATGTGTTGCAGGCTCAGGGGCCATGCCCACAAGGGGCTCCAGAAAGGATGTAAGCTAGAGAAGCATGGTTTTCATAACTGCACGGCATCTCGAGGGACCTACATTCAAGATTTCTGAACTCATTTCTGCTCATAACGTCTGGTATGTTTGATACAAGAAATCAGAGTCATTACCTACCTAACTTGGGGGAAAAAAAAATCTCATTATCTTTGAATAAAATCAACCTGTATTTATCCTGGTTCATAGCCATGTCCAAAATGCATTTTCTTTGGCTGTTGATTTTATGGATGTTCACGAGGAAAATCTAAAAAGCCCCATTCAGCAGGATTGCAAATGTGGGTTGAGAAGGAGAGTCCTTATAAAAATTTTCTGAGAAGGGCCAATTTGCTATTGGACTCTCAAATCCTTCCTCCACTGTGAATATCAGTTACAAACGCATCAAGAAGACTCATGGTTTTACCATCCTCTCCTAACGCAAACAGCCAACATAATCACACGGAGATTTGCGTAGCCACATTGCAGTCGGCAAGCCTTCGGCTCTCCAGGGGCTTAAAGCCGCCATCCTCTGCACATTCTCTTCCCGGAGGTTTGGGCAGCAGGCTGCTCTTGCTCAGGCCATAGTTAGGAGACTTCCCCACTCTGTGTTCCAAATGGCAAGGAGGTGGCAATCATTAAAAAGAGATCACTGCTAATAGCATATTTAGAAAATCCAGCCAACAGCCTGGTTTCCTTTTTTAGCCTTCATGAAAGAGTAATGTAAACCAGCCCAAAGGCACTGGAACTTTGTGCTTTAAAATAGTGCCAACATCTCCCCAATAGCAGCCCAAGGAAGAGGATACGTGTTGGTTTAAGAGAACTATCCCTTTGTACACTTTCCTCTTTCTTTTTCTAGTTCGATGAGTGTTCAGTGATGGTCTGCTGTGGACCAGAAACTAGGATGCCCATGGTCATGGTACCTTCCCCCAAACTGCTTACAGTCTAGTGTGACAAACAGAAGGAAAGTGCTCCTAAAAGACCCCAAGAAGCATTGAATCTGACTGTGAGGGGGGTCAAGGTTGACTTGCTCTAGGGTGAGTGCCATTGAAGCAGAGACTTGAAATATGGAGAGGAGAGAGCCAGAAACAAAAGAACATTCTAGGTACAAGGAAAGCCTGTGCCTGATGTGCTGGAATGTGAGAGGGAGTCTGGTACATTGGAAAAACTAGACTAAGGGAAGGAGAAAGGAGATGTCTCATGTCGGTCCCATTTAGCCTTGTTAAAGAAGCTGGGGTCTGCTTGTGTGTGTGCTGATGGGCGGGGGTGCCCCAGGGGGTTGTGGAATTTATGAGACCTGCATTTCAGACAAAGCACTATGACTGAAGTGTGCAGAATGGCCAGGAGGTTACAGGATTTGGGAGGCTGGTATCCAAATCTATATAGAAAGAAGGTTGTATGAACTATAGTAGGCACGATGGTGATGAAAAGACAGAAACAGAGTCCAAGGTGTCTGATAACATTTCCAGATATTAACAGCTTTCTAGTAGCCAGAAGATTCCTCCTTGGAGGTTAGACCCATACTGTTGATGGGACTGCTGAGATCTAGAACACGCATATGACCAGAGATGCGTTTTTCTGGATGATCATGAGTTTGCTCAGGCCTGCTTTGTGAGCCCTACCTGGAAGAAAGTGAGGGGACCATTTAAGGTGGTTGAGATTTGGAAGATACCAGAAGCACTGAGCCATTTATTTAACTTTATACTAATATCACATGTTCTTGCATACTGTAACTTTAAAACATGTATTGAAGGTATTAATTCTACCATGGGTAGAATTAGCTCTCCGTGTGTGTGTGTGTGTGTGTTCTCTTTTTTCAAAGTTGTTTGGGTTATTGTAGGTCTTTCTCATTTCCCTATGGGTTTTTAAATGAGCTTGTCAATTAGTAAAAAAAAAAAAAAAAAAATACTGCTAAGAATTTCTCATTGTAAATACCTGATGGCAGATAATAAGGTTTCCAAGTATGCAAAGATTAAGAAAATTCGCCTTTCATGTACCATTCTGAGGAAATTATTTGAGGATTTACACCAGCAAAAATAGAGAGAGATCAAAGGGAGGAAATGGTGGAATGCAGGAAACGTTGATAGACCCCAGTGGTAGCTGTGAAGCCTAGAGAGCATCTGGTCTAGATTGAAGAAAGAGGTCAGGGGGCGGGTGAGTGTCCCCAGGAAGAAAGCGGATTCCGTGCAGTTGTAGACCACATAATGGAAAGGCCAGAATAATTTGAAGAAAGAGTGGGGCACACTACATGTTCTTAAAACAGGAAAAAAGAAAGGCACATAAAGACTTCTGGCAAGGTGAGGGGAAAACCGTACATGAAATCTGAGGTCAGAATAGGAAACGAAAATTGAAAAGAACATTTTAGGAAAGCTGTTGTTAGAGCATAAGAGAAAGAAATTCACTTAACCTCGATTCAAGAAGTGTTCTACTCAAAGTGGTCCAGAGACCATCTTGTTGAAGCGGTAAAGGAAAAAATGTGATGCTTACACATGACCGGGCTAAGCAGTAAAGAATAAGTAACAGATCAGGAGAATTTACTGCGTGATGGGTCAGTGGTATCATCTTCACAGCAACCCCAAAGATAAGGTTATTTTCCCCTTTCTAGAGATGAAGAACCAAGGAAAAAGAAGTTAAGTGACTTGACCAAGATTACAAAGCTAGTAAGTAATGGAGCAAGACTCTTCTTAACATTATTATATGCTGTCACTGTTAAAAAAATGTATGTAGGAGCACCTGGGTTGCTCAGTGGGTTAAAGCCTCTGCCTTCTGCTCAGGTCATGATTCCAGGGTCCTGGAATCAAGCCCCGAATTGGACTCTCTGCTCAGTAGGGAGCCTGCATTCCTTCCTCTCTCTCTGTCTGCCTCTCTGCCTATTTGTGGTCTCTCTCTGTCAAATAAATAAATAAAATCTTATTTAAAGTGTATGTAAATATATAATAATAATATGTATTATCTATAAGTAAATAATAATGATATATATAACATTCTAGATTGAATGTGAATGCTGTCACTCTCCCCAATATACAGACAGATAAGCAGTTCATGGAAGTTGGTAGGTAGGACGGGGAAAGGTAAAAGAGGATAAGAAGGGTAATGGTCTCCTCTTATGTAATAAGCAATAATGAAACAATGTCTAAATTTGATGAACCATGGGCACCTGGATGGCATAGTCAGTTGGGTTCCTGGCTCTTGGTTTTGGCTCAGGTCATGATCTTGGGGTCATGGGATCAAGCCCCACATTGGGCTTCATGCTCAACACAAATCTGCTTGAGTCTCTCTCTCCCTGTCCCTCAGTAACCCCCAGCTCTCTCTTTCAAATAAATAAATACATCTTTAAAAAAATAATAAAATACAACAAAACTGATGAACCAGACATGGAAGTATCAGCATTTGTCTTAAATTATAAATGCAACCCATGGAAAAACCTTTATCATTATGCAACTACCC